>NC_052541.1:16886891-17192380 GCF_016699485.2 Gallus gallus | reverse complement strand
GGATTCCTATTTAATGAACCTGATTTATTTTAGTGTAAAAGAATTTTTTTTAAATAATGGACTTCTTGTTTAGGATGGGTTTTGTTCCTGACGATGATGTCCATCAATCTCTTTTATGTTCCCAGCCCAAACACTCAATGACAATCAATCCTTAAAAATAATGGCTCCCAAACCAACTAGATGCCTCTGGATTCACGTGAGAGAGACTGCCTGAGCTTTGCAGTGTATCTCACAGTGATAGCTGACATCCAGAAGTAATAACTGCACCTCATTGCTTTACAATTGCAGCATTTGATGTGTGCTGGGCTCTGGTGCTTGGTGGAAGGAGATACATCCTGTAAAACAAAGTTGGATCCCCCTCTGGATGGCACTGAGTGTGGCGCAGACAAGGTAATCAAAATGCTCAGCAGCAATGAGTGTTGTTTTTTTTTTCCAGCATTGTCAGTGGAATAATGTTTCCAAGATTCAGTATTTATTTATCATTAATCCATATTTTATACTGATTCTATAACAAAAATTGCTCAATTAACAGCTAGTTTGGGTTAGATCTTTCTGATTTTATTATGTGTATTCCAGTAGCCTGTGGAGACCCCAGCTTGTGGTCCAGGTGCTACACAAACACTATAGGAAAACCCTATGCCTCGCTCTGCTAAGTGCGCAGAGTCACATTATGTAGTCACCCACTCTTCACAAGTTTGTTCATTGCTGCAGGTGGTGTTTCAAGAGTGAGATTTTTTTTTCAGTGCAAGCTAGGGTAAGGTAGTGTTCTTGGCTGTATTTGAGATAGGAAGTATGGGGAGCATTTAGACTGGCATTTTGGGAGTGGAGACAGATGGGGAAAGAACAAGAGGCTATTTAAAAACTTTTTAGTTACTAAAAGTAGCTCAAAACGTGTTGAGATCAAATTCAGTAATGTTTACTTGTTTTTTCAGTAATAATTGTATTACTGTATGTATCCACTTAGGTGAATAAGGTGTGTATGGACTGTCCAGAGTCCGGGTCAATGGAGAAAACAGTTGCACGAAACACAGAATAAACTCACAGGTTATTAGATCTTACTCCACTGAAATTCACTGCTCTATTAGCTAGCTTCAGTGCTGCAGGAGTGGGAGTTTCTGAAACTGAGCTGCTACCTCCCAGCTGTGCTAACAGAAGTATACTGGAGTGAACATGTTTAACCTCTAAGATGGGATGTGCTGGGTGGTGTGTGGTTCATTCTCCCACTGTGGCTGATAACTCATTAAGCTACAAAGAAACTTGACGGCTTTGATAACTGCCAACCCCCTTACTTACTAGTTTTGGATTCCAGTATTTATTGTATGCTGTATGGTTAGAGAGGTAAGAAAGAGTAAACTTTAAAAGATTATTGCTAAAAAGAAAGATTAGAGGCCTTTGCTTTCAAATGGAAGATAAACAGTGACAAGAAAAGCTGTGTTCTGGAAAGCATAACAAGGAAATTGAGACAAGAAGTTTTTAAATATATGTTTTTCTAACTACAGGAGTCTCAGCGATTCTTTCATAATACTGCTTTGCAATGCTTACTATATCATATCCTGGACAGAGCAAGAGAATGGGCCAAGTTTGCTACTTGGCTAGGAGCCAACATAGCTTATTAGAATCGAAGGTTGTTTGGGACTTTAGCCAAGTTAGGGTCAAAATACTCAGTGATTTTGTACATACAGGGAATACTGCTGATGAAGACATTGCTTTGGGATATAATTTCTTGGATTAGGTTTCTGTGAAGAACGTTGTTTGAAGTCTTTGCATTTAGATAATTACATGCATTATGAAGCAAGGGGCTAATTTCTGTACTATGTTCTTTTAATGACAGAAATTCCTTTAGGGATTGATGGAGGGTGACACTTAAACTATATTGTTCTTCATCCATCACACAGAAGCTTGGAATCTCCAGACATTTAAACATGGGCATGTAATCTTTGAGACATCCTTTTAAAGTCCACCAGTACAGGATTGTTTGCAAGATCCAGGGCTCCTTTCCAGACTCTGCTAACACAATTGCATTTCAGTGGTGCCGAGCTGGAGAGTGTGTCAGTAAAACTCCCATCCCTGAACACGTTGATGGAGACTGGAGCGTGTGGAGTCAGTGGAGCATGTGCAGCCGGACGTGTGGCACAGGAGTGCGATTCAGACAGAGGAAATGCGACAATCCCCCGTAAGTCTTCACATCGTACTGATTCCTTTCTGCACCTAGGCAAACCTTGCTGCAAAAGTACAGTATTGAAATGAGCAGCAGAGCTGTGGGGGGGATGCAAGAAACTTGGTGTTCACCAGCAGCAAGGACTGAATCAGAATCCAAGAGCGACTACTTGCAGCAAAGCATGTTGTGTGGAAATGGCTTGAGGGGTTACCATTGGAAGTGGCCCAATGCAGTGATTCAAATGCAGATACAACTGAATTCAAGACCTGTAGTTTGGCAGAGAAATAATGCTGTGTTTTCTCTTCAGCACTGCAGTGAATGAGACAGGGTAATCTGGATCTGCAGAGCAAACTGAGCCAACATGACAATAGATCAGTTTTGCAGGCAGTACTGGCTTTGCCTCTGCCTCTGGGAAGCAAAAGAGTGGCTGGCAATGGTAATAGTGTCATGTAGCAGTGTTGATCAAGTACCTTGAGAGATACTGTGTACATCAGGACATACTGCATATGAAAAGGAGAGTATTCTGTGCACATAGTACAGTGGGTACTGATTTGTTCCCGCTTGGAGTTGACTCTTTCAGATTTTTTCAAGAAGAAACAGAGGTGGTATAATCTCTCATGCAGTCCTTCATCTCTCTGGCTAATTGAAACATACCCTTAGTTATTTATGAGAGGTCTGAACAGGTTACCACTGTGGCTGTTTAAATGAACACCTCTGTTCAGGTAGGTGTATTATCACTTCTGAGATGAATAAGAGCAACCTTCCATAGAATCATAGAATCACAAGGTTAGAAAGGACCTACATGATCATCTAGTCCAGCTGTCCTCCCACTACCACAAACCACTAAACCATATCGCATAGCTCCTCATCCAGATGCCTCTTGAACACTGCCAGGGACGGCGACTCCACCACCTCCCTGGGCAGACCATTCTGGTGCCAAGTTATGTATCTCCATATTTATTTATATTTTAAGGTTTTCTTCACTGAAAAAGCACAGGAAACTTTACTTTTTAAATAGAGGCTGAGATTCCGGGTAGCAGCCGTCACTTTGAAGACGTGCCCAGATGATGGATAGACATCCACTGGCTTCTGCTGGGATATATTCACATTAAGGGGGATAGTTTTGTTTATTTCTCTCCTCTAGTAAAGCAGAACTACAACTGCATGTCTGTAATGTCCAGGCTTGATTTTTACCAGCTTGTTTTCCTGAACAAGGGACTGAACTGGTTTCTTTGCTGTCAGCTACAAAAAGTCTCGTTAACCACAGCACTGACCAAACCTAAATCCATTCATCATCGTTCCTTAAATTACAGGAAATGCTCCCTCCAAGACTGCACGTTGATTTTAAAATTCTGTTGCTCATATACATTCTTGGCTGGGGATACACACGTGATCTTCTTTTGCTTCATATTCCTGGCGTCAGCCCACTTCTTCTGCAGCTGGTTTATTCACTGTCCAAAAGTATTGGCTAAGGGATTTATCTTTTATTTTATATGTATTTGGTCTTCAAATTTTTTTCTTTGCTGGAATCTGTACTCCTGCCAGCTGACTTCTGAGCCTGTGGGACTATCAGTATTTTTAAACCAGTTGCTTCACTGTTTGATTTGGTTTTTCCTCTCTGTAATTTCTGTCAGTACTTGCATGCGTTACCTCCAAATGTTTGTAAAGCAGTGTGTCATTAGCCAGTTTGCACATGCAGACTTTTGAGCTATACTGCCTTGTGTTCTTGTCTAGGCTTTGGACTATTTTCATACAGTGGGACTGAAGAAAAAAACACAAGCTTAAACAGAACAGGATAATGAGATCCCCATCCCTTTTCCCATCCTCTCTCTTGTAGGGCTTTATAAATGATCTCTTCAGTTCATTAGTGGGTAGATTTTCTTGGCAGAAACGTGGTGGAATGGTGGATGATGACTGAAGTTTTCTACGAGGAAATCTCACAGAGTCAGTGTTTCAGGCATGTATCAGGATGGCCTTGAATTATACTGCTTGCTGATGGTCCCAGCCACTGCTGCAGGCCATACCATGAGGACTTGTGGCTGTACTGCCAGTGTGTAAATGAACAGGGCAGCTCTTACTGGGACTAATGACACAAGTAAATGCTATTCAGACAGGGCCCTGATTTCTAATTAGCAGTGTGATATAACCTGATGTTCATTGCTCTTCTGGGAGGGAGGGGAGAAGAAACCTTTGGAATGAATCTCTATACTGCTAACAACTAGAATTTGGCTGAATTTACTTTTCACAGCATCTGTTTTAAAAAAGTAAGGACATGACTTTATCCATCTATGCTGATTACAGCTGAAAGATAGATATCTGACAAATTCAGGAGAGTATTGGCAAGAAGATACAAAAATTGTGAGCACTGAGAGCAAGATTTGCACTCCAGGAAGAAATGTCTGAAGGAAAGGATCCTTCCTGCTATTTCAGTAGTTGGCTTGGACAGAAAAACTTAAATAAATATGTGCCTGCTTGTAGTTTTGTTATTCCTGTTGATCCTGGTTTTTCTTCTGTGCAATAGCCCGGGGCCAGGTGGGAAGAACTGCCGTGGGGCCAGCGTGGAACACACTGTGTGTGAGAACTTGCCCTGCCCCAAAGGTGTGCCAAGCTTCAGAGACCAACAGTGCCAGGCCCATGACAGATACACCAACAAGAAAAAAAGCCTCCTGACAGCTGTTGTTGTTGATGGTAAGTTTTTTCAGCTTCCTCTGTATTTTCTTGCTGTCCTTCCACTGCAACTTATTAACCCATCATGATTTCATCTGCAATGCCCCCAGTTTTCTGTAAGAAATCTGTAGAATGTTCCCCATAGCTTCATCTGAAAGATGAATTACAATTACTTGTTGCTGCCATGCTGTTTCTCTAGATTTCTTAACAGAAGCTGTCAGTCCTTTATACACCTTGGAAGAGAAGATACCTGAACTAGACTCCCAGTACGAGCAGGCAAATATTCATGTGGAGATTCATGTAGAGACTGCATTCCATTGCTTACTTGCCATTGCCTCATACACTTGTTTGTGCTGCTCACAAAGTCACCTGCTTTTGTATTTCTTTTTTTTCCAGATAAACCATGTGAGCTTTTCTGCTCTCCACTGGGGAAGGATTCCCCTGTGCTGGTGACAGATAGAGTCCTTGATGGTACTCCATGTGGGCCTTATGAAACTGACCTCTGTGTACATGGCAAGTGCCAGGTGGAGTAACTTTCTCATTTTTTTAGTATTATGTATAATCCGAGATAGCTATATATGTCCTAGAAGAGCAGATGTCTGTGTGGGTGGCTGGGCAGCCCTCTCTGAGGTGAGTGGGTGACCCTGTTTTGTAATACCCATTGCAAGTGCTGTGTAGCTCTGTCTTTTATGGAGCACTGTGATAAATGCCTGCAGTATGAAAATGCTACTGAATAGCTGGGAGCATTCAGTGATCATATTTGCTCATGTATAGACATCAAATGGCTTGGGTGGGAAAAGGGGCTTCTGTGAGAGAAGAAGATGGGAGTGGAAATCTGGCTTGCTTAACTGCTCCATTTCTGCTATTAGGGGAATTGCTCAAAAAATGTTGATGCTGAAAATTGGAGTTTAAATCATTACTATCCTGTTGTAAGTGTTGTGTTAACAGCATTATAATGCTTTTCATCTCTGTCTGGGGCCTATGTAGAAATACTGAGGAAGCTTTTTGATATTACTTGCTTTTTGGCTCTTGGAGCTGCATGAACCTGGGGCTTCCCCTGTGCATCCTATATCCATGTGATTTTTCGTTTTATTACTAGGTAGTGCCAGGGTGATTTTTGGGTGACCACCAAAAATGTTTGAAAGGCCTGTTTCCTCTGCAGTAAGAAAAAAGTTCCCTGCCTCTTGCAAACTCAGTTATAAAGCTCTAAGCAATAGACAGTATTAGGTTTACAAGAACAGATCCAGCAGTCTGGAGCATGAACCAGGACAGTTTTCTTTTGCCTCTCATCTGCATTGTCTCATGCTCGGGTCACAGAGAGAGCAAACCTGAAAGGCAGTAGGATAGACCTCCTGCTGTCCTCTATGAGATGTTTGTACCTGCATGGATTGGCCAAACCCTGAGGATGCAAATTTTATCTCTGGTCCGGTGGGAATGGAAATGAGAAGGGCTCTGTCCAAGTGTCTTGATTTCTGTGAGCAATGATTCAGACCTAGCTGTTTTATTGCTAGTAGACTGTAGATGAACATAATATTAACATGGGTATGAGAGAGACCTTGGGGACATAATGCAGTCTTACTAATAGTAATGTGACAAGGTAAGTGAAAAGGCTTGGTCTGGATTGAATTTTGCACTGCTGAAATAGACACTTCCCACTGTTTCCTGCCAACATAGCTGCTGAAGGGGCATGTTTAATTCAGCCCTTATAATTTATTCAGATGAAGAATCCGAACAACAGCAAGTTGTGGGGGAGCCAGCACAGGCTTGATTCTTTAAATGCTCTTTAATAAAAAATGCCTTGCATGGAGCCAGGTTCATGGTGCATCCCAAGTTACTTAATTTTTCCCTGTTTTCAGCTGTATCTAAAAAAAAAAAACTGAAAAATCCATTAATAATCTTTTATAGTAAGGCCAGCTGTGCACCTCCAGCTGTGTGCCATTGACCATTATACTGGGCTGGCCAGCTTTACGGCTCCAAATGTTCAGATCAGTCACAAATGGTAAATCAGACCTTATGGCAATGTACATTTTCTTCTTCCAGTGAACAGCAGTAGCCAGCTCCCCTCCAAATGAAAACCTTTATGAGCCCAGAGCTTTGGAGGTACATCACGGAAAGCAAATTGTGCTCTTAACTTGGGGGCAACTGCCTTTAACTGTTCAGAGAGGTGATGACAGCCGCAGAACATTCAGTCTATTTGCATCTGGCTGGGAGAAAATACAAAATGATCAATTCAAGCCGAGTACTTTTCAAAGTCTTACGAAGTCATTTATAATAATCTTCTGCCTTATATGCAGTCTAGTGCTGAGAATCACCATGTGTGACTGTGTACCTCATCTGCCATAGATGCTTGTCAAACTAGCTGTCTATTAGATGAATTTAAACAGCATATTCATTTAATTACTCTTCTTGTTTTTTTACCCAGTGTAGACAAAGCCTTGCAATAAGCAGGGCAGGAGGTCTGGAGTACAGTAAAGAATAAGTGCTGAAATCAGAGGGTGGTATTGCAGTTATTTATTTTCTTGTGTAATCCGTGCAGTTAGAGGCTCTCAAAGGCAGGAATGATAAACTGCCAGAGTAACAGGCATATTAGCAGTATCCATTGCCTGTGAACATTTAGTTCAGGCAATGTAATAGCTCTCTTGCCTTCAGCAGTGTTTGCTCCTACATGAGACTCATGCATTGTTGCTGGAAAAAGGAATTCAGTTTCTCTTTGCTGTGTTCATCTATTCTTTCAAGGAGAGTAGGGTTTTGAGAAGGGAAGCAGGAACAGGATCGTTGATCCTCAACATACCCTAACTGGAGTTGCACATTAAAGGGTGGAGAGTCTTTCTTTCATTGTATGTTATGAACTTCTTACAGCTTCATTTTAAAGCCATGAGCTGAACACTGAACAGCGTGAATTAAATTTTTTTTTGTGTAAGCCACGCTGTCTCTGAAGCAAAATCATGGTAAGCAGCAATATTTACCACTTACACCTGAAGGCAGCTGGATTGAGTAAACCTGATTAATACTGTGGTCATTCAGAGAGGCAATAGAACAGAACAAAGTCAGCCCTAAATTTAGCACAGAAATTCCTAAGTCACTCATAATTTTTTATAATTTTGCTCTTTGTCTTTGAGATAAATCCTGAGCTCCTTATCCAATTTTATCCTATCTCTATAAGAGTTGCCTTTCAGGATAAGCATTTTGTTTGTGATATTTGTAGAAGCTTGCCAGCATGAGGACAAGGCAAAGGCTATGTAAGAGCTTCAGGAGTTGGTGTGAAAAATTGAGAATAGTCTTATGAAGTTATGCCATTAGAAGAGATACGGCTGAGTAAAAGTAAATGCACTTATCTTTACCATCTTCTGGTACAAAATGCAGTGTTCATATAGGTATTTGATCTTTTCTTTCTGAAATACACATTGTCTTCTAGCAAGGAGAATTTATTTTCTCCTGGAGTTTTTCAGAGATGGAAGATCTCTGAAAAAGATACAGGTTGGAGAACTCTGTAGTCTCTCTCTCTTGCCTTCTTTCATGGTTTCCTTTCTCTCGTGTGGACGTTACAGTGTGGGTGAAGATAAGGTAATGTAGTACAAACTGCACCCCAGATTGCTTTTATCTTCTCCTATTTCTCTCCAAGAGGCTTTCAGGGAGAAGATTTCCTGGGGGTTTTGTTTTTCCTCCAGGCTATTCAGTGCACATTTCATGAGACAGCATTCATGGAAACCGTGTGCTCTCTGACCTTTTACAGTTCTTCATTCTGTTATGCTGCTCATGCTAGAAGCTAGCTGCTGGCTGAAGTAGATCTAAAAAGGGTGTTAGATGTTGCAAAACAGTGGTGTGGAGAGAAGAGAAGCTGCTCAGCTGACTGTTGTGATGTACATGACTTTGTGCTGGTTATTTTCAAAGGATTATTCAGAGACTCATGATAGCATAAGAACTTTCCAGTGGAGACTACAGATTGGGTTTGAGGATGTAATCTGAGGTCTTATATAGCAGAACCTGGCTAGAGATGAAAGGCAGTCTTTGTGATTTAATCACATAAAAGATGAAGATGTTTTGACTCTCTAGAATTTTCTCATTAATGTTTTGCTATGTCATGGCTACTTTTAACTTACTGGTGAGTCTACAGTCCATTTAATGTTGACAAGCTACACATTAGGCTGTCCTGGCGCAGTAAAAATGCTATAGAATGACTGTCTTCCAAAAGTGACTGTAATACAGTCTGAAAGACGAGCATAAATTTGAAAGTGGACACATTTTCAAGAATAGTCTTTGCAGATTGGGTGGACAGAGTGTCAGGAGAGAGCCACAAGTAGCAGAGGATAAATTGCAGTTGTCTGCTGGACCTATTGTTGGCAAATGCTTTTCCAACATACTTAATACCCATGTTTTGCATTTGATTGATGCATGCAGTTCTGGCTTTGCCTCCTCATCTGATGATTTTCCATGTACTATTCATATTCCTGCATTATGAACTGTGGTACAAGATGTTCCAGACTGAGTAGCTTGTCTTCATACACCTTGGCTCTGTGCTGTACTTCAAGAAATTGTTTGGTATTGCTCACAGAGTCTAGGACAGGACTACTTGACCTATAGATACCTACTGTATAATTGCTTTTTTCTCAATTCCTATATCTGCACCAGTGTAATCCTAGAAAGACTGCTGGGATTTTTGGTGAGTAGGGCACAGCAACAAAATACTATCTTCTATCTTACTTTTTTTTAATGTACTTTACAGTGGGATATGAAAAGCCATGCTGTTTTCCCACCCATGCAGACTGTATAATAGCCAGTTCATTTTTATATACCTTCAAGACTTTGTTCTTGTAGCTTTAGCAGTCAAGAATTGAACAGAAAGGAGGCTATATATATCCTGTGCTGCTAAATATGTATTATTTTCTCATTCTGAACCGACATGATAGATGCTGCTTTTAAAGGATGAGTAGTTGATGTAAAATCCTCTGGTATTTGCAGCCTGTTGTTATTTGTACAAACCAGGGGGGAGATGTCAGGTAGAGTCAGGTTTGAGGTGTCCGTTCAGATGAACCTGATGTAGAAGGATCAGAAAAGGATTGCTACAGAAAATGGCCAAAAACCAGAAGCAAAATAGTTCCTGGGATGGGAAAAGGCTCTGGACAGGAAAGTGCTTTGTATTTCTTTCACGCTCACTCATGTAGTCTGCTTTGATGCCAAAACATAGGGATTATTGATATATAAGCCTTCAAGCTTTGTATGTGAAAAAGTAGCTATCAGGGATAACTTTAGGTAGCATTATCATGAACTGCTAATAGATCTAAGCACAAACTCAGTGGGCATCATTGTGTGTCTAATGTGGATAAGATAACAGTATAAAATAAGTAGTTAATATCTCCTGTTCTAGCAACACCACTCTGATTCAGATAAAATTCCAGGACTGTTTTTAAAACTAACTTTTGCGTTGACTCCAATCTATAACACAAAACTTGTGGAACAGAAAGAGAAGTAATTTAGAGATGAACTGCTTTATTAGGGTTCTGTGCTCACTCTCTTGTGATCCTGATAGATGACAATCCTGACAGATACCCATAATTCTCTCCTACCAATCATGTTTAAAACAAAGAAATAAAAATTCTCTTACCCTGAAATCTGAATATCAGTTGCTCAGATATGTACATTCCTGTTTCATGTGGTCCATCCCTTGAGGTATCAATGGACACTGGATACTCTGGACAAAAAGTTGGCAGTGCAGATGAATCTGTCATAACTACCATGCTCTGTACATGATTAATTTGTAAAATGGCACATGTTGCATCAATATTTGTATTTGATCCATTGAGACAGCTAGCTAGTTCAGCATATGGGAAGCATTACAGTTTTGTGAGCCTACAATGTCATTTCTTACAGAGGGTGGGTGTATATAACAAAAATAATTGTGTTTATGTAACAAAACATATTCACACAGGCTGTATCAATTGAGTTTTTGCACAGCCATTCACAATACAAATACAAATATCATTAAAATATCCAAGCAATAAAGAAAACAGTTCACACAGAAGAGCCCAAATGATGTGCATTCAAGAGGAGTTTTCCTATGCTGGAGCCAGCAATGACTGAAGCTGAAATACCACCCAACAAGCAATATTTTCAGATGTTTAATTACAAAAAATGAGAAGGGGAGGGGAGAGAAGGAAGGGTGGACTGAGGTATCATCTCAGAGAGAATGAATTTCAGGCTTTTGGCTCAGTGAACATGCAATTACCTGCCAATTTAAAGGTCAGTCGATAGTCACAAAACATGATGTCAGAGTAGGAGACTCCCTGGGTTGAAAATCATTAGGAAATCTGTGGATACAGTTATCACTGTCAGTGCTGAGTAGTTGAAGCTCAAAAGATCTATCTTAAATTTCCTGCCAGCACTTCGTATTTTAATATGGGCAAGGGGTTGGCTTTGGTTTAAAATCTGCTTCCTATTTGTCTAATGCTGATGTTAGCAGTGCTGCAGCACTGTCAGCTTTCAACAGCTAGCACAGGCAGGAACTGGAACTCTTGGGTGATACAAGCATCTTCACCTTTGCCAAAGTTAAGAATGTCACTGTTCCAAGTCCATGTTGGAAAGTACAGGGAAGTTCTTGAGTCCAAGAACATGGCTGGCAGTGGTGGGTACCCACACAAACTCCTTGTAGCAAACGGTGGCTATACCAGGCTAGCTGTTCATTTTTAATTCTTCCTTTTGAATACAGTAGAGCTCCAAGTACCCTGCTCGTTCCTGAATGGATCATCTTGGTAGAAAAAGAGACATGCTTCTCTTCTTACCAGTCTATTCAAGACTGCTGAAACTGGAAGTATCTAACAGTACTAGGTGTACTTGTTCATGGATTTGATTTGCTAACCTGCAGGATAACTCTTGGGTCTGAACACACACAAGATGCTATTTGCAAGCTCCGTCTTTCCTCAGGATGTAAATTTTCCCCTTTCTGCTCTTTTGCTTCTTATTAAAAAAAAAAAAAAAATCACCGTATCTTGTTGAGTATGCTGGACTGAACAGCAAGCAGTGCAGAGTGAGTTAGAGGTGATAAAGATATGGCATGAACTACTTACGATTCAAGGCATAGTTTCTGCACTATGAACACTTGAGTTTTGAGCAGTGTAACTAGCCCTTTACATACTCTTTATTAATCCCTCACATTTTTTAAAACCTTCTGCAGATTGAGAAAGTCTATATCCAGTTAAATGATTAACCATGTAATACATGCACCACACACTAATCTCAGTGAAAAGCTGATAATGTACAGACTTGAGAGATCCTTCCCCAGGTCTGGTGGGGTTCAGGCTTTAGCCTCTGGCCCCTAGTGCTGGAGTGTCAGCAGCTTTCTCTCCTAGAGAGAGGCTGGAGGTCTCTCTGAAGTAAAATAACCAAGAATTGCTGGCAGATATTTCCCTCCCAGGAAGTGTGGATTCAGTGGGTGTTCTTTCCGTGTCCTCAGAGAGGATCTCTCGAAGTGTGTCAGTGACTTAGTAAATGTGGGAAGAAATGGCTTATCTTCAACTCCAGTGTCAAAATAAGGGGGACTTACTCTTTCAGAGGCTTGCACTAGTTTATGTTAACTGGGAAGCTGCAGCATAAATACAAAGCATGTGTTTGCTGACTCCCTATTCTCTGCATGCCTCCATTATAGTCCTATAGACTCCTCATGTAGAACTGGGAATAAGTGTGGTTCAACACTCATTATGTTCCTTTTATTCATTTGTGTGCTCACATAGTGCTAATAACAATGCAGTACAATAAAAGATAGTACAAGAGCATTAAATGAAACACAGCCTTTCCAGTATCTCAGCAGGGTGGCAGTTAGGCATGTATTTCCAGCTGCCTTTCAGCAAGCCCATTAATAAATCATATTTATTTTCCTGGAAGGAGAACAGCTGGGATATCCTTCTGTTTTGGGGCAGAATCATATTCAATATCCCACAATTATTTTTTGGACATGGGTGTGAAGTTTAGCCCTAAGAACTGGAACTGCTCAGTGATCATCTTCAACTTGACTTAATGCCCACTTACACAAGCTTTTCTGTAGTCCTCGTCCAACAACTTATGTGTTGTTCTACTTAATGAGCAGCATTTCACTTGTGTATGTTTATGTATTTAAGAATGATGATCCTTTCTGAGTTTTTATCTGTCTGCAATGATTTGTGTTGACAAACAGTGCATCAGAATGTGTCTGAATGCTGGCCATCTTTGATCCCTGAAGTACATCTGGACTTAGGCAGTGGCCCATGACTTCTGAAATAAGGAGAATGTTTTAGTTCAGGTCCAAATTGCATTGCTTACATGCAGGCAGCCTCAGGAAGAAAAAAAAAAAAAACACAGAAAAACAAAAAAACCCCACCATCTGCAGTTCTCTTTCTCCACTTACCCTGTTTTTCAAAATGTTGGTTATGCTGTGATTGTTCCCTGAGGTCTCTCTCCAACTGACTTTATTATAAGAAGGAAGGGAGAGACATGACAGCCTTGTTCATATAAGGGTTGTTAATGACAATTCTGCTAACTCATTTGTCAAGGAACTGTTCATCTACAAAGACTGAATTTTCACCTTATAGTAGAATCTCTGCTAATAACTTGCATAATTAGAACTCTTACATCAGTAAAAGTTCATGTATTGAGTGAATTACTGATAATTTTGAGTCTTACATGGACAGAAACATAATTCACACGGTCAAATCATGATGTTAATATGATGTCTGATCACACTGTAATTTAATCTTATTGACTTCTAGATCTACAAATGTGCAGTAGTCACCATCACAACCTTTCAATGGTTTGTGAGTAAATAAGCTTACTGTGGCAATCTCTGTAGCCACAGGGAGAATAATGTGACTATTCAGGTAATACCTGTCCGTGAAGCAAGGCTGCTTCAGAGATTTTTATTGATAACTGTTTTGGTAGAAATAGGAAATTATGAAAATACCACTTGAAATGAAGTGTTAGGTGAAATCATTTACTGTTTTTTACAAATGAATGTCAAAGTTCAGTACAGACAGTACAAGCATCTGGGAATATTAATAATTCCATAAAAACTCATGTGGTACCTATTGGCCATATAGAAACCTGCCTTGCTTCCACTGAAGTGTTTTTGCATTGCAGGTACCTTGAGCTATATGATTGGTGAGATCTTTTTTCAGGTAGTGCAAGTGCGCAATCAGAACTGAGCACCCTGGAACTTACAATGGCACTCTAAATTTTTGTGAGGTAAAGATCTAGCACCAAGATTTTGGTTACTTGGGTTAATTGCCATTTAAGTGAGTCACATCTTTCTCTAAGTGAAGTATCAAAGTAATGGTCCTTATCTCTGGGATGTCTTTACTTCCTCAGATAGAAAATGCTATACAAACGTGCTTTTGAAGCAAGTTAGAGTAGTTTACTATGAAATATCAGATGATATCTGGAAAAGTTAGTGTTTGTGGAAAGTCTCTTCAGTAATGTCTTGTGAATCAAAATACATGCTCTTAGTGTTAGGGAAGGCGGTTGCTGAATAACCAACTGAATGCTGTTCCAAATGAATGCTCGTTTGATTCACAGCATTCTCTTGCTCTTCATATTTTCAATCAGGTGTCTATCTTAGTCTTGACATCAGTGTTTAGAGATACTTTAACCTTGCAAGCAAAATAATGGGGACCTCTGGTTGTTGTCATTAGAAAATTGGCTGCGATGGAATCATTGGCTCAGCTGCCAAAGAGGATCGCTGTGGAATCTGCAGTGGTGATGGCAAAACCTGTAAAGTGGTGAAAGGAGACTTCAACCACACGAAGGGGATGGGTGAGTAACCCTCAGCAGCATTTCAGTAGAGTGGAGGTTCTCTCAACTGATTGAGGAGAGTTAAAGAGAGGCAGTAATAGCTCTTCTTCTAGGACAGCATTTAACACAACATAGAAGAGGGCAACTGTTCTCTAAAATTGCATGATTTTTGATGTATGAGAACACAAAAACTTAGTAATGTTCATGACATTCTAGTCTTGCAGGAGATGCATAGGGGTCTAACCCTCCTGGGTTCTCTGATTTTTCTCACTTTCAACCAGTTGTTCTGCCAGAAAATGTTTTGTAAAAGTGTGTGATGAGGAATCACTAAAAAGACATGCAAGAATGAGAATATTGGCTTGTCCCTACTTCTGCTTATGAGAAGCTAGATATCCAAGGATAGATAATCAGGAGTCGGTCCTGTGATTTGCTGAGCCCCTTGTTAGATGGTGAGTTGGAATTGCTGAGAACTTGTCAGGATCAGACATGATGGGGCTGTGCAGTTTCCAGAATATTTTTCATCTAGAACAACAAAATCTAGCTAGGAACACACTCAGTTCAGTGATGATATTCTGTCTGTTTCTTATTCAGTTGTACAGACACTAGCCATTTCCTCTGTCTGAAATTCAGAATGAAGTTGTATTTCTCATTTTGAATGCTACTGGTGCTGTTGATTTTTAAATAACAGATAAAATCATAGTATATTCTCCAGTGGAGGGAAGTCTGATTTCAGCACCATATTTGAGCTCTTTGGGAGCTCTGAATGATGCACGTTGTGTGCTACGAATGATTCATTCTATAATCAGCATATCTCAGCTAAATAAAAAAAGACCTCCCCTCTAAATATTATTACTGAAACCCTGCCAGCAATAGCATCCACTATAAAACAAAAGAGCTTCTGGTCAGACTAAAGACTTTCTCCTCTCTTGTTAAACGTTAATGTATTTACAGCTTGGTGTTTGAATTAGTCTTTGTTCCAGAGTTTCTCTTCTGTACTTCTAAGAAATGTGTTATCACCCATCCCTATCAGACAAAGGGAGGGAAAGTCAGATTCAGGACATGCAGGCGCTTCCAGTAGGAAGGAATTGCCCAGAAAAAGTGATTTCACATTCAGTAAATGCAGAATTGCCATTTTTCTATGTAGAAATACATTCAAAATGTGCTACTCCAGGACAGCACAGTAAAGCACTTAGAAATAAATTTCATTTAAGCACGCACTCCAATTCTGTTTAATTACTAAAGGAGCATAAGTGCTTAGTACCTTTCTTGAATCAATGTCTCAGCACTGAATTCTGAGTCTTTAATTTTGAACATTGACCTTTTCGTCTGTACCCTCTTCCTCCTTATTTGTGAGGTGCAGGTAGGATTTCCCATCTCTGCCATGTCTTTCTGGAGCACGCTTGTGTTGTTGGATTGCTAGGCCAACCTGCTGAATGATTTTTGGCATTATTGCCTTTGACTCTTTTGTCCAAGTTATTTTTCACCTTTTTTCACCTTTAGTCAAGGCATTAGCATTTGATGGAAGTGATTGAAGAAGTTTCTCATTTCAGCTGTAAAAATTACATTGTTTTGTGGGAAGAGCTTTAAAAACCATCCACCAAGTCTTCTTTGAGATTGGGAATCATCTTTGCTTTATATTTTGTAAAAGAAAACAACCATTTACACTTTTTTAATAAGTCAGTTGTTATTTTCCTGCTTTGGGGTTTCTTCTATGTTAAACACTGAAAATAGATTTTCACATACAATTCCCAGCCCCAGCTCTGGAAGCATTTTATGCATTGCAAGTTATTCCCATCAATTTATATTTGTATATAAATGTTTTGCAGAATCAGGTCCTCAGATTAACTTACAGAATCCCTTGCAGTAAGCAATGTTAGATCTGAGGTATCATGACAGAACAAAAAAAATGATCTTTTTTCTTTTAATTAGCACTTCAGCAAATATGTACAAAACTCTGATGATCTTTTGGTCAAACAAGGATACACAATGTGAATTCAGGTTTCGAATTTGCAAATGATTGCACAGGACAGTGACAATTGCCCACAAGCTTGCTGCTGTCCAAGTGAAGGCCAACACACTGTATGAAGTATGCTAATTTATTATTTCGGAACAGAATAACCTATCAATATATATTGATTGTTTTGGAGTAGTATCTGTTTTGTGAACTGCAACTGCTACCTTGGGGCCATATCCTCAGCAACTGTACATGTGGAACTCCATTGACTGTGGGGTCAGTCCCTATGTTTCCTGAGATTGCAAATTGTGTTGTCAAGCCCTGTTAACTGAACTAAACCCATGCCAACTCATTTCTGTTTCTTAGTAACCAATAGTCATTGTAAGAAGGTTTCCACATGTGTGATGGCAAAGGCAAAGGCTGTTCCCAAGTGTTTCTCGTGTAAGATTCTTGAATGCTGTTTGCAGTGTCAGTGGGTGTTGGTGACATCCTTTGGTGTTGGTCCTTTGTCTTCTTTTGGTTGAATTAAATGGGGAGATTGGTATCAAAAGCCATGGATAAACTTCAAGACCTTTTACTAGTTGGTGTGTTTTTTTAAAGATACCAAGTACAGATTCTTCCCTTTTAGAAAATCTACCTGTGTGAGATTTTTTTCATTAATGAAGTGGCAAATACTGAGCCATTTTTTTATTTATTTTTACTACCTTACTGATTTTGCTATCCCAGTAGAACATTATGGTGGAACATTCAAAGCGCCTCGCAGGAGGTCCAGCAGTACAAAACTTACTGCCTGTGTTTCAGAGTGATCCAACTGTAAATGGATTCCACTTCTCTTTTGAAGAGGAAATAAAAACCCTGTATTTGTGATGCTAAATGTCACATACGGTCCGGTGTACCTGGCTGTCTTCAGTAGGCAGCTGAGTGCACTGTTTTAGACAGAGGTTTACTTCTAACTGGCACCATTCCCTGTACCTAATTCTAGGAGGTAATTAGAAAATAATACAGACAGACTTGTTCTGAAGTTCATCTCTGTATCCCTTCCACCGTATAAGGGACCTAGAACTAGAGATCAGTTCTTTGGCTCATATTTGTTGGGTGGCTGATCTGTCTTACAGACTCCAGGGCTGTGCATGCCATTCTCAGATCTGCATTAAGAATACGATGTTTTCCCTTGCATCTGCCTCTGCTGATTTTTTTTTCTCAGGCACATCAAGATTGCAACTCTTTGCTTGTGATCCTAAAGAATGATTCTAGTTATTTGGATATAATTTTTTTTAAATTACAAAGCATAATGTGATATATGTAGATTGTGTCATTTGAAGAGATGATGATGCTAGCAATTTTTATTTTACGATGATGAAAAAGCAGGCCTTGTATCTTTATATAATGCAAGAAATTCTTTTCTTGTTAATAGGATGTACATCGAAATGATGAGAAAAATAGTGCCCCAGCAGTAACCCTTGGGGTGTCTTACAAGAGTTTAAGCAGAACATGCAAGTTAAATTCTAGCAGCCAATGCTGAAGTAATGGTAGGAGGCTTTGAAATCTATCCATGGCTCCCCTGTGAAATTATTTTCCTCCAAACAAGCTATCCCATGGCTGGAAGTGGACAGGTGCCGATGAAGGAATTACTCTCAAGGTAATAGCAGGAGAGAATCATCGCAGCTGCTCAGAAAATGAGCGTATGGTTACTACTGGACGTATTTCCACTCCACTGCGAAAACTACCACTCAGTAAAATGTGCAAGGTGAGAAGAGCAGTGGAAACTAAAATGCCCGGGTGGTACTCATCCCTAAAATATTAGGGAAGCTCTGCTGACCATGACCAGTAGGTAGACAGGGCAGTTTAATTTCCTTAGCTTCTACCCTGAGATGTTTAAGTACTTTCATGATATCTGACAATGGGCAGAGAACAGTTGGCTTTCTCATACATAGTCATCACATGCGTACAGGGATAAGATATGAAGGTACAATGCCTAGAGATCAGTACTTTCAGCCATGGGATAATTTCTCCTCTACTTCAGAAGTCTGTCTTTTGGTGAGATGTCAATGGGAAACCAGTTTTGCAGTAGATCAGTGACATTCTGAAGTTCATACTAAACTTTGTCTTCATTCTGGGAATAATAACAGTGGCTAACAATGGATTTTCCTGTGTGAACTGCTTTCCTCTTGCAAATCTCTCCAGCATTTAAATGAAGATACAGTAGCCACTGTTCACATATTAATCTCCTTGATGACAAAGCCACCTCTTTGTTCTGGTGTCTCTCCTAATACGAGTTACACCATGTAATTTGTATCTAGGATTTGCTTCAATCACGGTCTTACATTCCTGAGACACTGATGTAATGCAGATTGTCCAGAAAGATTGGTGTGTGCCAAAGTAACTGTTCCCAAGGTGGAATATACTGCATACAGCACTATAAATTATCAAATAATGAAGTTCTCCTGTTGTACTTTCAAAGCTTCATCTTAACAGGCTGATTTATGGGTGAAATTACTAGAAATATTGCCCAATAGTTGCCAAATCTCATCAGTCTTTAACCAATTCCTCATTTAAAGAACTTTAAGCCCAACCTTGCAAACTCTGGCATTGCAGACAATTATCCTAACAGATCTTTGAGACTCCTTGACTCTAAGCCAACTCTTGAGATTTTTTTGTCTTATTAGCTAACACTTGATAATCTTTCTGGCAATCTGCAGTGATAGTTTGCTTATTAAAACGTGCCTCGAAAACAATAGAGTTGTTTTCTGGTGCAGTTATCTCAAAGACCTGGGTTATTATGTGACCAGCAGTGTCACTATAGCTCTGATTTCCAGACTGGAACAGTGGAAATGATCTGAACTTGTAGCTGGGACAAATTTGCATGGATGGTGTATAGTATGTTTGCAATAAGGTTTGACCCCTAACTCACAATATTACTGGAAGTAATGACTGTGAGTGTCAAGATTCTTCTTTTGGTACATGCCCAAGAATTCTGTTTCATTTCTATAAGAGCTCGACAGATTCATACAACTGCAAATTGGTTCACGTTTCACTAAAGAGAAAGTAAGGGTTGGCAGTCAGGTTTCTGCCACATGATCTCAGTGAGTTAACACAGTATGTTTCTTCTTATTCAGGAGCTGTTGAATACAACCCCCCAAAGCCATCAGTCAGGACAAGAAATTACATGAAGAGAAAAATCTGGTGTAAGACCAAACTAAACAGTTTCCAGAACTAATACCCTATTAATAGCTTACACTCCACTATTTACCATTGTAAAAAGTAACATAAAAGTCAGCTTTTTCACGTGGTGTTTCTCTCATGACACAGCGATGAAATGAGAGTGTATTTATGGCACTAGCTGAGCTTCAAGCACGGCTCCACAGCTCGCTCACCTCTAAAGCAGTGACACTTCTGGCTTTGCCAGGTCAGGGGACAGACCCAGAGTTCACTGAAGTCAGTGGCAGGCTTTCCACTATGTTTTGTGTAACTTTGCATTTAGCCCTTGCAAAATTTGGCTCTAGGCATTCATATCTGGAAAACAATTTAAAATATAAGTAAATAGTACCCTTGTAGGTACATTACATTACCTGAAACTTGGGCATGTTCCAAACTGGCTTCCTAACAGGGGTGTTCAGATGTGTCATAGGGCCTATTTTCCTGTGATATACTGTTATGAATCATGTCTTTGCTGTGTGCTCATGTCTGGTGGTAATTCTCGATCGGGTTTATATGCAGATGCATGGGGAGCAGTGAGGATGTTTGATTTCTGGAACACTCTGTTTTGACTGTAATTTGGTATCTCAGCTGATGAAAAAACAACTCCTGGAAATAACTAGAGTAAAATCCAACATCTGTTTGCTTTGATTTTATAACAGATTTCCATATTGTATTTAAGAGCTCACCCTGGAAGTTGATTGTTCCCAGTGAAGCCTACTCTGTAATCACAGATGGGAAGCCACTGCTTTGACCTCTCTGACCAGATATGTTTTGCAGCTCTGCTGTCCCTCTTCCTATTTTTCCTGCGAGGGCTGACTGCTGCTGAGATATCCTGAGTAAGAGAGAAGTAAGGAGGAAAAAGTGCAAAAAAGACTGAACTGAAGGGTCAAATAATGTGTGATTCACATAAAACAATCGGGGAAAGAGGAACTGAATCTAGCCCAAATCATCTGTCCATCCAATAACCCTCAAAATCCGTGGCCTTATTGATACGACAACAAAGAGGCTGGACATTCTGCTTGTTCAGAGAGAGAGAAACAAATCTGCAGTCTGAGATCTAAAATCCTCATCTACTTCGCTCCATATCATTGTGGCAAGAGAATGACTTAGTCCTGAGATGCATGAGGTTGTCAACATCCTTCTTTAAGGCTTCTCATATCAGTGCAGGAGAAGCATGGCCTTTCAACTGCACTTGTCCCTAAAATAGCTTCCCAAAAGCTGCTACTAGAGGAGCCACTTCTCCAACCTATTACTTAGCCAGCACTGATTTCCATAAAGGCAGGGCTGACACAGGAGAGCTTCGTAGGTTCATACAGGCCTTTATAAAGCCAAGAAAAAAAAAAAAGGAGGTGAAGGGGGTGAGGGGAGATAAGACGACATGCAGAATAAGCTGCTTAACATCTAAAAGAAAAGGAGAGCAATAATCCAAAAGATGTGCCAAGTAATACATTGCAGTGTCAACTGGGTGGCCAATTAGAAAGAATAAAGTCATGGTTGTGATGAGATTAGTGTCATTTACAGGGATCTGATTCAGAGTCCAATGAAGCCAGTGGAAAATCTCTCCATGACTCCCAGGCCATTGAAATGGGCTCTAATGTTCCTCAGCTTTTTAGTTTAAAGGCACCACTTCTACCCCATGGAACAAGTACGTAACTCCACATGACTTTGTGGTGGGTGAAAATAAGCTATGTTTCTTTCTAGCTCCTTATTATTTTTACTGTTATTCTGTTAGTGAAAAGTAGTATAATTACGTCATATTGCTGGTTGATGAATGAAGCATGAAGAGGCCAAGAGTTTCAGAAAGATAAAAGCCAAGAGAATTCCATAAAAATATGATGGGGTGCTGTAAAAACTTCCCTACCATGTCAGATGGTCTAATTTGGCATGTGCTTCTTCTGGCAGCATTTAGAGGTGGTCACTCCTTGACAAACTTTCAGCTCTGGTGTTGCATTAAATCTGAGTTGTGGAATTCTGTTTAGCAGCCCAGTACAAGGAGCCCATTAACCATTATATCCTCCAGAACATTTTCATAAAGCTAATGTGCAAGTGAAAACAAATTTCTTTTTCCCCAGTTGTCCCACTAATTCCTTCTATTTAGTTTTAGCATCATCCAGATGTTTTATGAAACAGGGTTCTCTCAGATACTGATCGTAGCCTTGAGTAGGGTTTTTCCTGTTGGTTTTTGTTGTTATTTTTAAGAGGAGACAGCAGGAGCATCTATCAGAAACTTCATTTCACATTACAGCTATCTGGTTTGTGATGTGGAGTGTTGTTTCTGACAGTGTCAGTTTCCATCAGCTCTGTAACAGTCTTCATGCATCCCTGTCAGTACCGCAGGAGAGCCAGAGAGATTCAGGGAGTGCAAACATAATTAGGCTCAAGCACAAGCCTTAAGTTGCAATTAAGCATCATATGTGCATTTCTATCCCTCTTCTCAGGACAAAATGATTAATTATAGCCATGCAAGTCACAGCAGTGAAACTTGGCTGCCAAAGCAGGGATCTCATTTGAAGTGTTCCCCACCCATTCCCTAGCTTGGGCAGGAGTTGATTTTTTCATGGTGAGATACTGAACGATTGATGCTTCTGACTGTCTGTGGGGTGTTCTCATCCTTCTGCCTTTTTCTTGCTGTAGGTTACATCGAAGCAGCTGTGATCCCTGCAGGTGCCCGACGGATCAGAGTGGTTGAGGACAAACCTGCTCACAGTTTTCTGGGTAAAAAGACCATTAAAATGTTTTGATTCAAAACTCAGCTTTGTTCTCTGTTAAAATGACCATTCTCTTGGTCATTTTCTCTTGGTTAACAATATATTGAAACATCCTTTTCACACTCAGAGCTGTATGACCATACTTAAGTAGGGGGTTTCTGCTGTCTCTTAAATTCTTTATACTGTGGAGCTATGTTTGGAATTTTCTTTTATCCTTTTCCCACACCTCCTCCTATGTTCAGTGGATTTTTGCATTTTATACATACCTGCATTGTCAAACCTCAGCTCTTCTTGATTTTGATGAGCTCATTACCAAAGCCTATCAAACAGTGTTTCAGTGGTTCCACAGCCTGATGTTCTTGTTTCAGTGGTTGGAACAGATGCACGTTCCAGCTGTCGCTTAGCCTGGAAAGTATTAAGTACTGTTTCTCTTGTGCATGTTCTGGTTCTCTCAAAGTGAGCTTCTCAGAGTGGAGACACTGTGAGGTTTTAGGGTAGAGAAGTATTCTGAAAGATGGAATTCCTTCCAGGGATAGATCAGTGCTGTTATTAGAAAATCTGACAGAATCACAGAGCTTGTTGCCCTCCCATTTTACAAATGGGGAAGTTTGCTCATGGCTATGTTGGAGTCAGCAGCAAAGCTCATACTAGGACCCTTTGTTTCTGATTTCCATGTATTTTGCTTATAATCCTCTCTGTTGCAGCCAAGAGATGTCAAAATCCAGTAGCAGGATATTGGAAGCTGCTAAAAAACATATTACGTACTGATTGTATTTTAGGATTTCAGATCTAGTGCTGCTGGTTCTCTGTCATGAGATGCCATCAAAGCTGACAAAATCACTGGGAAAAATGCTTTTATTTGCTTTCATTCAGATTCAGAGGAAAGAAAGAGGACAAATCATGTCATTCAACTGCCCTTGGGTCAAAATATTGGCATTTGTACTACTTGTTGGTAGGAAGCATATATTCCTGCTGCTAATATTTCTACTAATGCTGCAGCCAGCTTGCTGGAAGAGGATTACGCCTACACGTAAGATGTTTGACATAGCAAAGCACTGGTGGAACAATGAGTGCCAGTGTTTCCTTGGGCTTTGAAAATACTCTGTCTTCTGGAAGCCAACCTTTTTGTTTGTCTTTGTGGGATTTATGCAGGTTGTCAGAGGTTTGGGCTTTGGCAGATAACTGCAACGCTGAGAACCTTATGTGGAGCTAGCCCTTTGTTGTGACCACATAACCTTGACTTAAGCAGGTATTTCTCCATCAGATGGTGAAGATTAGGATTGTATATATTTGAGAGGGAAACTTCGCCCCGTGTGCGTCCTATAAAGACAGATAAAAGTTCTACAGTTCTTAGACCAAGAATTGAATCAAATAAATCGTAATCTGATCATTTTAAAGCTTCTGAATACTTTCTGCTTTTTGGTTCTCAGTCAGGAGAACCAATCTGAGCTTTTCTGAGTTTTATCTGGAACACTGGACAGAAAGAAAAGATACCCAATGTCTTGCTAACCTCAGCTGAAGAGTAGTAGCAGCAGGAGTGTTCCAAAAAAGATGACCAGGGAAACGAAGTTCCAGTCACTTTGATAGCCTAGTAATGAATAGTAAATCCAGGTTTGAGCATGGAATGATTTTCTATTTTGATTATGCTGTCAATATTGAGCCTAATCAGACCCTATTTCAACTCAGAATGGGGTACAGTGCTCTGGAATTGAGCCTAGCATAATTTGGAATCATTATTCCATGTGCTGGGAGCAGTGCCTGAAGAATTTCCCTCCACCTACAGGCAACCCACGCTGGCTGGCTTGGCTGGCTGTAATGCTTAGAAACCACCTTGAACAGGAAATGCCTCAGCAGTGTGTGTCCACAGACTGGGAAGCAAGCTGGAGGGACCCAAGGTGGAAATAAAGATCTGACAAGATGCCAGGTTTAGAAATAGATTGGTCAGTTCTTGTCTTTGATCCAAAAAGTAAAAAGTTATGGATTGTTGCTGGGGTTCTTTTTCTCTCATGCTCTTCGATGGTACAGCTTTAGAGCCAGGAAACAGCTTAGAGATGTACGAGTGAATGCTTGCTACCACCTAAATACACCCACAATGAGGAGAAAGAGCTGTGCTTTGCAGCCCTAGTTGAGGCATGGAGTCCCAGGAGAACTACAAATATTCAGTAAGAGAAAAGGTTGTATTCAGCACAGTGCATTAGTATCTAGGTAGAGGCAGGCTTGCAGTGGTTGTTTGTGACAACAGCCAATGGAGAAATAGCAGTACTCTGAGTCTGAGAGACATGGGATTTCTATAGCTGAATTGATACTTACTGATGGAGCACCTGCATGGAGTGAATACAGACAGAAGTGATCACACTGGCTCAGATACTCTGCGCCGTCTCCGATGTAACTCCTACAATTCTCAAGTACTGTTTGGGCTGTTTCCTTCTACTCAGTGATCCGGGGAACAGTGCCTGCAACAATCAAAATCAAGCCTTTCTCAGAAGAGAGATCCACAAATACTAAACATTTTTCTTTTATATCAGCAAGCTGCCTTCCTTTGATAAGCTAGAGCCAAAGCATAGTTTGTTATTCAAGCTTTCATATGCTCTTGTGAGTGTGTGCCGTGATATTTTTACTAGTCAGCCATACTGCTGTGGAGATAGTTATATCTCATCCACAGCTTTGATTTGTCATGTTCACAGCTCCTCAAGCCCAGTGAGATGGCTGCTTTGATCAGCCTGGAAGCCAGTAGGCTTTGGCAGAGGAAAACAATCCTTCTGTGGAATTCTGTCTGAAGTTTGCAGAATGCACTTTGTAGATTGGAGAGCAAAGCAGGATGGAAGTGAGCTGCATTTGTACAGTTGTATTGCCATAGCAATACAAGCACCAGGACATCATCATACTCATTTCTTAGCCTGCAGAGCAGGGGTCTGTGTGTGTGCTGCTTGTTGGGAAGGGACCATGGATAGTATTGGTCCTTGCTAGGAGTTGTTTGGGAGAAATCAAGCTGACCTGGCTACACAGTATGACAGAGATCATTTTAATAGGACAGATGACAATGCTGAGGTGCCTGGGAGACATGTATGTGTGCCATAGTTGGAACAGCATGAAGAAGCTGGAATGGTTCCCCTTTCTGAAGTCACTTGAGGTGTCTGCTCATACTTTTGGTAGCCTCTCTGGGTCTGTGGTGCCAGGCACTTGTGCTGTTGAGACAAGGAAAACAGTCTTCAGGAAGTCCCCTACAGGGGAAACTAACAGAGATTTCTATCATCTTAAACGTCATTTGAGGAAGGCCCCTCATGTCTTAAGGGAGTCTTCATTGTCGGATCTATATAAAAGATGTTAGAAAAGGCCAACTAGAATAAAAGGAAGGTCTTTGTAGAATGCTCCAGTATCATTACTGACACTCCCCACAGTAGATTAGACCGAATTGATAATTCAGGTGTGTTGTGCCTTGGACAGGAAGTCAAATTCCTCATTGTCTAAGCATAATAGTGAATTATGTGTAGCCTATGAGCAACTGGAAGGATTTGCTGGCTTTAGGAACTTGATCCAAAGGAATGACGGTGGGAGATTTTCCTATTGCCATTTGAAAAGGCTTTAAATCAGCTCCTCTTACCTCCTGACAATATACTCAGTAAAATGAAAGCCAAAGTTGTATGTTTTACTGGAAGAAAATAGGCTTGAAATGCTGGAGATTAAGGAAACACCATTTTAAAGGCTTAGCCATAGGACACAGTTAACCTTCAACTAAGGAAGCCCAGTAACTGAAAAACACACTGACTATTCTATCTGGTGTCACAGCAAATTCGATCATAGTATGCTGATTTTCACAAAGGGCACTGAGACTTCCTCTCTGTTGCAGAATGGCCTGCCAGTTTTCTCTTCTCTCAGTGCATCACACAGATATCTGAATAACCCTGCTTCCTGTTATCTGCTGTAACGTAGATAACACAGAAAATCCCTAAATGAACTTGCATGGGCAACTCACAGTAAGATTATGTCCATATGGCTGGAGTTCCTTTGAGTGCTTAGAGAATGTCAGTGTTGCTGATGCAGTAGGTTGTTCTGGAAGAAAGGACACAATACTGCAAGTACCTTTTCTTTTTGATATTCATCTTACAGGGCTTCCTTTGTTGTCCTTACTGATGCGCGGAGGCACTTCTTCTCTCACGTCTAGCAATTTGACCTGTATGTCCAAATTTATGGCACTGTCCATTTTTCAAAGATTAAAATCTAAATTGTGAGATTTGAGAAAAACATGTAAATGCGTGTTATTTTTCAATATACAAGGTAGACTAGCCATGTTCATTTTATGTATATGTGTGTGTGCTTAATATGTAATCTTTTGACTAATAATGAGATTATTCCAGCAAGACTTAGGTCTCTAAGTAATTTTTCTTTAATTATGCTGTCTGTTCCCAATTTGTATTCTGCTTAGCTTGGGCAAGGAAAAAGGCTCAGTAAGTTTTGCACTTTCCTAGTCATTTCTGCTTTGCAGTTCTTGCTGGTTAATACAGTGCTGTAGTATTTTAGTCATCTTTTAAAACCAAATTAAATCTTCACTGAAAATCTAAGAAAAGCATCTCACTTGTGTGAGCTTTCCTTTGTCAAGGACTGTGTATGTAACCAAATTCAACAACATGCCATGAATATGTGTGTCTCCTGAAACAGATCAAATAGTGGAAGAGTTGTACGGTTTAGTTCTAAATTACCAATTTTTTTTTTCTAAGGATAGGGGCTAATTATCCTTTCTTAATTTTCCTTTGTAAACTGCTGCTGCACACTTTTTCCCCCCTCACTTCAAATTTTCTCGCGGTGGAATGGCACAGAGAATGCCTTGAAGTTTTGAAGATGGATAACTTTGCTTCTTTGGAAAGCAGAAACTAAAACTTTTAAGTAGTAAAACCATAGCAATACCAGTTTATATAACGTTATTGTTACCTAATGGCAATATTAATGTATTTAGAAGTGCCTTCTTCAACTGAAATACAGAATATACTCTAGTTAGTAACCATACCATTAGCCGACTAAAAATATACTTAATTTTTTTGTTTTTAAACCAACGTGTCTTACAAAATTACAGCACCTTGCACTTAGGTGGGCTGAGAAAGAAGCTCAGTCCTCAGTCAGTATAGTCAGTCAATAGGCTATATTGTAATTATCAATTTGCTTTCATTTCATTCCCTGATATCTGATTCTTTCCAGCTTTAAAAGATTCCAGTAAGAGATCCATTAACAGCGACTGGAAAATTGAGCTTCCTGGTGAGTTTCAGATCGCAGGCACTACTGTCCGATACGTGCGAAGGGGTCTGTGGGAGAAAATCTCTGCCAAAGGACCAACTAAAATACCACTGCACTTGATGGTAACTCTATATCCTTTGTTTGTGTTTCTTAAGTGATGCAACCTAAAGGGTTTATATCCTAGCTGAAAGTTAAATTTTGATTGTTTCCTCGTTAGAGTTTCTTAGAGATATGCTGTACTGCTTCTCCTTGAACTCTTTTGCAGTATTGGAAGGTCTGGAGAAACCCAGTTCGCTACTAAAAAATAATGGAAACTCTATTCTGGAGGAACATACAGTGTCCCAGTACGCTCATCTCCAGTACAGAACATTCCTGTAACGTGTCAGACAATGTGACAGATCCTTTCTACAGACCATAGGGCCTTGGGCAACCTGGTCAAGCTGTTTTTGAAAGTTTTGCTGATGTCCTTTTGTTAACCTCACCTGTCATTTTATAAGCACTCTTATGGCTGCTGTATGAGAACATGAGTCAGAAGTCCACAGGGGTGAGAAGAGCAGGAGTGTAGTCCCAGTCCTGTTACTACTGGGTGATGGTGTGGCTTGTGGATCAGCCCCTTAATGTTTCTATCTGTAAGATAGCTGTAATAATGCCTGTCTCACATATGCTACTAGTTGAAAGTTTGCATAAGGCTTCTCAGTTTCAAGAGAAAGGTTTGCATACATAGAGTATTTTAATGTTTGCATTGTTTCCAGTGACTTTATTACCCAATTACATTTTTTCTGTGTACTGTTTCTTTTCTTCGTATCTTTCTGTCATTTGTTTAATGAATGCTGACTTCAAATGCTGCTAAATATCAGAAATCTCTTCCTGTCTTCACTGGATTTTTTTTTAATCACTAGCATTCACCCTAAAACATCTCACAGCCCAGTTTAAAAAAATATCTTATACTTGCAAGATCTTCCTAACCTCATGTAAGAAAAACGTACTGTTTGTGAAGATGCTGTGCAGGATTTATTTGCCAGCTTTAGGAAGTTTCCAGAGCATTGCTTGGTTGAGGCATATTACAGTAAAACCTTGTACTGGCTTTTTTCAAACTTCAGCATCAGTAGATGTCTATTTTTAAAGAAATACTGTTTCCCCTTTACTAAGGAGTAAGTAAACAACATAGGAAATTAGTGATTAAGAGGTTCTCTGTGAGTATCATTTTCAGGTGCAGACTTGCATTTTCAGCAGATATGAGCAGAGGAAACTTTCCTTCTTCATCTTTCCTCCTGAAATGATTAAAAAGGAGGAAAGTAAAAGTTACCAGACCATTAAAAAAAACACGTGGCTTAAAATCACTGCCAGTCATAAACAAAGCACGCGTGAAGTCTTTGCTTCAGATCAGATATTAATCTTTTCCTTGATATAGGGTAGTGGGTTTCATTCTTTCAACGCAAGAGTGGTGGGATGGTTACCACTTACCTCTAAATAGAAAACTGTTGTTCAAACAGTGGTGGAATACACTGGCCTGACAAAGAGCCAGAAGCTTCAGTCAATCCACTGTGACCTGCATTTGAAACCAATTATACACACATACACACACACCAATTATATGTGGCTATGAAATTGCATTAAATTGATTTCATATGGGCCTTTAGATTCACTAGTCTTGCTCCCATATTGAGATAATAAGGATTTCTTTTTAGGGGCTGGTTTTTAATACTTGAGGCATTTCTCCAAGTGCATTGCTGCAAGTATATTTCTTGGAGAAATTAATGTTTGTGTAGCTAGGCTTGTGCTAGATCTCTTTTTGGCAACAGAGGACAACCAGACACTCCCAAAGCATAAAGATGCTTTAGACAAGGCCGATTGATCAATTCTATAAAACAAGCTGTTTGTATCTCATGCACTTAAAGAAAGCCAGAGCAGTACTTGAGTTCGCTGCTGCTGACTGCCTGATTGTTTGGTTTGTGGAGAAAAGAAAAATGCATTTACCTGGCTTCTACCTTGGCATTCAGTTCTGGTAGTAAGGATCCCTCCAAAGCTGAGGCAAAACCATATATTTGTTCCCCATGACTTCTTAAAGGTATTTTTTGGAGTGGAGTTTTGCATAGCACAGAGCAGCTCACAAGTGCTGAGTTCGGGTTGCCTCACAGCATTCACTTGCACAGACCTCCAGGATGTCAGTGGCTGCAAACAGGACCCCTTATTTCAGCCTGTGTGGTGCTGGGGGGTTGTCACTGTTGTTAAATAGAACTTCTGACAGCTTCAGTGAAATTATTAGTACAGTAGGAGTGATTTCTGCCATTCATAATGGGAAGCAAAGATTGTTGGGATGAAATAGTATTTGCAAATTTGCTTTTTTTTAAAATTGGGCAGCTGCTCTGTTCACTTATGACAGCAGTACTTAAAATATCTTCTTCGATAAGATTCAGCTCCTGTTTCAGTAGGTGCCAAGAGCCAGTAGAATGCACCTCTCTAATGCTACTGAGATTGTAAGATAATTATTATAGGCTAATCGGAAGTCACTGCATCAGCATCAGTAGTACTTCTATCATATTTGTGTCAGTGTGATAATTCAGATTTTGTGGGCCTTATACTGCTTTTTGGGTGTCTTCAAGTGACTTCTGACTTAAGCCAGTGGAAATGGGAGCCAAATGAAGCTCAGTATATAGATCAGAACAGAACCAGACCTGTCATTTGCCTGTGGAGAAAAGTTAAGCATTTTTCTTTCCTCTGCAGTTTTTAATAGTGATTTTCAGAGTAATAATGCTAGAGACATACATCACAAGTGACTCCATGGGAAGTAATCAGCTTGCTGCTGAAAGCAGGTTTCACCTCCCTCCAGCAATGTGCAGGGGTACAAAAATATATATGCTGCCAGCAGCTGTATGATATGGCTCTTTCTTGCCGTCCGCAGGCTTCTGAGACAATAAAATCCTGCTTCTACAGCTTGTCAGCAGGAATAGTCTCCTTCAATTTAAGTGCCGCATTGCCCAGGAGGCATGTGATTATTTTTTTTTTTAGTGTTCACTGTTTTTGCTTTGAGAAGGATCAAGTTGTGCTTTCAGATGTGTTAATAAACTCTTTTGCCTTCAAACTGTGAACTGCTGCAGCCCCACTCAAATGCAACAGTAAATACTGCAGCTATAGAATCGGAGCCACAGAATGGTTGATATTGGAAGAGATAACTGGAGATTATTTCGTTCAATCCCCACTTTTCAGGCAGGATAGGATAGAGCAGGCTGCAGTGATCTGTAAACTGTACCACGTTCATCTAGAACTTTCCCATTCTGTACTAAATTCCCCAACCAGAAGCCTGAGTCTGTTCATGAGACTTAGACAACCTGGTTTCTGGAAAACAAAGATAGAACAGGTCTGATGAGTGACTTTTTAACTCTAGACACTCATTAAAATAGCTGTGTTTATATGAAATATAAATATTTATAGTTTATATGAGTATATGTAATAGTTTATGTGACTAGTTTATATGAAATATAAACAGTTATATGAAAACTGTTGCTTTAGTGCTTCCTGTTGTCTTACTATTTCTCTTTAGGTGGTGGCTTGCTGATCACATTTGAGTCTTACACTGAAGTAATAATTTTGAGCCAAATTTCAGGTTCGGATATCTAAATATAAATCATGAGCAGTTCGTGCATCTCAGGGATGCCCCATATTGCAAACGCTACTGAAATTTCAGGTTCTTAGATAAAGATTTGCTTGCCTTTTATGAAGTACTTAATATTACAGAAGTGTTGACCTGAGACAGCATTTCTAGCATTATTGTCCCCACATTCTGGTGACCTTCCCAGCTCACAGTGTTGTAATAGTCTTTCTTTTCCTGCTGAACCAGGTGCTGTTATTTCATGACCAGAATTACGGAATTCATTATGAATACACCATTCCTGTAAACTATACTGCTGAAAACAGAAGTGAGCCAGAAAAGCAACAGGATTCATTGTACATCTGGACACACAGTGGATGGGAAGGGTGTAGTGTGCAATGTGGAGGAGGTAAGGCCGTAAGGAAGCGTGGTGGGACTCGTGCAGTGTTTGCAGACATCAGCCATTAGGTGCCTGCAGAAGGCAGTGTTGCCAAAGCATGAAGAAAGCTGGCCATGGTAATGTATATTACCATAATGAACTCAAATGAGAGCTCATTTTCACCAGCTCTTGCAGCTCTCATCCCCATCCCCGCAGTTAATTTTCACCCAGCATTTTGGCAAGGATGCTGCTTTGTCGGCTTGCTACTCTAGGCTGGAACTGCACCTGGGTTAGTGCTCCATGGATGGCTTAAGGCGCTGTGTGCAGCCTCATATCTCAAATCTCTGTCACATTCTTGGAGTAGAGTTTTCACAGGTGTTCAGGCGTGTTCACTTAAAGACACTTCCTTCCCCAAAGATGAGACAGGAGCAGTGTGGCTGTGACGACGCTTGGAGATTGTGTTAGATCCTCTGAACATGCAGTGGACTTTCTGGGGGTACATTTGCACATTGCAAATCACACTTTTCAGATGATCCTTGAAAGAGTTTTACTGAAACCCTGGGGGAACTTGATGCCTGTGAGGCCAGAGACTGGTTTGTCAGTCACTGTCCATTGAATTTTCAGTGCTGGAAGAAGTAGTGTTTTCCCAGAGGAAAAGGGATTTTTTTTCCATGCACTCTAGCCAGCTTTCCTTTACAAGTAGACTCAGTTATTTATTGTATTTTACACAAAATACATGTGTACAATACACACACACAGGAAGAGAGTGCTCATCTTCACATTTGCAAGTTCACTGCCCTGAAATCATGAATTTCCTTCTGCAGACACTTTTGCTCACCTTTTAAAACAATTTCTTAGAACCATTAAGCACTCACATGAATGACTAGGAAACTGTATGAGGCTTTTTTCATTTGTGTTATAAACGTTCTGCATACATGGATCAAATCAGTACCTGGCAACATGGCTCCCACTAGTAGTAGCAGCTTGAATGGCAGTTGATCTCAGATGCTTCTACTGCTTACCCTAGGTGAGAAGGGCCTCTTCCCTTCAGACTTTCTGCAGTTTGAGCCTGAACTGCATTGGTCAGTTCAGCCATCGACAACTTCTATATAAACTGTACAAATTTTGTGTTAACAGAATTTGAGTTATTTTTAATTATCTGCTGTAAATGAACAAACTCAATTTGTTGTGAACTCAGAGTTACAAGGAGGGAAGTTGAGAAACCAAAATGCAGTAAGGCATAGTCACATAGCGCAGGGATGACGTTTTCATTGTCATGTCTGGTTGCTGTCATGCTGCCTCATGACAGAGCTTTCTTGTCACGCAGTGGAAAGCTGATCCAGTGTCATACTTGTACTATCTCAGTGAAAGTGCTGATGCATGAGAAATAGTTTATGTGAGAAAAGCTGACTACTCCTAAGGTGTCTCTTAGTAGCAGGATTTTTCAGGTGTAATGTCTGGAAGACAGGAAGATCAGAAATAATTCATTTTGGTGAGTTAATTTTACCTCTTTGTGAAATACAAACGCCCAGGTTATCACTCTTGAAGTCTGTTTACTCCTTTTCAGCCTAACTTTTTGTGTGCAGGGAGCAGCAAGATAGAACTGTCCTGTCATTATCAGTCACTGAGGGGCAGATGATTGTGTGACTCCAGTTTTCTTAGCTGGAGCATCTGCCCTAGGTAATTACAGGACACTGTAATATGTGAAGGATGAACCAGAAATGAAAGCAAGTGGTTTTCAGTATTGTTTTCCCATTGAACACTAGAAAGATCAAGTCTAGTTTCTAGTCAATTTTATAAGAGACTTGTGTGTTTTCTTGGGGAAAAAAAGTACTGTACAATGGTAAGACAGAACTGGAAGATAAGACTGCTTACAGGGTTTGTATGTCTGTATAGACTGCATATTGTAAAGACAGTAGGGAAACCTAGTTAATGAGTTGACACAGTTTTGTTCTTAGCCACCATCTCCCATGTTTTTCAGCATAGTATTTTATTTGACTTGCAGGTGAACGGAAAACAATTGTGTCCTGTACTCGAATTATTAACAAGACCATGACAGTGGTGAATGACAGTGACTGCCAACGAGTGAATCGCCCTGAGCCCCAGGTCAGGAAATGTAACACACACCCCTGCCAGTCACGGTAAGGAGTTAAAAATAATAAAAACCAATATCCTTTTTCTTCACAAATGACACATTTCCACAGTCTCCATCTGGTGAACATGGTGAAAATGTCTAAAAGCATTGGGACGCATTGTTAGCCACAGCAACCAGCTGTAATGTTCATTTCCTTTTGTTGAGCAGATCAGATTTTTATTACCTCAGAGTCCATTTAATGTGTGGCCAGTAAGTCCAGATTCCATGCAACTGCCTGCGTGCATTGTTTGAGGATGACTTTCTTTTCTTTTCCTTTCCTTTTGGATGTCTCCTGGGAAATAGTGCAGCTTGCAGTATGAAGCCAGATGAGATAGCAGTGACTGCATATTTAACTTCTGTTTTGTTTTAAACCATCACAGAGTAGAGTCTGATTAATTGTCACGCAGTGCTACAAAAAAAACTTCTGAACAACCCACAACCTTTAAGCTACTATAGCTTGCCTGCTCCCTTGCATGTCTGATCTGTATTAGCAGAGGAGTTCAGACTGAGATTCTCCAGGCAAGAAGCATCTCTTCTTGGTGTTAAATTTGTACAGTGTCTACCAACACCTGCATAGTTTGGAAGGCAAATCTGAATTTTGCTGAAGTCAAGAAATTAAAAAGAAATACATTTTACATGCTTTCCTTGCAATGGATGGTTTTCTGCGTCAGTAGTAGTAATTAAACTTTAATAGTAGGAAGTTCTAAAAATAATAAAAAGCACTGTTTTTTCATTTGGCAAGCACTTTTAGCCAAGTTAGTTTTGCAATGCTTAGTGTTGTGGACTAAAGTGGACCATCCACTTTGGATAGCAGTTAGAACACAAAATAAACTTAGAACAAAGTTCATGAATATCTACAAAGGCCTGTTGAAAGGAATTTGCTATCTGTTGCATCTTGTATAATCAGAGAAGCCAGGGGAATGTACCTACAAAGTTCATCCTGCTGGGAGGAACGATAGGGGAAATGAGAAGCAACACATTTCCCTCTAATTGGACCTGCATTCTGATTAAAGTGCCCTGAAGCAGGAAAATCTAGTGTTAGGTAATCCATCAATAAGACGTTGTTTCAGGTTTCATTTTGTTTCTGCACCTATTACAGCTGCTCAATATTGTGGCCAAAATGCTTTCAGTGGTACTGAAAGGAATAATGAGATACTGTGTATGCTTCTAGGTATTTAAGGAGAGCCAAACTCCCAGTAGCTTGAGGGAAACAACTGTCATTTCTGTGAGAAAGTTTCCTAAATTCAGTGATGCTGGGATTTCTATCATGTCATTTTCTCTGAAAGACTGAAACAAGGATCATCTGCTTGTGTTTCTGTCTTGGCACAAAGGATTTCTTCTAGGCTTTTTAAAAATACGTTGGGAAGAGAGTGGAGTGAATCAGTGAGGTCATATGGAGGGGCTCCTGGTGTTAGAGGTGTAAAAAAACGCTTGGGAAGAAGCTAAAAGCTTTTGCCACTATTAGCTGAGCACCACATAAAGAGGTCTTGCCCACCAGGTCCTTTAGAACCTTAAGACCCACAGTGCTGTTTCTTAGTGCAATCTGCATGGTTCTGAGCTCTTGGTGAAGTCTGCTCTTCAGTGCATACCTACTCCATGATATTGCTGCCTGTTCAGGGCAGAGACACAGTGAAGTAAAATAACACACAACCTCCTGAGAAAGGACCAAACCAGTTACTGTATCCAAATTGTATTCTTTTGTGGCTTCAGGTCCAGCCCTTGATATTGTTCCAAGGTATCTCCTGTACAGAGCTATCAGGCAACTTACAGCCACAGTTTAGCACAGCTCTCCTCAGGAATAATTAGCTCCAGCAAGGTGACATACTGTTGTTGGAGTAGTGACGGTCAATACCAAATGTCTTTAGTGCCCAAAATGGCCACAAAATCCTTGCCGATGATCTGACAGACCACACTCCCTCACTCTCTCTGTGTAGACCACACTTTCACACATAACATGCTTTTGACTGGAAACATTTTCAAGAAGCACATTCTCTGTGCCTCTGTAGAATTTAAATTTCCATTTGCGTTTGCCCACCCAGATATTAGAAATGCATGCTTAGCATATTCTCTGACCAAGAACATCTTAAAGAAACCATTCTCTTTCACCATGTCAATGCTTTTTTTTTTTCTTCTTCTTAATAAACCCTGAATTTGTTTTAGGGTTTCAAGTAAAATTGCTGTAGCATGTTGTTACAATAAGGTCCTTTCCCATTTCCACTCAGACCTAAGCCCTTTACCTGAGCAGAAGAAAGAATAAAGCTTTCCTTTCAGCAGTAGGTCTGCTCTGTTTTGTGCATTTTTCTATACGTTTACGCTTTTACTCAAAATGTAAGGAATCATCTTACAGGGAATTTGTCTCTAGGGAAAGGTGTAATGGGCAGAACTCAGGACACAGTCACTGGACCCTGAGTCTCTGTTTCATTTTTGGGTATGCTGTGTGACTTCAATTTATTATCCCACACTCTTTGCGTCTTCTCTTAATTCACTTATAATGTGGTCTGCAAACTCCTTGGGATGGAGTGAGATCATGTGATACAAATGGAGGAGACAGAGAGGGCTATTGATGTTGAGATTGTAATAAAAATAAAAAATAACCTACGTTATATATAAAATGATCTGGAGAGGAAAAAAAAGTGTATGATATTAATAACAGTGTATTTCTTCCAGCGTGATCTCAAAGTGCTTTGCAAATTATACATCCCTTTGAACTTCAGCCACCTCTTGGGAGAGCCAAATAATGTGGGGTAGGGGACAGTAGTTTCATGAGGCCAAGGAGATCAGATCACTGCAACTGCAACATAGCATCTGAAAAAAACAAAGCAGACTGAAAAAAAGGATTGGATATACTGACATGTTTTAAAATCAAATTTCAGGGAACAGAATTTTCTTAAGAGTTTTGTTGAAACTGGCAAAAAAAAAAAGAATCTTTCATTCTTTATTATTGTTACTCTTTCACCTTTTAAAAAAAATGCCTCTTTTTCTTCTTATTTTATTTTTTATGTTCCTTGACCCTCTTTTTCCATTAAATTCTTTACAGCTTCCTTTCCTGTCCCAACTGCACCCTATTAGCACCTCTTTATTCTAATCCTTTGCCTAGCTCTTTAGATATTTTTTTACAAAACCCTGCTGTAACCAGATGGAATCTGGATTCTTGCATGCGGTGTGTATGGGTTGCTTCCAGCACACTGAACACCAACCCAAATATATAGGCAAACCCAGCACTCATGTTGGCACAAGATTTAGAAATCACAGATCACATCAGCTGTTATTACTGAAAACATAGGTCGGCCAGTGGCCACACACTTCAGCATGCATGGTTGGGTTTATGGATATGAAAATGCTCCCCCTCTAAAGCAGAAAAAGAACCAAAAACATGTGAAATTCCCCAACTATTAGACTTGCTGTGGTCTGTATGCAAACACTGTTAATTTTCCTTGTCTTTGCTGTAACAGATTTTAATAGAGGTTGAGTCCTTCTGGGGACCTGCTTGAATATGTGCTGTTCCTACACAGATGCTTAACAGCAGCATGAACAGCCAGAAATCCCTGCCTTCATCCACAGAAAACCATAGGAGATCTGAGCCCTTATTTTCACTGTTCAGGACTTGAAAGCATCTCTGAGTCCAAGAGTTAGTTTTCTACTACTAGAGGCATGTTACATACTAGTTTCATAAAACAATTTTGCTCTGCAGTCTACTTCCCTTGCTGGAAGATTCTTCTGTGACCTTGCTGTTCGTGTGGGTCAAGATCTTTTATTTCCAATCTTCATTGTCCTTTTTCAGCTATTTGTTCTTGCATCAAGTCTGTTTATTTGCCTATATAGTACTCTCCCTCACTAGCTCTTTATGTTTAATACCATATGATTCTGCAAACCAGTTTATCTTCTATCATTTTGCTGGGCTAAATCCATAAATTCTCTCTAACTTCATTTTGGATGAGAGACTGTCCATGGATTCTTACGTCCCTTTGTCTCCTTGGTCATGTTCTGCACTCAGGCCATAATTTAAATTATTTAACTGCATCATGGGAGTACATAGGTGACCAGAACTGTGTGGAAAATCCAGGCTCAGTTGGATCTAACCCTTACACAGTTGCATTCATACTTTTGTATCTTCATTGTCAGTAACAATGTTGATGTATTATTTGCTTTTTTTCATGGTTACATCACATTTATGGTTTAGAGTCATTCTGGATGTTTTTGCCATTATTTGTTTCAACATATAAATCTTTCTTTAGCATAACATGCTTGTTATTAGCCCCTAAGTATACAACCTTGCAAGGTATGCTATTTTCAACCTATCTGTTTTATTGCAGTACTGAAGTTTGTTCAGTTTATCTTCTATGATATCCTCTTTTTCCACAACATTGACAATGCTTCTAGACTTTGAACTGTCAGCAGTGTATTTCACCAGTTCTTCAGCAGTTCTGTGCCAAAGTCATCAAAAGTAAGACACTGCTTTCAGGAAGTCCACTGGTAATTGATCTGAGTTCCCTTCGTACCTGATACTTCCTTTACAGCATTGCACTGTGGCTGACTGTCCTACCAATCACATTGATATACGTGTTTTCCAGCATGTGGACAGTTTCTCCACCTTGCTTAAGCATTTCCAGTACAGCAGAAGGAGTTCTTTACTGATAACCAAATCAATTAAATCTACCATGTTTCCACTGTCTGGAAAAGCAGTTACTTTAATCAAAGAAATACACCCACTTAGTTTAGCCTGGTCTGCCTAGAGGAAGCCTGTGTTGCATTTTTCCTATTTTCCATTTACCACCATATCCTTGATTGTTGTTTCCCTCCAAATCTGTTCTAAAAGCTGGCACGCTGCTGAGGTCAGGCCTGTGGTTATACAAATCGCTTCTTTCTTTCGTTCTTTCTTTCTTCTAGTCCCCTTTCACTTTTCCATCTGCAGGCAGGAATCCAATACTATGCTGTCCAAAGGCTCATGCACCGCAGTGGTTCCTGCTGCATATAAAATGAAGCCAGTTACAAGAGTCAGGCAAGGCCTCAGCTGGCTCAGCACCTTGCATGCTTGCCCAAAAGGCTAGAGACCACTCAGAGCGTGCTTTGCCATAGTGTGTAGGGCTGACAGTGCCTGCCAGTGGACCCCAGTCAGGTCCCCAGCCCAGGGATGATGATGATCACTGACAGTTACAGGGGAGATTCTTTTGGAGTAGTATGACCGGGGCTGTAGTCAGATCAGTCCTGTGTTCAGTCTAGTCTCCTCAATTCCAATCTGTTTGCACCACATTTATTTGTGTTATCATCACACATAGATGAGAAGCAGAAAAGTGTTGACTTTATTTTGCAGGGTGGAAGTCTTGCAAAAAAAAAAAAAAAACCAAAAAGAACAAACACAAAATTTGGGAGGGCTCTCTAGTGGAAAACTCCTTGAGAAAACTAACAAGTTACTCACAAGGCTGTATGGAAATTATACTGAAGTGGAGGGACATATTTGGAGTATATGTTAAGGGACAGAGCTAGAGTGGATGCTATGTATTTAATGGGTGTGTCCTTTCATCAGTGTTTTCAGGCTCTTTTGGAACCGGAACAAATCTTTATCATCCTTAAGGTCAAATGGAGTGGAGTTCAAGACCTTATCTGTGCCTTATGCTAAGAAACGTTTCCTTTTGTGTATTTTGATTTTGGTTACATGAAAAAAAAAAAACCAAAAAAACCAGCAGCTATGGGGATGGTTTCAAATCATTTTAGCCTGCTGGAAATCTGGCATAAATAGTAATGTTAGCACCCTCTGATCCAAGGAGGTACCACGTAAGAACTCATTTTGAAGCACTTCCCAAAACTGGAGTTGGGATTTCTCAAATCAGTCTAATGAATTTGCCAGGACTGTGCTGGACACGGTGCAAGACCCAGGGGCTGCAGGCTGAGCGAGCAGGCGATGCTGCGCCCTGCTGGCTGCTCTTTGGGAAACTGCCCTGGGCTCCAGCAGGGCTTTCAGATGAAGCCAAATGCTGCAGAACAGAAGGATGATACTAACTGGGTACCCTGGTGAGTAGCTGATGTGGGTAACGGATGTCCCATCACGGGCACATCTGGTTATCACCATCTACTAGAAGGAGACAAAATCGCATGCATTCTGGGTTGTATGCAGTTCATTAAGTACAGCAACAGGCAGTCAGGAGTTAATTAGCTACTGAAAGACAAAAAGATATTTCCAAGGAAATCCAGCAACTTAGCTCACTGAGGCAATTCTGGAAAAGAAGTAAGAGAAGAGGCTTGGGAATAAGCAGAGGATAAAATTAGGAGGGCTTGTTGGCTACTGGTAAATGCATTTACATCAAATAATTTAAGATGGCTGGCTGGAGCTGAAGTTTATTTGGCATTACTTTTCACATGGAGTCATGAGGCAGGTTTCTTAGCTTTGGTGTAAACACCCTGGCTGGCTTACATCACAGTTATAATGTTTGACTCAACAACGTTATGTTTGAACATTGTTTTAAAGTGTTAAATGATCTGTGCCTCTTTGGTTTGAGGCTCTTCAGGCCAAGCGTAATCTTTACCCACAGAAAGGGATTAGCAGGATGATCTAGCAAAATATTTAATTATGGGTGAAATTCACTCCTAGTGCTGCCCGTGGTAACGCTCTTCACACTGCTTATATCCTACACAGCCTGCACTGAATGGCAGGGAATGGAGCTGGGCACCAGCTGCCCCACCAAAGGCACACCAGGCATGGATCAGGACAGGGAGATCCCTCTGCCAAAGGTCTCTTAACATGCTGATATTTTGTGCCTTAGTGCAGTGAGGCAGCTGCAAACAAGGACAACTAGTCACATCGTGCCACATTGACATTTTGGAAACAGAGTGATGTGCTCCATCTGAGGGAGAGAGGAGGGAGAATCAAAGTGTTTGATTTAAAAAAAATTAAAAAACAGCTTCCTAAAGTGCACATAAATTGTAAAACAGTGTCTTCTGATCAATTTTATACTGGGAAATTTAAAAAAATAAAGCTGTCAAAATGATAATCACTGAAGAAAAAAAGAAATATGTGTGAGTGAAAGCTGGCAAGTCTGCTAGCAGAATGACTACTGTACTGGAAAATTACTGAGCACTGTTTATAAAGGCAATCAGACAGGAATGTTAGTCTTGGAGTCCTACTTTTGACATCAGCAGCTGTATTATTCTACTAGATTCCTTGTACTTTTTTCCAAAAAAAAAAACAAAAAACCCCAATGCAACAACTAGTGACTGGGTGTGGCACAACCTGCTCCCAGAAATCAAGACTCACCTGATTGTTTTGACCCCAGTATAGCAGAGATGTAGTGGAGAGTTTCAGAAGTGTGTGGAGGGAGAAAGATACAATATCAGAGTGGATGTATTCGATGGAAATCATGGGTCTACTTGTAAACAGTGCTTTCATCCGTCTATGCTTTTAAGTATGAACTTAGTTTGATAGCTGCAAGCAAAAAATATCTGCTGATCAATTTCATGAGCCTGATTCTCAGAAATCTTTTCCTGTTCTGCTTTCTGCAGTTATTCCATGTGAAATGCCTTGATGTTAGTCAGAGTTTTGCATGATTTCAGTAGAGCCACATTTTCATCCAGGTACCTCAGAAAAATAACAGCAACTTCAACATGATTTTGCATCAAAGACTGGAGCTAAAGACAACCAGTTCTAATTAAACATGGAGTTATCCCCACCAGTACAGTAACTCAACAACTTATGTTAAACCAAAAAGTTAACAACAAAGTGTTAGAGTGCTCAAATTGCACTACTTTAGATTGGTATATGTAACGAGTGCTTTTTCAAATCATCTACATATTGTTTAGTAGCAAATGTCCTCTGATACTTAATTTGGCAGTAGTGCAGGCTCTGAACTAATAGTAGTAATCAAAAACCAGGTTTACTAAAAATAGAAATATCAGTGTTATTACAGATGTATCTTTGGTCACATGCAAGCTATTACTACCAAAGCAAGGAGGTGAATTTCAGTGTAGCATGTGGGAGGGAACAGAAGTAACACAGTCCCTGTGGGGGAGTGAGCACATGTGCAAACGTGTGGTGGATGTTCAGTTAGTGGAACAGAACCAACCTGCAGGCACCAGTCTTATGCAGGGCTCAAGTCAGAAATAACCAGGTGAAATTTAATGAGCTGCAGTATTTATCCCAGAACATGCAACTGCTTTTTGTTCCGAGATCACAAATCTCTGAAAAGTGACTGTACGTCTTTTGATTGCACCTCTCCACCTCAGCCTTCAGCCATGACCCTCTTCATAGCATGTTTTCCCAAATCTTTAGCTGCAACTAGTCATTTGCAGACATTTCATCTCCCCTGGGTTCATGTACATAGTGGTGTAAACTCCTTTTTTTTTTTTTTTCCTTCAGAGGAAATGTGGGAGTCTTAGGCAAGTAGGTAGAATAGATAATTCAACATTAATGACTAATCCAGACTCTACGAAGATCAAATGATGAACTGAACCTCTTAAAGATATTTCACGTTTGCTCCAGGGGCCTGCCAGATGGTTGTTGCAAAAGCAGATGAGAAGAACTCCCAATTCCTCAATAGAGATACGGAGAGGTCAGAGGTTGAGGAAGACTCAGAAGATAAAGATTTAAAACAGCCCTCTCGGATTGCATGTTCTGCCCATCCCAGACTTCTGAGGCTAGAGAAAAACAGACCTTACAGTGCATTTTTTAGCTAGAAAGACAGCCACTCTCGGTAAAAAAAAAAATCTCTACTTAAGAGCTTACCACTTTCTTCATAAATCTAACCACCAGCAGGGATCATCTAACCCTTGAATCTTATATAGATGTAAGATTACAAAAAAGAAAAAAAAAAGAAAGCGTGTATAAAGCCAAATGGTCTACATGATACACATGGTGTGTAATAACAGCATAGAGAGGAAAATGTCTGTAGTGTAATTTAATAGTAACAATGATGTGCTGCTATCTTTGCATCGCGTTTGTCTTGCCAGCTTATGTATTACTTGCAAATAGTAATTGTACTAATACCATGCTGCATGTTCCTTTACTAATTCTGAAACTGACAGGAATTTTCATATTTAATCATTTTAGTCTCAAGTCTTTTGCCTTTTCAGTTTGGTAGTGTACTATGATGTTGAAATCCTGTCAGAGTGATTAAAAAATCTTCAGTGTCTTTCAGGCACTAAAATAATAGTTTCACCAGTAGGACAGAGTAGGCTGTGAGATTTCAGAGATCCTTTGTAGCGTACCCCATTTTTTTGTACCCATCAGTGAATGCAGGCTAGGATCAGGGTTGGATGTAGTAAATGTATAGCTGAAGCTGGCCACATGGATACCACTCTAATGAAGATGCTGGGGTTGATCACATCTTTACCAGAGACTAGATCAGAAATGACCTGAGCCATAGTTTTCTGTTGATTCTCTAGGTTTTGACTGATGCTCTGTGCAGTCTTCTCATGTTGATGATGATACTTGTTCTTTCTGTTGCACTGAGCCATGTGCGTGTGTGCTGAAGTAGCCCTAACCAGAGACCGCTGAGCAGGGTAGAAGTGAGGTGACTTCTCCCATCCACAAAAGTAACAAAAGAAAACTAGAAAAAGGAATTTTCCTTCCTGAAGGGAAAGTCATAACCTGACTTCTTACAGCATCTTGGAAATAGTTGGCATGCAGTGTACTGCCCATCCTAAATGAAAGCACACAGACAGCTTCTGCCAAGAATGTATTTTTATCTTTCTCCTTTGCTTTCAGTCCCTTTTTCTTTTGCCAGTAGCTGTAGATCACAGTAAGAGCACGGTGCTGAAGTGAATATTAGTTCAGTGGAGCCTGTACAGAAACCCTTCCTGGCCCTGTGACTCACATTCAGCTCATAAAGCAAAGTTACTTTTTCTCCCCTTATGCCCTTACTGAACAGTTCCTTCACCCGGCTGATAGCGAAGGAGCCTGGCTATTAATTTTCGTGAACAGTGTTTGTTCAGTATTTGAATACCCAGCTGGCATTCCATAAGCAAAATAGCAAGCACTCAGCCACAGCGATGAGCCAAAATGACTGTCCAGAGAAATACGTTTGGTGGCTTGCAAGCTGTTTTAGCCAACAGAAATTCACAGATGCGTCAACTGCTTTACTGCAAAGAAACGTTTGAATGGGGCTCTGTTCCACAAAAGACAGGTGGCCAGCCTTCCTGACCCTGCTCTGCTCAAACCAACTGGTTTCTGCCTTCACTGTCATCAGTGCTGTCACAGCAGGTCATCAGTCACAGCAGCTGGCAAATGAATTCATGCCTATTGCGCCAAATGAGGATGTTTCTGCAAATTGTTTTGAACTGATTTTTCCCCACTCACAAAAGTCAGAATGAGAAAGAGTTGTTAGATTTTTGAGGCGTTATGGAGCAAGTTCAAAAGAAGTATGACTAGTAAGCTGTCAGGTGTTGCTCTACCTGGACTACTGGAACCTTCAGTAAAATGAAACAATATTTCCAAGCAAGCTTTTGTATTTGAGTGGTCTTATTTAGGTCCTTATCATAACAGGCAACCCAGGATTGGGTGACAAGTAAAAGATTCATGGTATTAGGATACTTATCTAGATGCCAGTCCTAAATAACAGGCTAGAAGGTCAATTACCTGGTGATGATAGCCTTCCGGTGCCTAGTGCCTACACAGTTATTGTTCCCGTCATTCACTTCATCCAGGAATGCCTGTAATTACAAAGAGGATGTTCCTCATTGACAGATTACAGGAAGCATGAAGATGGATGCTGCTTGTCTTTAGGAAATGATTGTTCCTCTCTACATACCTCCTAATTCAGATTCTTCTCAGACATTTTATCCACTGCCACGTAGGCCAGCTTTAACCACAGTGGTGCTTCCAGAGCATCTTGTTATGGAGCCATTCAGTCAGCCTTATGCTGAGCTAGAATGGTGCATGTCCACAGCAGGGGTCTGTTCATAGCAGCAAGTGCATCCCTTACACCCAAACACCTCACAGAACTGTGAGCCTTTAAAGAGAAAACAAAGCAAACAAACCAAAACAATGTCCATGTATTTGTTCCCAGCACATTTGATCAAAGAGAAAGCAAATGGCAACTGAAATGTGCTTACAAAGTAAATGAATCCTAAAGCTCAGAAAAATGATGGTTCTAGGTAAGTAACCCTTACTCCCGCCCAGTTTGTGTTATGGTACATCCTTGTGAGTTATGGCAGCTTTGAATCAATGTTGCAGATTCCTTTCTAGTGGAGCAATCTTGTATTTTTAAGTATTTATTGAGCAGTTAAATAGTATTCAGATTTGCTAAGAATGGCCATGGGCAATTATTCCTCATTTTTTAAGGTCCCTAATGCTATGAATGGTATTTCTGTCTAGCATGGAGCCAAAAGTAGATATTCACTTGTACACAGCCCCTTTCTGCTCTACACACTTCAGGTCCAGAAGGTACTTGATCTCAGTCTGGCAGCAGTACAGCAACACTGGAGAACCCACAAACCTAGGCAGAGTTGCCAATTTCCTATTTCTCTATTTTTAAGTATTTTTTAAAAATATTCTCTCTCTGTCTCCTTCCCAGGTGGGTGACTGGCCTTTGGAGTCCCTGCTCTGCCACTTGTGAAAAAGGTATCCAGCATCGGGAAGTGACTTGTGTTTATCAGCTGCAAAATGGCACCTATGTTAACACAAGAGACCTCTACTGCCTTGGCAACAAACCAGCAACAGTACAAAGCTGTGAAGGACGGGACTGCCTCTCAATCTGGGAAGCATCAGAGTGGTCAAAGGTAAGAACTTGACCCAAGAGAGGAGCCAGACAGCGCACAGTTCTGGGTACACTGCCCTAATCTAGCTAAGAGCTTGAAGTTAAGCACGTTCTCACGGTCAGCATGCTTGGTAACTTGCAGCACTGAGGCACTAGGTAGGATTGGTTTTTGTTGAAATGATTACGTTGAAGCTGAGGTTTGTATCGCATACCAGATGAGTTATTAAGGCAAGTGTTAAGTATCATGCTATGTTAACTATATATTTCCATCTGAAAAGTCTGACCACCAAGGAAAAACATTTCACTGACCTACAGCCAGAAAGTGTAGGAACCCAACAGGTCTTCTGGCTCTGTTTAAATGCGGTATGAAACAAAATCCCAGATTTATCAAACAGCTGCATGTTACAGAGAATGTACAGTCTTTGGGCCTTGTCCAACCCTCTTTTGTGTAATTCCAGGAACATAGAAAAGCTGGTTATGCTTTGCTTAAGTGTGTGTCTCCATGTAGTTGCAGAGAGTTAAGAAGTTATTCTCAGATATAAATCCATTTCACATATGAACCAAGTGTCTTCTGGACAGCCTTCACTTTGTTTAGCAACAGTGTGAACTGGGAGTATGTTTATAGGTCATGAGAAGCACTCAGCTCATACATGGTAACCTTGTCTGTACCTTCTGAGTAATGGTTCTAATAGGTTTTCCATGTCAGATTTGATACTGTATCTGTTAGCCTTATCTGAATAATGAAAAGATAATGTCAGTCTTGGTGCAGTACATACGTCTCTACCAGTCTCATTCCAGACTGGCTGTGCTACAGCCATTTTTATGGGGAGGATATTTCATTGTTTTTCATCTCTATTTTGAAACAGTGAGCTCCCGTTTAAAGCATTGTCAAAGAACTTTTGCAAAATATTATTGTTAGAATAGTCACAGAACACAAGATATCAGGGATCTGGCACTGAAGAACAGCGTTTCTTAACAAAAATACAGTGTGGATCCATTGTGCACCTTTTGAACAGAAAATCTTTGTTTGGCAAGTGAGCTAGTTAGGTGAGAGTGGTGTTTCCTTTCAGTAGGATGCTGTACCTATTCACTAATGCATTTGATTCTTTTACCTGATTTGAAAAGATGTGGAGAAATACATAGAGTTTTAATAATTTCTCTGGTATGTCTTTCACGTGTTACAAAAATAACTCTTTCAGATGATGCCCTTTTTATTTCTTATAGCTATACAAGGTGAGCTGTAGCAGTGTATATAGCAGACTAGTCTGCTATAGTAAGGCAGCTCCTACCTGCCTTACATGGTGAATTTTGTCACTGAAGTGTTCATGGTCTTTTAACAACGTTAGGTGCTTCTGTGTTCTTGTTTTTAATTGGAGTAAGTCAAGTTACAGAAGATTTTGTATGAATTGGAAATCTTCTGTATTTGTGTCTATGTAACTCATTTTATTCTGATATTGTGGAAAAAAATATCACAGTAGTAATAACATTTTATAAATCAATTTTCTTATGTGTTTTTGAACTTTTGGTTATACAACAAAAAACAGTTGAACACGTTGGTGTCTGGTCCCCAGTCAAAAATGTGTGTTCTCAAAGCAAATTCCATTACAATCTTCAGTGTGTAAAAAATTAAGTTCCACTTTTATTGCCAAACACTTGAGATTATTTTGGACAAAGTACCACTTAATCCATTTTTAATGACAGAAATAGAGACTGTCACAAAAAGGTGAATGTTTCTACTGTTAGGGAACACGAGTAGAAAAAAATAATGGGTTTCTTTCAAGTAAAAGAGTTTATCTTAACTGCAAAGTTGTGATACTCCTTTACAAAACTTTCTGGGATTTGAATAAATAATTTGTTAATAAAATAAAACTTAATTATCTAAACTGGACACTAAGAGGCTCCTTATATTACTTAGTAGACTATCTTGTTTTACAATCTCTGTAAAATCTATACATTAGAAAAAATTCATAGTGGCAGAGGACTTGAGGAAAGAAAAAAACCTCTTAAAGGGAGTGATTTATATGTGACAATCAAAGATCTGTTGAAAACCTTTTGTTTAGGAAAAGTAAATGCAATACTAATCTGTAAATGACTTAGAAGCTTGCGGGAAGAATAAACAGTTGGTGTTTTTTCCCAAACTCAGTTGTACAACCCACCTAGAGATTTCTCATACTGTGAAAAATCCTCCTACTTCAGTTTGATTTACTTTCAGTAAATTGGACCATTTAAATGATTTTATATATTGTTCTTTGTAGTTTGAGATGAACAAGAACAACCCCAAGGAGCCCACTTATGGATAATGATAGTTAATATGGGAAAAGCTGTACTGCTTAGGGCAAATTCATGGCTTTAAGGTACTATCTAGGGAGTTTGGTGTTGGCTTTCTGGCAATTCTTGCATTTTGAGGATTCCAGCAAAGCAGTTTCTGGAATTGTGCAAAGACTGGAAGAAATCATCCTGGTATCTAACACAGCTATACAATTGTGCTTGTTACAAAGATGTTACATCCGTAAGGCGGTCATGCCATGAGCAGCACATAGTAAATTAAGTGGAAGGTTTCCCAGATTTTCAAGAAGTCACTTTGTAGTGCTCTGAAGTATTTAAAGGCATGTCTGTTTGCTTGCCAGCTCATAAACGCTTGTCATTCATGTCCTTAACAAGGCCAGCAGGTCAGACTGCCTGGATTGTATTTTTAAGACGATTAGACAGGCATGCTGAGATTTGTTCATTTGATGTAATTTATATCAAGCTGACGCTTGTTTCCAGCATAGACCCCCTGGATGGAGAAGCTTCTTGGATTATGTTCAAAAGACCTCACAGAATATCTCATATCTTCACTATTTATTCAGTGTCAACTCAACTGTCTTTTTCCATGCCGATCCCCTAAAGGGGAGAACTTGACATGCTAGAGAAGGTTAGTTTTTATCTCAGTTTGTACATATATCATTTTTCCATCCACCTGTCCCCAGCGGCTCTTTAAGAAAATTTCTCACCCTTAACCACTGCAGTGGCATGAAAATGAAGAGCAGAGAGACTAGCTGTGCTGCTGTGTAGTAGCAAGTACATAGATGGCTTTATCAGCATTGGTAGATCTATTAACCTGTGACTGAACTGATTATTTAAAACGTTTCTCCATTTCAATTCACGACAGTGTCTTTTTCCCACCTATTACAGTCAAGACAAATGCACCAGTAAAACTGAATTTCCAGTCAACCGTTGTCAGAGAGAACAAATGGGTGACCAGTTATTTCTGCTTTTTTCAAAGTGCATAAATAACAGTGTCTAAGCATTAAAATATTTGTGGACAGGATTTGTTCACTTGCATGGATGTTTGTTACTAGTGCCCAAATGCATGAATCAAGTCTTTCTCTAGCAACTGATCCTAGCAGCCCTAGTAGCCTGCTGTGTACCTATAGTCCCTGCCTGTGCTTTAGATGTTGAGGAGCCAATCTTTTGTACCTGCTGATGAGTGTGGGCAACTTTCTGGCCATGGTTGGAAGGTGATGACAACTCCATGGTTCACTGAGTGACATCTCTGCTGAGTGATCTGCTTTGTACACTTCAAGTTCTTTGAAATTAACATCATGATGATGAGGAGGTGGCAATTCAAAGAGTGAAGGTCACATGTGTGCACATGAGAACATGTGTGAGAATGGTGACTTCAGCGTGGTACGTACAAACAGCACTGCAGAGCTGGTTTTGTAACCACAATCCCCTACTACATAAAGTGAATTTTTCATCATCATTTTACTCCCGTGATACATAAAGGTATATGGCAGTTCTGTTATGAATAATGAGCTCGTAAATGCAAGATTTAGATATTTAGTAACATCTTTTCTAGCACAGTGCTATTTTTCATAAGTAGAAGATTTCACAAGTGTATTTCATACTTTTCAAATTAATCATGTTTGAAAGTGGTTTCAGTTGTTGGGGAAAAATCTTGCAAGTTATCAGGTTTTCTTTGTATGCATAAAACTAAGCTTTCCTTTCAGATATGTTACAAAAATAAAAATTCTGTTGCATGATTCCTTGAAATAATAAAATCTACCTGTTGTTTTGCAGTGTTCAGCAGACTGTGGCAAAGGGATCCAAAAAAGAACAGTGACATGTACAAATTCTCAAGGAAAATGTGATGCAGCCACCAGGCCAAGAGATGAGGAAGAATGTGAGGATCACACAGGCTGTTATGAATGGAAAACAGGCGATTGGTCTAAGGTACTAGTGAGCAGTGCACAGTATTTTCTCTCTAAATCCAAAGATGTTCAGTATGCTGTGCTTCCATGTGCAGTCTGTTCTGCAGTTTAAATATTTGGAAAGGAAGTGTTTAACTGGTTTTGATTGAAGTTTTTGCTGGGATTTTCCCTTTATGCCATTTGTGACCCAAATATTGCAACACAGGTTTGTGGATGTGTCAACAAACAGGTTCAAAATGAGTATCAATGGACATCTTATCCGTTCAAAGGCTAAGCCCACACAACTTCCACCTGAAAAAAGAAGATTCTCACCGCAGGCCAAAATTCATCCATCAACTCAGCTCTTAGCACTAAAAGGCTACTTCATGAGCAATTCTGAAATTACAAGCAATTCTGTTTTACATGTTTCAAAAAACCAGTTCTGAGTCGATCTGGCTAACAGGTTGACTTCTACAAAAAGAGTTTCATTAACAGTATCTGCCAGGACTGCGGGGAGTTAACGAGGAATCCCGTGCCCAGCCTGGGCAGTCTGAAAGGAAAATAGCAGATGTTTTGTTTCTTCAAGTATGTGTATCAGTTAAGTATTTAGAATTCAAGTTAGAAACCTAGTCACTGAGAAAAAGAGAAATCTCACAGAGAGGATGTGATGAAAGTTTGGTCTCCCTCACAGCATCAGTACGCAGCTGAGAAGAGAGCTGAGACTTACACCTCTTATTCTACAGGTGATAAGTTTGAGGGTCTGGGAGAACTGTAATTAAGTAGAATTCATCTGGGGAGAAGCATGAGGAAGCTTTAGCAGACTCATACAGAGACAAAGGATAATTGAGGGCACACACTGCTGAACTGTTTGCTCTTCTCATGCAGATCTTGGTGGCAGAGTCTGATGGTCTACCATTTTATTACCGCAGAAGCAAAACTAGAGCTCTACAACTGAATCTCATGCTATTTTGAGACCTACACAGCACAATCCAGTCCCAGACTTATTCCAACCACCTGAGATGAAAGTATGCCCTGTATTTAAAGGCAGAGCCAAAACCATCAGTCCCTTCCTTAGGGCTGGATTTCACCTTCATTTAGATCTGTCTGAACTTAGTTTCTCTGGTGACATCAGTGGAATTAAATCCTGTATGCAGTGGATTAAACTAGTGCAGGATCTGCTCTGTATTTGCATTCTGATCTTAAAGTAACAGGTAGTTTTGCTTGGGAAGGAGGCCCAGGAATGTAAAAAATTCAGCCTTTGCCAGTGTTGTTCGTAAAACATCCTTTACATTACCAATTTCATGTTTGTATAAAAACTTGAAATTTCCCAGGAATATTATATTCCAGTTTTGTTTTCTCTTATCTTTGTAACTGTTCTGCTCTTGAAACAGAAGGCCTACTTTTGTTCTGGAATGTACGGCATGTGCAGAAACCACTGGGATACAGTAGTTGCATTTTGCTTTCCAAAAACCCAAACTCCAGCAAGCAAAATCCACTGAAGCAGAGGCCCATGATGGGCAAATTGGCTTATCTGCAATTGCATTTTTTGCATTATGTTTGGGAATTACCAATGTTTATAGATACACCGTGTCAGAGATGCATGGATTTAATGGTGTCAGTGCTGGAGCGTGATTTAAGAACCAGCTATGTACAAAAGATCTGTATTTATGCTGAGCCAGGAATTTGTATCACAGAATGTTTAGAGTATTGAACGTTATTTTATTCATAGCCTGGCACACAGAATCCACACAATCTGGCCAAAACAAACAGTTCCTGTGTGTTAACAGGTGAAATAACATTATTTATTTATTTGTGGAATTTTAAAAGATTTTGGCAGAAGAATTGACCCGGATTCTCTTTATAGGAGGAATATGAAATAATTGTGTATTCGCTAGTTACATGGATTGAAAGTTCAGTACTGTATGAATGGTTCCCATCTGATAAAGAGGTTGGCTTGCTGCTAGAAAGGCTGCAGTCATGCATGGCCACAGTAAATAGCATTGTTGATAGATTTAGTGTCTGCTTATGAGCAGTGCAAGTTCAGTGCAAAATCACTTGTTATTTGCAATTCTTAACTTGGGATCAGGATCTTTTCTGTGCAGAAGAGCACAGAAGTTTGTGTGCTGTTTATGTGGTCTGCTGCTGCCCGCAGAGAACATGTGCCAACTCTCAGCTTCTCAGGAATTTCACCCTGTGCAAATCCAGCAGATGTTCTTGGACTTAGATTTGGTTTATAATGAACATTAAAAATTCTAGACATCTTAGTTAATGACATGAACACTTGGATCACACAATTAGATTGTTACCCTCTAAGTAGAGAAGTGAACTAAAAGCATCACTGGGTGGTTTGAGAAAGACGTGGATAGATACAATTCTTCTGAGGAAGTTTTTTGCCTCAAAAACCCAGATAGCTGAAATACTTGGTGTGGAATTCTCTGCAGATCCAGTCAGGATTTTCATTTTCAGGATCCAGCAGCTTTAATGCAGGGCTCAGACATAGGAGAAGGACCTTACAAGCTATCAGCAATTCCTTTCTGGTGTTGTCTGGCTTAAACAATTTGTCCATTAAGAAGAAACATACAGTCTTCAGAAGTTAAATTATAGTGAACTCCTTAAAATTCACAATTTCAGAGTAGAATCCCATTGTAAAACTTTTTTTGTTTTGTTTTGTTTTTGTTTTGCCAGTGCTATAAAAATAACTGTGAGAGAGCTTTGTGCTGAGATGGAAACTTCTACAATTACAAATTGATCTCGGAACAAGCAACAACCTTTTGCAATTAACTGCATTGTGGATTTGTTTCTATTGTTAACAATCATCAAGGAAGCAAGATTAAATGATCAGTAGTAATTACCACAGGATAAAATGAGGGACAGATGCTTTTTGTGCAGACAGCTTACGTGCTAACTTGGTATCCAATCCTTGACTGTCCCAAACTAAGATCATTTGAGGATACCTAAAGGTCATGTAGGAAAGAGGCAAAACCTCATTAAAAATCCATGTCCAGATACAACTTGTAAATAGAACAGGCTCTCTGAGCGATAGTGGCAGACTGTTATTTTTATGAGAGGAGTAGTAGAAGCGTTTATAGAATACATAGATTCTGTGCGTGAGAAGACTTGCCTAAGGAGCTCCCCAGACCTTTACAAAGAACACCTCCAGTCACGAGATCACAGGCACAAACAAGAACTGCTATAGCTGACAGTGATGGACACACTTATCCTATGTATGATCTTAGATCCTGTTCCATTCAGAAGGTGCAGGGATTTGGAGCTAATGGAGCGGATTTAGCAATCAGTCTGGGCTGTTTGTGCATTCCCAGTGTACTTGCAGTTTCTTTGAATTGTGCCACAGGGAGCTGATACATCTAGTTTGCTTTGCAAACACATACGTCCAGGTTTGTGATGTTATTTAAAATTTCTTTGAAGTTACCTTTGTTAGTCCAAAGCCTGAGATTAACATACTATCTAATGTACCTGCAGAGACAGAGTATTGTTCTGTTACTAGTAACCATGATAACCTTCTACTTGCTAGCACTTTTAAACTTTCAGTTTCCCTCTTAATCTTCTTTTCTTAAAGAAAAGAATCTTATTTTTATCATTTAGCACAAATGCAGCAGTAGTATGAACAGCATAACAAAAATATTCCTGGTCTGAGAGTCTTCAAACCGAGCAGAAAGGCAGGTTTTAAAGCGAGAGACCCACTGAAGGTGTTAACCTGAAATTATTTTTTACTGTTGCCTGGATTATTCAGAATTGCACTTCGTTATATCATCTTTTTTTTTTTTTTTTTTTTTTGTATGATGCAATACACAAATGGGAATCCAAGTCATCTCCCGTTCAGTCTTTTCTTCCAAAAGGAAATTCCACATCCAGTTTGTATTCTGTTAAAGAAACAAACATCGCATACACTCTTTCAGCTTTGCAGTACTTCTTGCGTGTTTGAAATCTGAGCTGTTAAATGTTGTAGCTGTAGAAACATTTTTACATTTTTGTTGTAGTTGTGCTAGTCAAAAGAACAGGCATAGATTGCTTACTTTCCCAGCTCTTGCCTCAGATCCCTAAGCTGCTGAAACCATGCCTCGGATGCATTAGCAAGATAGTACTTCATTCTTTCACAATTAATTGTGTTTTGTTGACAAACTTCAGGTAAACGATTACATTACTGTAAAGCATGCAGGCAGCTGGTGGATAGAATGTGACTGTCTCAAAAGCTTTGCAGGGTACACAGTCTGCGTCTGTACTCCTCGTGTGCTCAAGGCTGCAAGACTGTGTTGTGCTGGAGTCTGCCGTGACTCCTGCAGTGGAACCAGATGTCCCAGATGCTGTGGGAGTGTGTTGCTGGCCTGCTGCAGGGAGATGAGGTACAGCCTAGATGGACCAGCTAGCTGTGTTAGTGACAAAGAGCAGTTGTGCTTGAAGATGTGCAGCACTGGGGACTGCCTTTTAGCTACACAGGCCTCCCCACTCTGTCCTCAGCACTCTCCCCTTCTGATCTTGGAATGATGAAGCAGGGAGATCATTTAGGGGCAGATGTATGAGCTAAGGCTGTATGTTTTCAGTTCCTTTTCTCCAGTTGGCTTATGGATTCTTCTAAGGTTTAACTGAAGAGGCAAGAGCACATAGCAGGAGTAATCTTCCAGAAGACTTCAATGGATTTTTCTTCATTTTCAATTTTACTTCGTTGTTTCACTGTTTTATGTGCCTCAACATACTCTATTGATGTCTTGTGACTGAAGTATTGTATTTCAAGCCAATAGCACAAAGTGGTTCAGAGTTCCCCATTTCACTTTTTTTGCTGTTCTCCTTTTAACTGGTATTATGTCAAGGAAGGCATAATTGCAAGCAAGATACACTAACTACATCATTAGTGCAGATTTTCACAAGGATGCGTTTCCAGTTTTGTTGGTAGAAGCTAAAACATGCAACTTCTGTTCCTCAGTCAACAATTTAGCTCATTAACCTATTATTTTACATAGCCCAATGAAAAGATTTTTAGAAGAAGAAAGGCACATAGAAGCCTTGTAATATATTGACTTTGCCTCTTTATTTTCCTTTACAGTTACAGTAGATGCTCTGTAAATAATAAGGCCTATATTAATCTTGGAGAACCCTACGTGAATCCAGGCTAACTGTCTTTCATTCTTCTTTCCAATCCATTGGCCACAAGCCAAAGGTCTCACTCAGCACTGTGGGTCAGATATCAATCTTTCTGGCACTGGTGTAAATGCAGATTGATTCAGCCACTTAAGTTACTGCAAGCTTATGCCAATGTGATTCAGATCAGAATCTGATCTGCTGGACTGTATGAGATCTTTGGGTCTTGTGTAGGAACCATCACAGATTCATACTTCTAGGGGAAAACAGAAATATATGGCATGTCAAGCTGGAATTCCACTTGAGGAAAGGAGAGGAGTGGAGGAGAAATCTTCTTCTACCATTTTACATGTTTTATGAACACCCGGGCACAACTTTTACTGAGCTGGGAATGGTTGTGTACTGCAGAATCTGCACAGCGGTAGTAATGATCAGCTTGGCAAAGCACGATTTTAAAAAGTATTCTTGTTGCCAAATAATGTCAGTAATGATAAAATACATGTGAAAAATTACCTGTAGCCACCTGACCTGCCTGTACATCACTGCCAATTTCTTTACAGTATGTTGTCCAGCCTATGAAATACTGGCTACAGGTTCTCATCCCAGGAGAATATTAACAATACAGAGAAAAAAAATCTAATTTCCTATAACAAAAATACTGTATTTGTGCCAGACATTGAGGTGTTTCATACTGCAGATCAGCAGTCAATCACTGCAATGGGTGGTAACAAGGGTTTTGTTATAGTAAATTAATTATTTTGGCAGGCTTGCAGTAGGTTGCATTCTCTAAGAGATAAAACCCCTATCCTTGCAGTACACACACACAAAAAAAGTGTTGTTTTTTTGTTGTTTTTGTTTGTTTGCTTTCAAAAAAATTCAAAAGTTTTCCACTGCCAGGAAGGCACGTTTTTTGAGTTCCAAATGTTTGGGAACATCAACAAAATCCTCTATATGCCTCAGTTTTAATGATTAACTCACGTTATATGATAAGAAGAGCAAATCAAGGACAGCTGTGGTTTGAGAGGTGTATTCAAAGCTATTGTAAATATAAAAGCAATCTGTCCTTTGTTCTAACATTCATTACAAATTCATGGCTTGACCCACCATCTGTTAATGATAAACCATGGACAACTTGTTAATTGTTCGTAAAGGTCACGACTAAGTTCATCATCTTCTACCTTGAAGCAAATAACTTTTCTTGTTGAACTGGGAGAAAAATCTGCAGGAGGGATGGTTGCTTAGCAGTGCAGGCACACATCACAGCTGACAGACCTTTTCCTGCTTCTTACTTGCTTTGGCTTGGCAAGCAACTTATGATTTATGTCTGCTTGTGTGCATTCAGCACCAGAGCTAGAAGCTGATATTGAAAGATTGTCCATGGGGTCTCAGTGATGCAAATTGATCTCCAGAAAGTGATACAGCTGGATATGACTAGAGAGGGCCCAACAGGCTTCTGTGTTCTAACTGTCCTTAGCTCTCCTTATAAGCATAACTGGGAGCCAGATCATCAGCCTATCCTAAACCTAACTGCTGCCCCAATGGACTGCTCTAAGTTGTACTACTAGTTCCAATTCCCTGTGGCTTTTTTCCTCCAGCTTATGATACTGATATGCAAATCACAGCCTCTTTTGCCAACAGTTAATCTTCAAAATACCCCTGGCTACAGAGGATAAGAACAAATGGCTCAAACTTGGTTATATCACATAGAGACAGTCCTGAATTCAGGAAAGCTGGTGCTGGTATCGTAGTAAAGACTTTGGAAAGCATCATGAAAAGTGATAGCTATGCATATTTCAAATAGAATGGTACCTTCTTGAGTTGCGATAAGCTAAAACCATCACCTCTAGTTTAATTTCCATAGAGGAAAAGCCTGGAATAAAATACACCTCAGTGTAGGAGAAAACCTTGTGCTTGTTTTACAAAAAAGGCTGCTACGTGGCTGTGAGTCCATCACTTACTTGAATTCACATCACTGAGTCCTCACCATCTGACAGGTAGGTGCTTTGTTTGGGAGAATTAATAGATAACATTTATAGTCTTTGTCTTAATAGCATTATCTCCTCTCCTTAGTAAAGGTTGAATTGCCCTTTGATCCCTCCACTCACTGACTGCAAAGGGACAGTAAACAGGGCTAGTTCACTAAGATAAACAGAGCTAGTTCACTAAGATGAATCCTTCTCTTTTTGCTCTCTGATTTTCCATTCACCATGTGTGAAAAGTTTTTTCCTATGGTCAGAAGTGTAAAAATCATGTATCAACACTAAAACAAGTTTGAGACCCTGTAGACTTGTGCTCTCAGCTCCATCTAATGTAGCTATAGAGGTAAACTAGGGCATGAGAAGTGAAAAGGTGCAGACTATAGTGCTGGCTGTGTAATTCCCCTGTGATCTCTAAGCTGCAGAAACCAAGTCCTAAGCGTGCCTTTGAAACAACGACAGTTTCTTTCTTGCACAACAGTTTGCACAGCTCAACTCTGCTGGAGTTTCTGGGAATGTACAAATTATTTTGATGATTCCTAAGAAATGGATAGTGTGCTGCAAAAAGGCCATATTCATGAGTGTTCCGTTTGAAGTGGGGTATTTTCTCTCATAGTGTTACTGTCTTCTGTTCCAATACAGCCTCCAGTGATCCTATTAATTGGAAAAATAACTTTTCTTTTTTGATATCTTTTATTTTAAAGCCTCATTCATTAAGTGCTTTTTTTGATGGAGAATTAAAGCCTCCCACTAAGATCAGTGGATTTGAAATGGAATTCTATTGTGACTATTTTACTCTTTTTAATGTGAAAAAGAAGAAAGCCTGAAAGGCAAGCCTGTTCAAATATTGGCATTCATTTTCTCTGAGTAACTCTGAGACGTTACAGTATTTAGGATAATGTCTTTAAAGAGGTGAACAGTATGTAATTCATTTTTTGATGTTTGTACTGTGCAGCTGAAGAGGTTTTTGTGCCTCAAATCCTTACAACATGCAGTATGTGTCACTAGCAGGGAGTGCTATAATTTTGTAGTCTTTCCAAAAGCCTACTGAGTTTCACAATGACTGGTGAGGCATTAAGGTGACAACTTTCCAGAATGCCTTTAAAGAACAATTGCTGTCAACCTGATGGTGATCCCTTCTTTTGGCTATGCAAAGTGGTGAGCTGTGGTGTTCTTTATATATCTCAGATCTGAGTAGCTCCTTGTCTAGAGAACACCTAGCCAGAACCTACATGCTAGAGATGAGCATCCTCTTCCTGAAATAAAATAATCCTAATGAGATCTTTACTTACTTTCTTTTTAATAAATTGCTTTTAGGTAGCATTGCCTATTAACGGATGAGTAACTTAAAGATGTGTTCAGTGGAGCTTCAGTTACTAAGATTCTCTTTCAGGATAACATCTGTGACAGTAGTTAGTGTGCAACTGTAGTTCATGTAGCTCATAAAAACATTGCTCAGCACTGAGTGCATATGCTGTAGAAGTAAGGCAATTCTCAGGCAGTCAGCCTGAGTGGAATTATGTGTCTCCATGGCTATGCAGTATTCTTTTACTACCTAGCTTACTTGAAGTTAGCTCAATTATGCATTTTACATGAAGTGGTTTTCTGCTTCATTTTCATGAAGTTCTACAGATGGAATAAACTGTGGAGGATTTCTGCTTTTTACTTGTCACAGATCAAAACACTGCACACATGCTATAGGTGGTATGCTAGAATATGGCACCTTGTAGGCAATACAGTATAATTTCACATCTTTGCTTTTATTACTTGAGTTTTATGTAGTCCTATGTGTAGCCAGGAGTTGGACGTGATGATCCTTGTGAGTCCCTTCCAACACTGATACATTATGATGCTATGGCATGAATTCTGTCTGGTTGATATAATGAATTAAGTGGCGTTTCCTCATTAGCATCCACCTGAGCTGTGTTGCACAAGTAGTTAGGAACACTGACAATACCCTGAATATTCATGCATTCTGCTCATAATCTCAGAACTCTGTGCACAATGGAACTTTTCAGAATAGCACAGTCATGTATAATTATGCAGGGAGACATGCTGGTCAGGTCTTGTTCCTCAGGGTCATGCAGTTTGAAAGCACAGCTGTAGGCAGTTTGCAAAGATTGCTTCTCTCTTCTTCTAAGATACTGTCACATCAGCCACGAGCATTTTCTGCTGTAATTTATTGTTTCTTCCTATATCGAGTCAGAAGGGTATGCATTTATTCTTGGCTAAGTTAAACAGATCAGTCATTTCACAAAAGTTTCCAAATGATAGTTTGTTGTAAGCAAGACCAGATATGTTCTCTTTACAGATCCAGGGTTTAAAAGGAAAAAAAAAAAAAAAAAAGAAAGAAAGAAAAGAAAAGAAAAGAAAAAAAAGAAAGAAAGAAAAGAACAGGAGAGCTTGGAAAAACAGCTTACAGTTTGCTTGGGGCTGATTAGATCTTATCAATGAAAAGACAGAAATTTCTTTCACTAGCATGATGCCATAGTGAAAGTCAAACTGCTGTTTATGAAAGTATATTGCATGATGCTTTTCGGTTAAAACTCTTGAGTTTAAATTAGCAATATTTCTAAAAAGCCTGATGTTAAGGGCACTGACTTTTAGAGCACACACGTTAAGGTCTCAGGAACAGTTAAATTACAGGATGTTTGTCATTCATCTCAAGTGTTGTGTTAGAATGATGTTAATAGGAACTTGTCTTGGTTTTTTTCTGACTTTCATAGATGCAAGAAATAAAACCCCATGGGGAAAATCTCTCTGCCCTATCCCAACACCTTGAATACTTGAGCTCTGAAGTCAGTAAAGCATGACTGTATCTCTGAATGCTGGAGCTTTAGCCGTAGTGTTATCCTTGGCTTCGGCATCTTTCAGCAAACTGGGGACAAACCAATATCTTTAAACATCAGATGCCTGCAGACTGATGGATAAAATTAAAAAAAAAAAGAAAAAAAACCTTGCCTTCAGCTTAGTTATTACTGTCATTTTGAACTATCTCTCCCTGCAACAGATCCGTCTTATAAATATTGTAGTATGTTCTGGATTGGCTGAAGGGATGCTATGACTTTCTGCCAGAAGAAGCAAGTCTCTTTTATAAGTGAGATTTTTAAAGGTGATGTGTCTGAGGACATCCCTGCCAGGTCAGCAGTCCTCAGCTAAGGCATAAGCAATGCTTCGTTGTCCCATTCAATCCAGAGCAAATCACACCCTGTCCTCTGTTCTGGTAAATCTGTCCTTTATTTTGTCCCCATTATCCTCAATACAGGGATTCTTTGGGCTGGTCCCTCTTGGCTATTGCTACAGCTGCCCAAAGGCAGGCTTGCCCTGGCTTAATTTGTTTTTATTCCTCTCTCCTTTTCTGGCTATCTTCTGTAGATCAGGAGTTGATGAAGTCCTTGACAGATCCCAGCACTTACTGTAAATTCATTCTGTTTTAATACCTATAGTATTCTCCTGAGGCATTTGCTTTCAAAGCAATTAGACACCTGTCATCACCTTTGGTAGATTTCAAGCTTTCTTAGAGTATCCTAAGGTGGAAATAGCATTCCAGTTGAAAAATCATAGCTTAGTCTGAAGGTTGGAGTCTTTCTGTGAGTAAATCTTCTTTAAGCTGATGAATGCAGCTGCTGCCTTGACAATTTGTGAGTTTATTCCCTTCTGGATATCCCCACTGGCTTGCATGTTACTGCCAAAGAATGTGAATGGAGGCATTTTTGTACTACTTTTGCCTTCTCAAGTAGTGCTTAAACTGGGAGTTAAAAGAGCTCTCATTAGGTTCACTTTTCCTAACTGTTCGTTAACCCCCCTCCTTGTTCCAGTGTTGAACAAGCCTTTGATCTTTGCATGTGGGTTGATTTCTAATTTACAATGGCTATATTGTCAGTTTAGTGTGTTGTGGCTTAACTATGTGAATTTTGCATATGCATTTTTGTGATATTGATATCATTGGCAGTGCCTCATGAAAGGGAAGAAAACACTCCTTTGTTTGCCACTAGTGTCTATTCAGCCATTTGCCTGAGTCCCTGGCTTCCCAGACTGGATGTGTTGCTTATGGGTTTTGCCTCAGTGCTTGCAGAGCAACTCATGAGGAAGACAGAGATCTGCACCACTCTGCAGCATGTTCCAAAGCTGATCCTCCACATTTACAGATCACGTTGCTCCATTGTGGCATCAAAACACACATGTTTTCAGAGTTATATCAATGCTTTTATAGGCTTTTCTGATTTTCAGAGTATTTTTGTTAACAGCAGTGTTTGTGACAACTCAATATTTTCCCAGCATTCTGCAGAGTGGAAGCTGGATCAGGTGCCAGGCTGGAGCAGGCTTTCAGCCCCAGCAGCCCAGCCCCATTCAGCCATGAGTGATATGCCCTTGCCTTGACAGCCTAGAAGTTCCCTGTTAGCAAGAAGGCTGCAGCAGTTTTCCCTGCTTGAACACTTCATACCTGTGTCCAGTCCTGAGGGTCCTCTGTCAGGGTGAATCCAGCCCTGAAAATTTTTCCATGGATATACTTAATTGTTCCATAAATATCTGGGAACAGAGAGACTGTAGCAGTGCATTTAGATGTCCAGAGTAGGAGGAAAGGTATTTATGAGAATTTGCTGTTCAGTTGGAGTTTGATTTTTATGCCTCTTTAATGATGTCCTCTCTTCATCGAGCAGCATGAGTAACAATTCCCCCTTTGTATGTATTTTGTATCTATTCCTATTTCCTATTGAAATTCCTAGGAAAGAGACTATCCAAGTACAGAGTTGAAAATTTCATCTTAAAATAAGCCAGATGTCCAACCTTCCTTTAACTGCCAAGCCCAAAAGAGTTCAAGAAAGATGTTAAAATCCGTCTTCCTGGCTGTGAAAAACTAATTGCATAGCATAGGTGATGATCCCAGTCTCCCAGGAGAAGGAATAAAACTGCTTCGGGCAAAACTCTGCTGTTATTTGTCTGAGGATTGGAGTTGGCAGTATCTGTGGAAAAAGTTTCACTGCTTGCCCTCCTTGCTGGTTAACAAATGCAGAGACAGGAACACAGACCAAGGTAGGTGAGTGTTTGTATATCAGTAGCTGAAAACCTTATTCATCTTATGAGGAAAGCATCTTTTGTCTCTCTTTTGGAGAAATTCAGTGCTAGAGAAGTGCAGTGAGGGATATAGTAAGAATAAAGAACAGGTGCACATTTTTTCTTTTAAGAGAAAAGTAAATGCACATTTGGTGAGTACAACAAATATAGGAAACCTGTTAATAAGAAGTCATGAATGTGAATGACTAAAGATGAATATTAGAGATAGCCTGTGTTACTTTTGTCAGCAAGCTTCACTGGTGCTACAGTTCCTCCTGTGCAGAACTGAGAGCACACATTGTATACGTATATATCTCTCTGTGCTGGGTTGTCTGAAGCAGGATCCCACCAATTCTATTTTAATGTTCTGTTCATGTGAGGCCATTTTGCATCAGATCTTGCAGTGATCCACACAGGAAGGCGAAGTTCTGTGTGCTCTAGCCCAGAATAAAGCTATGCTTCTTGCATTATATGGTCTTTGAGAAGCAGCAGGGGTTTCTTAGGATACTTCAGAACAAACAGATGGGAGAGGAGGTGGAGGAGTGCATGCATCCACGGGTACTTTTGTCCCTATGTTCTAGTCTTACCGTCACCCACACTGCATGCATATCGCTCATACTTCCATCCAGCCTCAGCGGTGCTGATATTTGGAGTGTCCTAAATCTCTGGCTTGCCATTTTTAAGAAGCATCGGTCTGAAATGATAATGTTTTTCAGGGAAAGAGCTCCACTGCACTGACCTTTTTCAGAAACAGCAGAGGATAGAAAACATGATCATTTTGACACCATCCTAATTGTATTTCCTGACTTTTCCCCCACCTCCTCTTCCCCATCATTTGCTTGTGTGTGGCTCTAGCAGAAATAGGAATCATACCAAAGTCCTGCAACCTATTGTTTCTTTATTTTAAATACAAGGTTCTTTTATTAACTCCAGCTGGTGCACCTCGCTGTGTTCACTGCATTTGTTTTATTAAAATTGAACTGCGTGCAAGTAGGACATTGTAAATCAGAAATGACTGGGCCAGAGGAAGAGGGAGGGAGAGGCAGGGACTCCAATTGTATGGCAACAAAGAGAGCATATAAACAGGCTGGGCCTCTTGGCTAATAGAAGCCAAAACTCACGAAGTACAATTTGCAATTGCTCCCAGGAGGACAGACAAGTGCCAGACAGTTAGCAGGGATAGAGGAGTGAATACTTGAATACCTAATGTGTTCTCCTATATATTGGAACAGAGCTTCTCTATGGGTCTGGGCATGCAGTAGGAGCTGACTGCCTCTGCTGTAGTCCTTGGTTACCTGATACCAGTGCCTTGCAGTGGTCATCTGGTCTGTGGAAGTAACCTTGTCAGACAGTCAAAGTCTGAGAGAAGGTGTTTAAACTAAGGCAACCAGCTCTACTGTGTCCCTCATGAAGAGGGAGGCTCCTGGGCAGTGTTCAGCAGTTGTCATTTTTCAGCTTTGCATCTTTGCGGCTGATGGAAAGAATTGCACCTCAGCCCTCTTGGAACCTCATGGACATTCAGAGAGACAGCTAGTGTGGGTGGACTCAGGGTGAAATGAATCCACACAGAAAGACAACCCCATGTTAGGACTGTTCTTCTGCATGCAGCACACCGGGAGGTGCAGAACGCTAATGGACAAATGCAACAGCTTTATGAAGGGTCTCTTGTCAATAAGTATGCTCAGTGTTGAGTCCTCAGCACCATACTTAGCCACTGATCTGCTGCATGCTTCAGTTCTGGCAGTTATTTTTATGCTGTACGTGTATATGTGATTCGAAGCTGTTCAGCTTTGCCCATGTCTCAGTCTCTTCTCTTCTGCAGTGCTCCTCAACCTGTGGGAAGGGCCTCCAGTCACGTGTTGTGCAGTGCATGCACAAAGTCACCGGGCGCCATGGCAGTGAGTGTCCTGTCCTGTCCAAGCCAGCGGCCTACAGGCAGTGCCACCAAGAGGTCTGCAATGAGAAGATTAATGTCAACACAATTACCTCGCCCAGACTTGGTGAGTGAGGGGTGCTGGGGTGAAGGTGTCACCTGTGAAGGACGAGATGAAGCTCAACATCTCAGTATATTTAAAAATATATATATATAAAAAAAGTAGGGCTTCCAGAAATTAGGAGAGAGACAATCAGTCAGACTAAAGGTGTGGAGTGGTTAGTTCCTTACTTACCTGTCAATCCTTGCCTCAGACTGCCCAAGCTGGAGTACCAAGCAGTGGCTAGGCCTGTGGGACCAATAGGAGCAGTGGTGGGTGATTGATTGATGGATCACAGAGGGAGCCGACAGACATATCTTTCTTAGTCACAAACGTCTCACCGCACTTTAACTGTGGTGTGTGTAAAGTATGATGTTTTATTCATCTGTACCCCAAGGAAAGTGCATGACCTTGACAAGTAGAGCATAACTGGCTTTAGTTTATTTTTTTCCTTTTCATTTGTTGCCACAAGAATGTGGTTTGATGAATTAATTTGCCCTGGGAGGCAAGAAAGCATCCAGACCCCTTCTGTGAAAACTTGATTTTCTGCCACTGTCCTTCTCACCCTCCCTGCATTCACTGTGTACCTGGCCAAGCTGACTACCGTGGTAAGCCATTTGTTTTCCAAAACACTGTGTTTAAGAGAAGGATCTAGTTAGGAACGCTTATGTTAATACAAAATTGTAGGAATCCATAATTTTCCATGTCATATTTGCTGACTTTACAAGGGGATATTTTTTTTTCTTCAAACTTCAGCTTTTGTGCTCAGCCAAAGCTCCAAGAATCAAGGTGACTTCTTTACATTTCACACACCATCAGCAGTAAAGACAAAGCTAAACTAGCCATCAGTTACACTGACACAAGCCTCACTGATGCCTCCCATTGCTTTTAGGAAGAACAACGTCCACCCTACCACCTCTTGTAGGCTAAGAAGCCTTTAACACCTGTGAAAATGCAGAGCTGCTAGGTAATAGAGAACCATTTCTAATCATACTTTGCTTTCAGGAGTTAAATAACATTTAAACTAGGACTGGACATGAGGCTTTGTAACTGAAAGTTGTTTCCCAAAAGTTTAGTAGCTATTTAAAAGAGTATGGGAAATTTTAGTCTTGCAAACACAGGCATACTGAGGAGCTTTTAAGCTCCTTTTGTTTAAGAACATATGAGAGTGCTTCCCAAATATTTTAGCACTAAGAGCATAGTGGAAGGAAAACATTTCATTTGAGAAATAAGCCTTTGATACACTGATGAGAAAATAAATCCTTTCTAATTCACATTTTAGGACAAAGCAATAAAAAGCTCTTGTGTTTAGAAGACTGAGAAGGCTCAAGTCCCTGCTGAAAGTAATCTGCAAGTAATTTGGGATGCTTTTGTTTCTAAACCAGGCTTGGAATCACCAGGCCAGAAACAATGATATTTGATATTATAGATATACCACTGAATGTTTTGCTCTTCCTACATATGTACAGATTCTCATTGGATTTTTTTTTAAACAAAATTTTATGTTTTCTGCAACCTCACAAAAAATATACAAAAAGAAAGCCAGTTGTGTACAAAACGCATGCTGTCTTGTCCTCACGCTAAAATGTTTCTCATCCTCTGTAATGTTTCTAGTAGTATCTGAGATTGGATTCACCTTGCCTGATTTTCATATCTGTGTTCAGTGTCCCCCAGTGAAGACACATTTAGAGGGGATTTATTTTGTCCCCCAGGTACCTGAACTGTGTTTCTTCCAAAATGTGCTTCCTGTCTTACTTCACAACCTATAAGAGATCTTGGACCTCTAAAAAACTAAAGTCCTATTTAAATTGTTGCTCAGTGCCTTTCTATTACATAAAGCCTTCCATCTCAGATTCTTATGATGTAGCTCCGATATTCCTGCAAGGTATCTAATTTACCCAGCTACATCATGTTTTTGTAGACCATGGCTGTTTGGAACCATAACTAGCAGAGGATGCATCAGATCTAACCTCCTCAACGAGCCCCTTCCCTGCTGGCAGACAGAGAAATAACTCTACCCTCCTTGCATTTAAGATGATCACTTTTTTTTTTCTCACAAATTAAAAAACAAAAAGAAAAATAAGATTTAATGTTTCTTTTTTCTCAGACAGTGCAATTTCACTGCATCAGATTCTATCAGACCCTTTCTTCTCCAACTAAATGCAGCTTTGGTGATAGGCATTCCCACCAGTTCTCTGCTGTGGTTTTCTGGTGCTTGACATTGAGACTCAAAGCTAAATACAGAATGACAGCCTTTCCTGGTTTCATCTGGCAGAAATGGGAACAAGGGATTCAAGATGCTGCTGGGTCAGCACCTTTTGATGTTCTCCAATTAGTCCTTTTTTTCCCAACCTCAAAAGCAGGAATATTTATTTAGAAGATTTTCCAGTTATCGTAACATTCATAAGACTGCTACATTCAGTTCATAAATCTCTAGTAGCATAAAAAGCATTTGCTGTAGTTATGCATTTTTGTCACATACAGTTTTGTTCCTGTTACTTTTTCATAAAATCACTAGTGACACTTTAATGACATTGGCAACAGATTAAGCACCAGTATCTTCATGCTGCTTTCCCCCCTGCAGGAACATTTTGTCAATCTTAGGGGGTTTCTGCCTCCCAACAGCAGTTGTTGTCGAACTAAGAAGTGTTATTTTTGCTTCCTATTAATTTAGCTTTATATCCATCGAATTCAGTTTGATTTTGCTTCTCTGTAAAAACATTTTCCACTGAGAGGATGATGGCCACTCCTGACAGCACACCTTAGCAAAGCACTGTCCCTGAAAGCGTACCGTTTTCCATTTGCTGCTGTGTGGCACTCGTGAATTTAACTCTAAGCTGATGCTTTAGGTATTTCATTCATCTAAACTTGTCACTGAGACAAAATAGCTACAATATGAGTAGCTCTGTGCTTGCACAGTCACAGCCAACTACACACGAGCAGTAAGCACTTCCAAGAGCTCTGTATCCATCGCCTGATGTCTCAGCAGATAACATTATCCAGTCTCCAGTGCTGACAGTGAGATTGGCCCCTTCTGTGATTTTGATCACACTAGCAATGCTGTTCTCTAGCTAATCTGCTAGTTTCTTCTTTCTTTTCTTGTCCAAAGCTGCTCTCACGTACAAGTGCACAGGCGACCAGTGGACAGTGTACTGCAGGGTGATCCGGGAGAAGAACCTGTGCCAAGACATGCGGTGGTATCAACGCTGTTGCCAGACTTGCAGAGACTTTTATGCAAACAAGATGCAACAGAAGAGTTAATGAACCTGTGCTACTTCTTAGGGTATTACAGCTATTTGTATGTAAGTCACGGACTAGTAGGTCTGAGTACTGGAACTTCATGAGTTGCTACAGTGTGGTGGATTCCAAAGCATACCTATTGAGACTTGAAAACTAACTCTACAGACTGGATACCAAAGTAATCCACTCATCCACCATAAACAAACAAAAAAAGCAAAACAAAAAAATAGAAAAGAGTCATCTCAAGGAGCCAATCATTTTATCATGTTTTGACATCTTTACCTTTTTCATTAATGCTTTTTACTTTAATATATTAAATCATCAGCCACTGGATGGCTTACTACCATTAAAGGACAAGAGTTGCAAAGTGATTACATTGACTAAGGCTATGGGTGCCTCCATGGAGGAAGGCCTCTGGCAAAATAGTTAAGCAAAGGTAGAGACATTATTTAATCTTTTAATCTTGGCTTTCATCTAATGTTTTTCATTCTGAACAGTTATCCCACTGTGGAGTGGGCTTGAAGGGACACACATAAATGAAAGGCTGAATTTAAAGAGGGGATTTACTGTAAAAGCTTGTGAAAACTGATAGCAGAGGATGGACATCTCTGAAACTCCCACAGGAAGTTCAGTACAATTATATCCAGCATTCCCCGAGTCATATTTTTAGGGCAACTAATAGTGACTGCTCTTCTTTCTAATTTTAAAAAACAATTCTCTCTCTCTTTTCCCCAAAATAATATCATTTCTTTTATGAAGACTAATTTTTCTCTGAGCTTAATGGAATAGAAGCTTATTAACAGCAGTAGATAGTTACTTTTATGCAAAAACCATTTACAACAAGGTGGGAAAAGCCAGAAAACATTGGATCCAGTAGAGCTCACTGGAGGATTGCTTGATCTAATCTCTCTCAAGCTTTTAGGAGGCATTCAGATAAGGAGAGTACCATGAAACTGGATAAGATTAGTACAGAAACAGGACTTGGAACAACCTTTGTATGAAGGATGGACTGGAGAGCAGAACAGGTGTTTCTTGTCTTTTGGCTCTTGTATACATCTGAAGGTTATATAGCCTTTTGTGTCAAAAGTGCTATGAGTGGTACAAGGCATTCAAGATGAAACCCTAAGTGTGCTGAAGCCCTAAGGCCAGGGGCTTCTGTTGCCTTCAGTAAGGGATAGGATTATGCTCACTGTATTGTCACGTTTTCTTTTGTGGTGCTATCAGGTTTGGTGCTATCAGATTGGTGCTATCAGAGCACTTAGAAAGTGCTGCATATATGATATTCTCTTCCGTGTGTCTGCACTTTAAACCAAACTCCTCTCTGATATGTGAGACTTGAAACGGGAGCTCTACCCAGGGCAGAGTTTGTCCCCACCACTAGTCCTGCAGATCAATGTCTCTCTATCATATCTTGCTCCAACATGTATCATTTCCCTTGCCAGGTTCCAAGGCCAGTTGTGCAGTGGTTAAGTTACAGCTCACTCTTCATAATATGAACAGAGCCTTTTGGATGAATTGCAGCTTTGTACTCGCTCTAGAACTGTGTGTTACTGTTTTATTCCATGTGGATGAGTGCAGAAGTAAGCCCACCTTTAACCCTGAGCCCACTATGGATTGCAGCTCACACCTGTCCTCAAGCTGTCTTTGTTGCTGTTGTCTTCCTTTCAGTGCAAGGAGGGATAAGGATTCTTAGTACCTAACATACCTTTAAAGTAACTTTTTTCTTCCTTATGCCAGTTTTCACTGCAGGATCTCACTGCAATAACTTATCAGCATTTTATCAACACCTAAGTTTTTCAAGCAGAGGGAGATATAACATTCATTGACAGACTAACACTGTGTGGGCTTCACATTCGTATCTGTGCTTAATTAGTGCAAACAAGCGTGTGCACACAAGGGCTGGCCTGTATGCACGAAGCCACATTTGCACACCATTTATTCTCAAGTGCCTGTCACAAACAGATCTGCTTTTCTGTGTCCCAGATGATTTTTGCCACCAGGGAAACAATTCTAACTTGGTTTTTGTTATACTGGATGTTCTTTTGGCACCTGATAGTCAGAATCCGACCTCCCTCTTCTGTTATTCCCACTCTGTATCCCAGATGCAGAGGTTGTGTAAATACTTAGCAAGCAATCAATAGAAAATGTTGTGGGTCCAAGTTAGGGGTCCTGCCTAAGGAAACATGAATTTACAAGGAATTCTTCTGAATGTCTGAGCACTGAAAACCACCTCACTTGCTCTCTCAGTCCACAGATTAGCATGCATCAAGCTTTTTTTTTTTTTTGAATAATCAGGAACCAACATTAATTAAAAACTGATGGTACAACACAGCTCCATTTTATTACATTCTCTAACTTCATCTGGTGACAACCCTCCCATGTTATAATAGCCAGAAAAAAATATAAAAATAGTTTAATTCTGTTCAATACTCCTACACTTCTGTTTTGTATCATTTTATAGGAGCTTTACTATGAATTTACAGCTATGCTCTGCCCTCAGTTACTCCATACTGGTGAAAGAAAAGCTGTTTGTTTTGGTGTATCTATGGCAATTTTTTTTTTTTAGTTGTTCTTGAAAGATTGACACTCTTTAGATTACAGTGGTGGTATTTCCATATTGTAAACAATACTCTGTACTGTTACTAAAGTACTGTACATTTCTAGTTGCACAATTGTGTTATTGAGTGTAGATTCTCACTATCTCATGTATGGTGCTAATTTTGTTGGTGGAAAAGAATCTTAGCAGTCGATTATTGCTTGATATTTTATTATAATACAGGGATATATCCTCCATGGCAATAATACCATGTAAGTTTTTCATTACAGAGTGAAATGTATATATTTTTCCATTAGTTAATTTGCATATGTACTGTATCCATGGTAATTTTCTTTTTGGTGCTGGTTATAAATAGAAAAGATAAAAACAGTCAAACTGAATGGAACCAGTTGTAAATGAAAACTAAAAAAAAAAAAAAAAAAAAAAGAAATAGAAAAGAGGACCATTCCATTTTGAAAAAAATATTGAGTATGTTGAATAATAAATTTATTTTTTCCATAACAACTTTAATAAGGTTTCTGAACTTGAAAAAAATATAATGCAAATCAAGCAGCTAGCATGAAAATTCAGAGCAAGGAGTAAAGCTGTAAGTAGTACGTAATGAATCTGTCTAATACTGGACTGAGAATGGGATTTGGTTAAGTCTTAAGCCAACTATGTGATAGCTGTGGTAGGTGTAAACAGTTTTTTGTCAGTAAGAAATCTGGCATTTCAGAATTCCTGGTGAGCTAACAAATCAAGGAATGATGGGTCTTGTCCCATCTGGGTTGCAGAATAAAGCACGGGGAGTGTTAATACCTGATTACTGCCTAACAACGTCTCTGCTCAGGGACACAACAGTAGAACATGACTGTTTGGAAAAAATAACCTAGGTTTTGTTTGGGAAATCACTGTGTATGGATGAGCAGGCTGCCAGGAAGCTGAAGCATATGCTTGGGGACATTTTGCAAGTGCTTTTGGGAAAGGTTGCTTTCAGTGTATGTTGGAGCTGAGGTGAGGTGGCAGCTAGCTGTATGTTTAATGGTAGCTGCTCTGCAGGTGCAACTCAATAACAAAGGTTGCTGAACTTATGGAAGTTTATGTTGGAGCTAAACTAGGCCATCCATTCGAAAGATATCTACATAACCTAGCTGCATACTGCCCTGGTGTGAAATAAACAGAATTACTTCAGTGCCAAGTGTTTTGGATGTGTTTGTTGTAGGCACTAGCCAGAATCTGTACTACTAAACTTCCCCTTCAGCCTGCATAAAATGTACTTTTATGAATGGTTGCACACAGGCATGTAGGATCCCTTCCTATCCTGTCTTACAAAGATGCCGTCATCCATATCTCATTTCAGTTTAATTCTTGTTAAAAGGACACTGTTGGAGATGGGAACAGCACCTTTCTAAAGCAGCCGTAAAAGCAAGCCATGTCTTCTACAGCTGGTGTGAGAGTCCTCGTCCCAAAATGATTTCCAGAAATTGAGCTTATACCTACTTTAAAAAATAGAGTTCATTTTCTGATCTCATGCTGGCTTCTTGGTAATGGCATAGCACTTATAGACTCCTAGTTTTCAGAGGTAGCCTGAGACACCAGTCCAGCTGCCATTGTACATATGACCCTTAAAAGCATCAAAATTGTAGAAATTTCGTCCAAGTGTTGCTGTATATTAACACATCATTGTGTTTGTGTATTGCCTGGAGTCAACATATGATTGCAATTGTTGACCTGTTTAAACAATAAAACATAGCTATAAGCCTTTGGAAGCCAAAGGCATTACATTAAGCTCGGATATGGCAATGGGTGGGAGGGGTGTAAGGAATGCTGTCATGCATTTGGCTTGAAATTCTCCTGGTATGTGCCAAAATGTCTTCTATAAATCTGGTAGGCTTATGTACTTAGTCTGCCTATTTTGCATGTTGCAGTTTGCTATTTTTCCTCTATTCCTAATCCCCATCTTCCAACCCAGAAACCAGATGGTTTGAAGCCATTGTCCTTCCCTGTGATCTCAGTTGTCTTTTTATTTAAGGCACCTCAGCCAAGTTCATTAAAGGCAGGTGGGGTTAGATGGCTCCAGTGCTCTGGCATAGAAGTACCATATAATCTCTTCTCAGCTGCTTGGAACTCACTTTTGCCTCCACCAGCTCCATCTGCTTCCCTCACTCTCTTCCAATTCCTGGTGTACAGAGCAGCCTTAGCTGTCTCTTGATCCCTCACAGCAAGCTGGCCTGGACCCTGCTTTCTCTGGAAGGAAATTGCTTTCTAAAAAGCTTAATAATGGAGCACCTTCCCCCAGCATCAGCCTCATGATGCACCCAGAGCATTACTAGTTGGAGGACCTTGTTCTGCTGGTAGAGTGAAAGCTGAATGCTACTTTGTGCTTTCCTCCACACTACATGGTCTACTGGGAAAGGTGTTTCCTCCTTGAAGAGTGTCAGCACAAACACCACCATGCTGAGGATTTACAGGCAGAAGAGAATTGCACCAGATGCCAGTTCAGTGCACTCACACTTTTCTGATGGTGCAACAAAAGAAACCCTGGTAGCCTGCCTGCAGACAAGTTACTTGCATCACTCGTTGGTTGTCTTGCTGTGTGAAAGTAGTGCACCCAGAAACAGGATGTGGGAGCTGCTCCTCAACTGCATTTCTTCTTTGAGTACTTAGACCTGTGCTGGACACACTTGATAATACTTCTCCATACAATCTAACCCTTCAGCAGCCTTCTGTTTATCTCGATTGGAAAGCAGGTCAGTATAAAGACAAGAGTTCCTCAAGTGCTACTAAGGCACAAAAAACAGTTCTCCTTTCTAAGTGGATTTTTTTTTGTCCTTCTATCACGTCTCTGGTTTCTCCTCACCCTCTTTAGAAACGGGACTGTCTGCCTGGAGAGAAATGTGCCTTGGACAAACAAGACCAGAGAGTCTTCGCTTTGGAGTTCTTGAGAAGAACTATCCCTTTTTAAAAGGGAGTTTAAACAAAAATGTCTAGGCAGAGAGGGCTCACAACCTCTCCCTAGCAACAGCTGCCCCAGAAGGTGACTGCGGTGTTTCCAATGATGACCTCCATGCATCTCTCACGGCCTCATCTCTTTTCAAGACCCTTTCATGTGACAGACCCCATGATGAATGCCTGGAGACTGTACTGTACCACATTACTTATTTTGTCAGAGCTGCTGTCTCTGCCAAATGGTGGCCAGACACTCAGACAGACTCTCCCAATTAGCAGAGTCCTGCAGCTGATGTCTGGGGCTGCATCTGTGTGCCCTGTGCATTACTACAGCTGAGACACTGGCTAGGCCTGCATGGCCCGGGGTAGGTAACCACCTCAGCCACAGGGCAAGGAGGAAGCAGCTGGGCCTTCTTGAAAGATGCGATTTCCCTCAGTTCCTCTTGCTTGGCTGTGAAGGCGGCTATTTGCATGTTTAGTCCTTTCATCCTTCTGTGGCCTGGGTGGATCTGGAGCCGGCAGAGTGACTCATCTGGGTCATGCCACAGGCCTTGGCTTCCTTCTCAGTCTCAGCAAGGAGCGACTCCACACGCTGACCGTGGCGGATCCCACAGGATGTCGGTATGTGGGGCCGGCTCCTAGTGCAACTCGGACTCCAGGTGAGCCCTTGTGTCACTGGCATCTCCAGGCTCCCCTGAGCCTTGGGCTTATGGCAGTCTCAGTATAACTCCAGAGATGTCTGCCTCGTCCTTTTCCCTCTGCTCCCCAGAGACACATCTCATGTCCTTGTCCTTGCTGCATGCTTGCAGCTGCTTTGTGTCCCACAGACTTGCTTTGCACCTTTCAGAAACTTTGCCACTTTTGCTGCATATACAAAATAGCCTTCCTCCTCAGCACAAGTGCATTTAATCTCCCTGAACCCTTAAAAGAAAATATTCTTTTAATTTTACTCCTGTGGTAATCTCTTGTCTTCCCTCACAGTTACTTTTTGGCTGGTGTTCGCTTCTGAGATCTTTTATAATGTTTCAGTGTTCTTTGAGCAGTGGCACTTGCATGCTGCAACCAGACATGGATGATGAAAGCCATATGCAAAGAAATGGTCCTCCTCTGAAGAGCTCACAGACTGCAGGTGGTGGTGGGGAAAAGGTGGATTCCCAAAGCAGCTACTTGGCATTATTGGCAGCAGCAATCTGAAAAGGTATGGAGATGAATGTGTGCTTCTTTTGAATGAGCCTATGCTGTGATTACCATGATAGCAGGGAGTGGAAAGGGATATCCCCCACTGGTTTTCTATCCCAGATACATTATTTGTCATTGAAAGTAGCAGAGGATAAAATCCATATCGCTTCTGAAATGCCCCATACAGCAACTGAACTGCAAGTTCCAAACCCAAGCTTGGCTACTGCTCAAAACACAGGCTGGCAGAGAGAGGGAAATGCTGATTTGTTCAGCAGGAGAGTGCTGGTAGCATGCCAGTCTGTATGACTGCTTCTGCTCCCAAAAAGCATCAGCTATCAAAAGATTGTGGACAGTTTTCTGTAGGGTCGTTACATACAGCATCATTTTGCAGCCATTGTGATGACAGGCAGTGAAACAGTTCAGAAATTGAAAAGGAGGTGTCCTCTAGTGGGACACAAAGTTGAGTGCTACCTGGGTCTGGCTAGCAAAGCCAGACAAGCCATTCTTGTGTTGGGTTTTTTTTCTTTTTTTTCTTTTTCATTTTCTTGGAAAATACATTATTTGAACACTTAGCAGCTTCCATTTATTTCCCCAGCTCTACATTTTTCCCCTTGATTTTGTCTCTGAGCGCAGAAAGACCCAACCAGACTGCAGCTTTGTTTGGCATCAAACTTGCCTCCTGAGATGATCACACAAGAAGTCTTTTATCACTTTGGCAGCTGAGAGCCAGAGCTGCTTGTGGTGGAAGTCGCTGGGACCGTAACCCCGAGTTGTCGTGGGATGAGAGTCAAGCTTGGCCTGTCAGCAAGGCGAGTTGCAGCAGTCTGAGCCCCTGCCAGGACACGTCAGTACTTCTGAGCGTGCTTCCCCCGGTGCTGCTCTCATTAAGGAAAAGGTATGAAATCCACATCTAAGTTGCACTAGTCCTTTAAAAAAATGAAGTGTTGTCTAAAAGAAAAATCCTGTCCAGAATCGTGGTCTAATTCCTTAGGAAGTCACTATAAATTGAACCTCCTCTGCTCTCACTGCCTAGTAACCTCTTAGTTTTCTTACTGATCTAGTTCAACTTCTGTGCTATTGGCACTATGTTATCCTCAGCACTGTCACTTAATGCCCAGGTTTGTGTCAAGGAGAGGGGTCCTGCTGAACTCCTCAGGCATCAGCAGGTCTCCAAGGCTGCAGTCACCCTTCCTCGCAGCTTTCCCAATTCATTTCATAACATGCTTACCACATCTTGAGGACAAGACGCTGACACAGCCAGAGAAGTACTGCCATTAGTTGCATTTCCCAGGAGTGAGGAATTTGTTTCCTTTTCCCAGTCATGTTTTGCTGAAGAAATAATTTAAAAGGGGAGAAGAAAAACACACGTTATTGTGTTTTTCAATACATCTTTCTGTGGCTTCCAGGTATTTATGTGCCATTGTCTCTACAGTGCCATTAGCAACAGTATTGCCTGTTGCTGACTATTAAGTATGGGCAATTTTGCAATAGCTGTGTGCACCATACCTTTGCAAGCAGTGCCTTTTCCCTGTCTGTCCTCATGGCTTAGTTTATTTGTATGCAAGGCAACAGCAATGTTTATCAAGGCTTTCCATCAGCTGTACGAACTCAGAGCAGAATCAGCTGTGTGCGTATGTCCCTTGTCGTGAGAGCTTCAGTTTTTGGGAGGTAGGCTCTTGGGGAGATCCTATGAGATTTGGTGTTTCTTATGCATCTCTCTAGACAAAGTGCTGCCTATGCATATACTGTAAGGGCATATGGATATAGCATGAGAAAGGAAAAAGCATATTTGTTTGTTTTCCAGTCTCCCCATAGAATGGATCTAAAACAGAACTATCATTCACTATGCAAAACAAACAAACAAACAAACAAAAAACCCTGACAAAATATTCTTATATTTGTAAAAAACTTCTTATATGTTTTTCAGGGTATAACTAAGACTTGCTAGGCTCCTCCTCTCTCCTTCCCTGCCTCACCCCAAATACTTCCATTTTTGGCTAAAAACAATCTCAAGTTTGAGAATTTTCTAACCACCAATGTCAGCCAAAACTCAGGCCCTTTTCTCTGATTTTTCCACTTAATTTTTGAAGTATCTTCTGGCAAAACAAAAATATTGTTTTGATGGAAAATTTTCAACCAGCTCTGCTCATTAGTTTCTGCCAACAGTCATACAGGCAAAACAGTGTATCTTCCAAGAGAGGAGACTGTCCCAGAGGGCCTAACATGAGGCTGGCAGTGAGTAATGCTTCTCTCCCCAGCCCTGTGCCCCAGCCAGCACTGTGCTCTTTTGCAGGCCACAACCCTTGGTGAGACCAATCTTTCTAGAGATGTTTCCGGTCCCAATTTCTTTTGGCAAGTCAACTCCATAATTCAGGTATTTTGCCCAGTTGAAGGAAGGTGTGGGTGGCACAGTAGGATCACCAAGAGACCACAAGACTTGGAAGAGTAATATTCTGCACTTCGTATCCACGTTAACTAATACTTGGACTCCTGCAGGCAAGTACCAGCTGGCAGGGAGAGGTGGGGAGATGGGGCCTAGTCCAGCTCTCTATCAAAACAAACTTCCCTGTGCTATTGTTGAACAGAGCTGTTTAGAAATACCAGCAGCTGAGCCATGCACAGGCATGAGCAGTCTCCAGTGTAACCCCTGAGAAGCTCTGTGGGCAGGATTCTAAATTGACTGGTAGACTGAAATGACAGCAGTCACATCACTGCTGTGTATCTGTTACCCATCTGTCTCTTGGGAAGGTATTTCTCACACTGAATGTGGAGCATGAATTCAAGGGAAGCTCAGCTCCTCTCAGGAAGATATTCCTGCAGAGACGGGCAGAAGCTAAATTTCAGTATTTGGCTTCAGGAGCTAAAAAAGCTTCTGCACGCTGGCTACATGGACAGTATCCTCTGAGGACAGCCATTCTGCAGCAGTCCCTAATACTTGCCAAGTACTCTGAGATCTTCCAATGAAAGGGTTTTTAGATGTGGAAAAGTTTATAGCCCTTCTCTGACCATTGGTGATTTTAGTAGGTTAAGTTAGGAACAGGAAATACAGTGACTAGAGGAAAGCCATTAATATTAAATTCCAGCCTTTGCCAGTTAGTCTTATGTTATCTTTGCTCTTTCATGAAATACTTTCCAGTTTTCCTCGCAGGGCATTTGTTAGAGGGGTAGCAACTGAGGAGCTGTATCTTGGCACATCTCCACCTGCTTTTCTGTAGCAGTGCACATTTGTGCTGTGGGATTTTAAGAATTTCCTTTGCCTTTAGAATTGATATGCAAACAGTCAGCTGTACAGACATCAATCTGACCAGTAGACATACAGTGTGACCCAAGAAATAATACAGGTGGCCAGCACCATGCTGGTGACTCCAGAATTTCTGGAGAAAACAGACTTGTTTTACTATGTCTACAAGATGGGAGGTCCTGTATACACTGTCCAGTAATGTAATCTGCTGTGCTTGACTGATCACAAAATACCCACCGGGATTTCCCTACCAGCACTCTTGATTATTGCCAAGGAAAGCAAAGGTTTGTAAGGAATGTGAGTCCTGACATTGCCACCTCAAAAATAGCTTGGAGATCTCAAGATGCTCATTTCAACAGCCGAGCATACATTCCCTTTGTGCTGTACCAAGTCTGCCAGATTGATAGGAACCAGAACCTTCCATCTCTAGCCTGCACAGTGATCTAAGTAACCTTTCATGCCAGAGCAAACATAGAGCCTCTGTGCAGTCAGCATACAGTTCTGCCAGCATCCCTCTCTTCAACTCCTCAAATAGTCATTGACTCTGTTGTGCTAAAAGCAGCTGGGATACAGTTTCTGTAAAATGGGCCATCTTAATCTTCCTGTCTGCCATGTTGCTGTAAGTCACACTATGCATTTGTACTGCCATGTGATAGGTATGGGTTGAGAAATATTAAGACAGAAGAGATGAGAGTTTCCAGCTACATAATCCTGTTCATGCCATCTCTCCCACTAGTGACTTCATCAGGGACAAAAGCTGTATGATTGAGTTGTTGTGTACCTTCTAGACAGATGTTGAAGCCTAAATGAAAAATTTCAGCCTGGAGAGTCTCATATCAGGTTGTTACCCAGGGCAGTAAACTTTTCTGTTAAAAAAGAGTCTTTTATTTCCCATTGATACTTGTCAGGTGGCAAGGAGAACCACTCTCCTGTCCCAGAAGGCCCTAGATGCAGACACTGCTTTGGAAGTGAAGCTTGCTCTCATGGCTACAGCAAAGGAATGGGAAGCACGAGATCTGGCATGAAGTCCTCCTCCCACTGAAGCCAGTGGGATGTTTGCCATTGGCTTCAGGGGAAGCCAAGATTTCGGTCTGCAGCCAGATTGCTGGTGTGTTGTGCTATGCTGTGTGCAGGATGAGAAAAGGTTCTTGGTTTTCTGATGAAGCTGTTACTGCCTCAACTCCTCTGCTGCAGATAGTTGTCTCTCACCTGACGTTGCTCCCTGCTTGTCTCCCTGTTTTGTAATCTTTTCCTTAGGCTAGAAGCTCTTTGAGGAAGAGACTGGCTGTGTGGTTTGTGCCTGTTTATATTGTCCCACAGCTGGAGCTTCTGGACATGTCCACTGCCAAAAACATCCCCTCCACTGTGGGTGATGGATGATGCAAAAGGATGGCATAATATAGCAATGAAGAGCTGAAAATAGGTGGTTTGAATTAAGTAAAACATATGGGATTTTCTCCAGGTAAAGAACTTGAATCAGCTTTAGAATTTTGCTCTGTGTGGTTCAAGAGAATCCAAAGAGATTGTAAAAAAGGTGCAGAGACAGGCCTCCCTGTTTCAGACTTTCACGACATGAGTTGCTGAGAGTCTTGATTTTAAAAGCACCTCTTTTTGTCACGTCTCCACTCTTTCAAGGTCAGATGGAAGGAAAATTGTGTTAGTGATGAGCAGTGATATAAGTATCCATGAGCCTGAGAGAAAACCTTGGTGCTGTAGGGGTGGCTGTGTTATGTAGTACATAATCTAGTGCTCCTCTGATGCATTGGAAGGCCTTGTGCCAGCTCATGCAGCCCATGCAGTGTCCGTATTTGAAACGTAGGCAGGGTTACTGCTATCCTCTAAAAACAGGTAAAGGAAGTCGTCTCAGAGCAAACTGAAACTGTTACTACAAGCAGCCCCATTTTTGCCTGTGTAAGTCCTGCTGGTTTTATTTGAATGGACACATGGTGGAGCCTCTCTATGCCAAGGAAAAGCCACTGCAAGCACTTCTCACTCTTCATTTGTATTTCTCCCTGATGAGGATTTCTTTTCCTGTTCATCCTGTGGGTTTGGTCTCTACTGCCCCTTTCTGGAAATATCTGTAAATGCATCGTATCTATAAAAAGGCATCTCCTGGACCAAGGAGCTGCCCTGGCTTTTCTCACTTCTTCAGGTGCCACGTGTTTTACAGCATCTTCCCCTCCTGTTCAGCAGCACCTTATGTTCTCTGTCTATGTGGGATGTGGTCCTCTTCCCTTGACACAAAGAGTAGCTGGTGTGAGCAGCTTTCTGGTAAGTTGAAAGTGTTCTGATAGATTTCTTTCCCTGCCAAGCAAGGAGTTTGTAAGTGCAGGTTCTTAAAGTCCAAGTTAATATTGATCATGTTGAGATCCATAGCTAGCACTTTCACTGTGATTTTCCCTCAGCAACTTAAATCTACCCCAAAGTTCAGCACTGGTACAGTAGCATGTCCCATTGTCACCTCTTCAGGCACAGAAATCCTTAGAGTCAAAAATTCACTTCCCCATAGTAATAAATGGCGAAGAATAGGGAGGTGTTTTCAGTTTTAAGGAGTGAGGCAAGGGGGGTGGTTCTGTGTGGTGTTCATCTTGTTCTTACTATCACTTTAATTCTCATACTAGTTCCTCACCCCACTCTTTTTTTTTTTTCTTTTTTCTTCCACTTTGTGATTTCAGCACAGAGAGAGATAAAATCAAAAGTGAGAAGGGCACAGGATGCTGGCAGTTTTAGAGGCCAGGCATCATTGTCAACATGCACCCACTCTCATGATGTCTCATGAGGTGATGTCCTCATGATCACAACCCAGGAACCAGCTTCCATTTGACCTTTGTGGAGGCGACCGTGGTGAAACTCCCTTCCTGCATCTGGATACTGGACCTACAAAGTGTTCCTTGCAAGGTTGGTGTCTAAATAGTGAGCCCCAGCTTTGGGCCCTTGAGCAGCTGTAAATGCAGCCTGCTCCCTAGACTGCTTACCCATCTCTTGCATGAGCATGTGCAGTGCAAGAGCTCCTGCAGCTGCAGAGGCTTTCCTAGCACTTCCCTAAAAAAAATGGGATTATTTTGTGGCATTTATTTTCTATTATAATCTGAGTAGGTCCCTAGCACTATGATATAAGTCCTCTGCTGCCTACTGGGGCCCCTCTCTTCATGGTCCATGTGGCCTAGAGGAAAGGGGAAGGTTTTCCCATAAGAACATACCCATTCCTTGGCTCCAATTAGAGAAAATTTATTGCTGATGATGATCTTCCTTGCATTGGCTCAGCAGGGAGCCTAATTAGCTATTTCCCAGTCATCTCAAAGCCCAAAGACCATGTTTCTTTAATTTTGTCCAATCTGTCAGATACTTAGGGAAATGGTTGGGAATATTGTAAAGCAGCTTCTGGCAGTGAAGAGTCCCAGGGAAGGATCGCACAGACTCCTGGTAATCATTCTCAGGCTGTCCGTTGAAACCCTGCCTATGCAAAGATCCAGGGAACTGCAGCATTAACCAGCAGGGACACAGCCTGTTGAGAAAGGCATTGGTCAGCTCTTTCTCTTTTTCTGTAGAAGATTTGGCTGGTTGTGCTTTGTTTGGTACCTGGTGATCATGCTGGTAGTGCTCGTGTGTAAGCTGCTGTTCGTTGTTTGTAATTGCAACATTACTAGATCTTTACTGGCAGTCAGACACATCTTTCATTGCTTAATGCTTGCTCACTCCAGTTTCCCAGTGCTGGGATCAGGCTGTGCCATGTGCATCAGCCATGGGTGAATCAGTTAATTCCCTGCAACTCAGGGGATAGCAGAGGTACCATTAAAGTGTTGTGTGGCTGTGAATTTATGAACACTTTGAACTCTCTGGAAGAACAAGAGTTCCCTGAGATTATGGTTCAAAGTGAATAGAAGACAACAGCAGTCAGAACAGTTCCTTGGATGTCCTTAATGATGCTTGCTTAGCACTCTGGGCACCTTCAGGGGCCACCTCACTGCCCAGCTATTGAAAGGACAGAGCCAGCTTGGGGCTGGAACGCTTCTGTTGCTATGTGTGCAGGACACAGTTGTATCTGCCAAGGCTGTGCTCAGCCCTAGATTTGCTGTAAGAGTTACAAGTGATACAATCTCATTTTTTCCAATTTTCCTCCCCACAAGTTAGTTTAAAGGGAACGAAGGCAGATCTTGCTACATCTCAGTGCATTACTATCCAGCTCAAATGACTCCTCACTGTCTTTTCTTCTACATGAGACTCTTAATGCCCTAAGTCTTTGCATGTCCTGGCACAAAGCCCAACTGAAGCATGAGCTCCAACAGAAGTTTTAAATTTAAAGCTGTTCTTTTGGCTTCAGAAAGTCACAGATTGAAGTTGAGAGATGCATTTCAGCTGTTTACTTGCAGATCTGCAACAGCCCTGTTGTGCTATTGCTCTCGCCTCCATCAGGCAGTTGTATTAACAGCACTTTCCAATTAAAGGAGTAGCCTCAGTTACAGAAAATGCTTTTCCTATTTGGCCATTTATCTGATTATTATTTTCTATTTACTCGTGAGCCGTAGAGCTGGTTTGTTTCCTATCCCTCATTATAATCAACCCATCATCATTTCTGGTGACTGGGATTCCTTTTGCTGTTTTTTACTTCTTGCCACTTTGAGAATCAGCTTCGGTCACCACTCGGACACCATGTGCTGATGTGAGAGACCAGGTGAATATCAGGTGCACAAGCAACTCCTGAAGTTCTGCTCACCTCCAGCAGCAAGAAAGACATCCTGCTGTGGAAATAGTGCTGTCAGGCAATCAATCACAGAGCCTTGCTATGTAAATTAGGGCCACTTCCCTGACCTAAATGCTGTACTCTGAAAAAGTAGCCTTTAACACGTTCACTGCCAAGATTAAGGCTTTTCCCCGTTACTTGAACATTCAGAATCTCTAGGATAATAAATGATGTCACATGAACCCTGCATCTTTCTTCTGATGCAGTCAAATTAGGGCATCCTTTTCATTTCACCCCACTGAATGCCATATGCTGGACTCCATCCTGTCTGCAGTGCAACAAGCTCAGCAGGCTGCTGCAGTGGTGGGCAGTGGGGTCTGAACTGAGCCCTGGGATTTTCACTCCCTCCATATTTGCCATTGCAGACAATGGTGCCACTGTCTGCCAGTTGAATGCTCTTTGTAACATGAGCACAGAGTGCTTGGACTGGAACTGCAGGGACAGGAGGAAGACGAGATGCAGTGACAAAGGCACAGGTTTCCAGGCTATGACGCCACAGAGATCCTCTCTCCAAGGATATGCTTTTCCCACAGTGTGATCAGCCGTGACTGTCACTCTGGTCTTGTGTCCAATACAGTGACCGTCAAATCTTGGGACACCTCAGTTCCGTGAGACCTTGCAAGGATGCCACAACCACAACTTCCTGCTAGTTTGACAAGAAAGCAAAGCCTGCTGCTGCCCCCATGTGTTACTTGCTCATTACTGTTGCCGTGCGGTAGTAAAGAAGGAGAACCCTATTTGGGAGAATGAAGACTAGCCAAGCTATGCACAGCACAGCCATTTCAGGTACTGAGGTCAAAGATCTTGAGCTGGAAGACGTTTTGGTTTTCTCTGTTCTTCACATTTAAGAAATTGCAAAGTTGGATTGGACGTGTTTGGGAGTGAGACAAGCTGGAGAAAGCAAGGAAGCATGCGATGTGCAGAAAAGCACAGAGGAGTCGTCGTCCATTCTGAAAGGATGCATGTGCAATGCTTGGAGACTGCCATGCAGTGCTGAGCGATATCAGATATCAGCACGGCGTGTTCAGGCTTGTTGGCTCAGGCTGCGAGGAGTGCAGGATGAGAGACAGCTCTTGGCAAGCTCTGCTCACATGATAAGGTCATTGGAAAGGCAAGTGATGCTTTTATCAACCTGCCTTTCCCCAGTGTCAGCACCAGCTTGAGAGAAGGCTCACTTTGTGCTCCTGTAATGTACTGCACACCGCATGATGCCAAGGACAAAAGCTTCCTCCCAGATACACTGAAGAAGTGTTCTTCCAACCAGTGTCTCAGTCCCCAGCTTCCCACCCTTCTTGGCCATGTCATGTTTCTGTTTTGAACCGTGAAATTTAGATTTAATTTGAATTCTCTCTGGACTAGTGGCAGCTCTCAGGCAGAAGGGAGAACAGGCTGTGTGTAGTTCCTGGCTGTCTGCTGCTTCCCAGCAGTTACCATTTACCTTCTGGACATTCATTACAGTTCTCACAGTTTTGTCCTTCTTTGCTGGGCAGTACTTTGCTGTGGCTGCACATGCTCATTACGTCACAGTTAACCAGTCCTAGAAGCTGCCTGAAGCTTTGCCTTGTAGGTAAGCCAGCTCAAATAGAGTCAGTCTGTGGCTCAGGGCATCATGCAGACCGATGGCTCCAACCATCACTGACAGTTTCATGGGAAAGTGGTGCCGCCTATTTGCCATACCTACACCAAGAGCCTTTTTGGCCCTGGCACCATTAGCAGATGGGCCAAGGAGCAGTGCCTCAGCAGAATGTTGTCTACAGAGTGCCCTAGACACTGCTAAGAGCTCTCTGAGAATATATGAAGGAGCAACATATGCTGGCAGGGCTTACATGCTCCAGCAGTCGGGGATTGCAAACACATGCTTCAGCTATGCAAGAAATCTCTGACTTGTTCTGAATGCGATTCAGCCTGGGTTTCTTCCCAGGAACATTCCTGTTCTTCACAATTTACCAGTTGCAGGAAGGGGGGTGGAGGAGCAGGATTTTACTAGTACTCAGGATTTTAAGAGTAAAGGAGAGGAAAGGGAACAAATCTTACGGTGTGTTCCCTAGCCAAATTCCTCCAGAAGGACAGGGTGTGGAGTATGGGCTCCAGGATTTGGCATAATCCCAAGAAAATACAAACTCCAAAATTAAAACCACTTTTAATTTGTCATTTGTTTTTATATAAAGAGTAAGTATCTGTTTTTTCTTAAGTAATTCAGTCTCTGCTGTCACATAAACCAGGCAGCCAGAGCCAAATGGTGCTTCTCGCTGGAAGCCAAGCACAGAACGAGGTCTCTGAGCAAAGACACATTATCTCCTCCAGGAGACGGCAGTGCTGTTTAGATCTGCGTTGTGGTTCCCAAGATGAAAGTCTCAATCTTGAGTCACTGTGTAGCTGTAAACTTAGTCGTCATAGGTGGGAGTAATCTGATGTCTGAGCTGGAGATGAGTGATGAAGCTGCGTGTTTATTGTCATAGCTTCTATGTTACAAGGAGGAAAAAAAACTAGCAAGGGTGGACATGAGAGCCGTGCTTCTTCCCTGGAAGAAGTCAGAGGTCAGTATGCCCACAGCTTCACATGCTGACTCAGAGGGTTGACAAAATCTGCTTCTTAAGGGAATAGCAAGCTTCTCTCTGGGAGGAATACAAGCCACTGTGTCCACTGCCTGTGCCCCATGCTGCAGGGCTGGGTGTCACTTTGCAAGTGGGTGTACCCTTATGTAAGGAAGATGTAGATCTTGTCTGGATTGGGTTGCCCTCAGTTGGGAATTCCCCTACAGGCAAGGTGTGAAGCTTTTTGTAAGCCAGGTGTTGTGGCTGCTACTGCACAACAGCACGAACACAGGCTTTGTGCTTCTTTCCAGATATGACCCCTAAGCCATCACTTCGGTCCTCGTTTTTGACACAAGACCCTCGAGGGCTGTCAGCAGGAGTGCTGGTATGTGGAACTGCCTGTGGCTGAGTTTGGAACCTGCTGAGCATGTCCTGCCAACTGGAAAGATCATTCTAAGAGGTGAGGTGGAACCCAGTGCTACCAAACATGCACTTAGAGTAACCTCCATAACTCAATTAATTATATTAACTATATGCCTGTTATTAATTTAATGTAACTGAAGTTTTCTTCCCTAAGTTGTGTGCCTGCTGTATCTATCTCTTAAACATGTTGCTGTATGTAATTCAATCAAATGCGTACCCAGTACTCACAGAAGCTTGGTCGCTCCAGACATGGGAGAGTATTATTATACTATTTGGCCCATACTTCTGAATTTAAAATAGAGGGTAACTTCACTGAAATGTAATTCAGTGATGCCAGAAGTATCAGTAGATGCCTCTTGCCTCACAGTGCTCTTTTGGAGTCTTTCTCATTTTATGCTCGACTGAACAGGAGTAACTGGCTGAAATTAAGAAGCAGATGCTAAAGAAGGATTTCTTTAACTTGTGCTTTATGTTGTATCGGGGCTATAGTTCAGTGTTTGTAAGGGTTCCCACCTCCATCTTTTATTGATTACTCTTCGTTCTACATTTTTCTTGTTAATAACCCACATGGCAGAGGAAATGGGTGAATGATTTCCCTCCGCCTTGCTTTTATTAATCCCAAATCACGGATCGGGTCACAGTTACTGATGCCCTGGTGGTTTCTGAACTGCAGCTTACACCATTGCTAGTTCAGGGCAGTTGGAAACCACCGGCTGCCAACCTGAGCATCTGCAGCCCAGCAGCTGTAGTGCTGATGAGCCGACGTGCTGGGATGTGTGAAATGGGCCTCAGATGGGGGGTCGATGCAGCCATTAGAGCTGCTTTCGAGTTGTGTGCTCAGTGAGTGACCTGAAATGCAAATAATAGATTTTATTGCAGTTGATGAAGTTTTTGGTAGGCTACTTAAAGGGAAACAAAGAAAGATACAGGGAATGCGTGTGTGAAATGAGAATGCTCCTAAAGTCAGCCTGCATAGAAGAGGACAAAGCAGAAGGGATATGAGAACAGCGGTTCTGGATCTGGGCAAGAGCTTAAGGCAGTCGCAGGGAGGAGGGAGCCCTGTTCCCGGTCATGCTCTTTTTGGAAAGCCTGAATCGAGATCTCGAGATCTTCGTTGAAGTTTTTTTTTCTTTTTTTTTTTTTTTTTTTCTTTATCAGAATGTGATTAACTCTGGCTTTTCCTGGGAAGGAGCTTATGTCGGTGTGAAGGCGCCATGCGGGAGCTGCCGGCTCCGGGCACCCAACCCGCGCGGCCCAACCACGGCCGTCCCGGGGCGGCGTCGCTCCGCGCAGCGCGGGCCCTTTAAGAGGCGCCTCACCCGGCGCGTTCCAGCGCCGACCTCTCAACCAACCTCTGTCTTCGGCCCTTCCCCGCTTCCCATTGGTTGAATGGCGTTGAGGTCCCGCCTCCCCGCGCTGCCAGCCAATAGAACAGGGAGTTGGGGAGAGCCGGAGTTAGGTTGGTGCGTGCGGCCGATGGCCGGTGGGGAGTGCGGGGCTGAGGGACGGGACAGCGGTCGGGGTCGTCGGGATAGGGGGCGTGGATCCAGCGCCGAGGGCAGCGGGCCCTGGCGGGAGGCTCCGATCGGGCCGAGGCCCTTCCGAACCGCACCGACCGGGCCCGGTCCCCGAGAGGAGGCGGCAGGCTGCGCTGTGTGCCGCGCCGGGCGGATCGAAGGGGCCGGCCGGGCCGGGCGGAGGTGTGCGAGGATGTGGGGTGCGCTGCCCGCACCGCCCCGACCGCGAGCGCGGCCATAGCGCGGGGCTGCGCTGAGGGAGGAGGAGCGCCGCGGGGCGGCTGCGGCCTCGCTGGGGCGAAGCGCTCGGGCAGTTCGCATCGGCGTCGGAGGTACGCGTGGCCGGGGCTGTCCTTGCTTTAAATATGTATGTGTGTGTGTTGTACGTCTCCGTAACGCTAAATAGCGCGTTCTTCGAGCGCAGAGAACTGAGGGCTTATGGGGTGGTGGCACGGGGGGTAACGTTGGTCAGTTCTTGACGTGTGGGGTCGCAGATGGATGCGGTGCTCTCGGCACCATTGTTCTGTGGGCTCGTTGCCACAGTGAAAGATTCCTGCCTGAAGGGGCTGGCGTTCTCTTATTCATCGTTAGGAAATGTTAGAATTTGCTGTGGAGCAAAGTGTTGTCCCGTGGTGGTTTGTCCCATGGCAGACCTGAACAAGGGATGGCATTATGAAAGAATGGTAACACCTATTTTGTTCCAGGTGCCGCTATAAAAGATGAGGCTGAACGACAGCCGGCCCAGACCCTTCCAGGCTCCCGTCACCATCCACAACTACCCGGGCGGGCAGGTGTACGTGTTCCCAAATGGCCGCTCTGACTCGGAGGAGTCGTCAGAGGAGGAGCTCAACGTCATGGAGCTGCGGCCCAGGGGCAGAGAGCAGCAGCGGTGCGGCCCGGCGCGGGGCAGGGCGGGGGATGTGGTGCTTCTGGAGCGGGAGGTCACCGAGGACGACAGTCTGAACAAGCTTGCCCTGCAGTATGGTTGCAAGGTAAGAGTTATCTCTGATTGCTTTGGTTTTAATTACTTTAGAGATCTGTTGTACGCAGAGCGTACTTTCCGGAGTTGCGTGTAGGCTCCTTGCTGTCTTAAGAGTTTGTCCTGTGTGTTTCACGAATGGTCAACAGCTGGATGAAAGTAAAGCTGGAGAAAGGTAAAAAAGAGCTGTTGAGCAGACAGCCGTGGAAAGTGTCATCCCGTGTGACCTGGTTTCCTGGTTAATTTGGATGACCTCAGTGAAATCATGATTTGTACTTTTTTATTTAAGTGAGGGTATAAAGTTGGAATCTGAGCACAGAAGTGAGGGTGAGAGCACTGCCCTCTCTGGGGTTACAGGCTTGAAACGAACTGAACAGCGTTAAGAAATGCTGCTCTGATGGGGCCTGGTCCAGATTTCCCTTTTTGTTTCTTTTTTTTTTTTTTTTTTTAAAGGGATGAGCTTCCATATTGCTGGGCAATGCTGGGTCTGAGATGGACCTAGAGCAGGAGTGATGCCCCGTGGGTCACAGAGCTGCTGTGCAGGGGGCCTTCAGTGGCTCCCTCAGTACCCAGAGGTGCGTGTGGCTCAGCCAGCTGCAGGCAGAGAGCAGCACACACACACAGACTGTCTCTGGAGTTGGAACGTACTGAAAAACACATTCTGGGTTTGAAGTGGAGAGTTTCATAGGAAAAAATGATGACAATTTTAATGACCTGATGTGAGCATTAGGAATACCCCATTGCTTAGCAGTTACAGCTTTATTTTTCGAACCTCCTTTACTTACAAGCACCTTTACCTACAAGCTAGGCTGTGATTAAGTTGCATAATGCGAACATTTGGACTGTGGCCTGGTCGGTGATAATGATATGGTAGTGGCTGAACTGTTGCAATACTATTGCACTGTCTTGCTTAATAACACAGCTGTAAGGTACAGCTGAAGCAAGAGGGCCCTTCCTCCCATCCCATTCCCTTAGAAACAAAAACAAAACAAAGGCCCTCCTCGGTTCTGCTGATGAGCTGGTGCTTGTGATGGAGGGAGCCTGGTAGGGCTTAAAGAGGCTTTGATTGCAAGATGTTGTAGCAGCCATATACTTCTCTTCAGCAGATAACAGTTGCTACTGTTGCCACTTATGCCAAATCGCAGCAGTTCACTGAATTCAAAGGAAGAAGATTACCAACAACAATTGGTTCTCATCAGGAGAAAACTTGAGTGTGCCTCCTGTGGTGTAAGCAAGGAGGACTCCGGCAGTGCACTCCTCGTGCAGCAGAACGTCCTGCCTCCCTCCCTTCAGAAAGCACACTTCTGATTTGTTCCCATTAAATTGAAGAGAGATGGAAATCCTTATGATTGGGGATCTGTGTATTTGTTTACAGGCTGACACTGGTCAGTATCGACATCGTTTGTAGGATTTGCACAGTTAAGCAGCTCCTGAAAGACTACTGGGATGTCAGCAAAGAAGATTTTTAGCTGCAAAAAATGTGACTGTGTTTAAAAATTCCAGGGTGAGCTTTCCTTGAAATTAATGAGAATTTGTCACTGCTTTGAGAGTCATCCGGGCCTGCTTGGGGTGCGGGAATTGAGACCGTGCAAGAAAGTTTTGTTTGTGCAACAGGTAACTTGGCAGAGATGGAGAGCACTGCAGACTTCTCATTTTTACTCTTGACCATGTATAGTCTGGGCCTGCTTTTGGCATAGCTTCCAGCTGGGACAAGAGGAGCTCACTGCAGCCAAAAATGAGTACAAAGAAGAAGCCTAAATGGCTTGCTCAGCCTAGTGCTGTGCACTCTTCCCATCAGCTTTGTTGTTTTTGTGTGAGTGCTGCTCTACTTTCTGTGGAGAGCTTTAGCACAACGTTGCAGTTTGATTGCAGGCACTGCAGGGGATGTTTACTGTCCCAGTAATCTGTTTTCATTGGAAGAAAACAGAAAATTGGGGCATGGCTTCAGTTAGGAGGCTTAGGGTCAGGTTGTTATTTCATAACAGAGTAATTTTGGAGAGTTTAATTCCTGATGTTTTGCTGAGGCAAGCTGTGAGGAGTCTGATCCAGCAGCTGAGGATTCCCTTAGCTTCAGGGGCAGCAGATTAGGGTCTGCATTAAATACCCTGTTTTCAGATGTCTCAGGCTGTGCGGAGTAAACATGATGTTCAGGCATCCATCTCCCCTCTCCCTTTCAGTACAGTTCTGCAGTGCAGCTGTAACATAGCAGAGCTGCCTGTGGACCCGATGCTCCCTGACAGCATGGGCTGAGGGGAGAGGAGCAGTATGCAGCTGTACAGGCAGAGCCCTGCAGGGCAGGGAGCCTTTCCTCCCCTTGGTTGAGGTGGTCCCACACCACTCCTGGAGCAGCAGAGGCTGCAGGCAGCCATTGTACAGCCACCAAGGAGAGGGTCGTGTTCCTTTCCTGTTCGTGTTCCAGCAGCTGTTTGGGAACTGCCATAGGGCTGCCTTCTACTTACCTGCATGTTGTCTTTTGTAAGGGCAGATCTTTGTCGTGAGCTATCAAGTGATGTTGGAGCTGATGACACTCACTGCAGGAAGAAAAGCACGTACTTTCTTGGTTTTAATCCTTCTCATGGTTTTACTGATTTCATTGGTAGCCTGACATTTGTGAGTGTGCAGTGAATGACTATCATGCAGTAATTTACTAAACTTCTAAAAGAACAAATCAGACTTTCTGTGCATGATATGTCAGAAGTGTTGGGCCTCTTTGGCTCAGGGTCCAGCTGTTCCCTCTGCTTTGCCTCCTTCAGCCTTTCCTTCAGGATTCTTTCATGTCTGCCTGGCTGCCTTGGTTTGCTGCTTGCATGTGTTGATGGGCCTGTTTGTCCTCTTTGACAGAGGACTTCGAGGGTTATCAGTGCACACTGTATTAAGCTGCCTTCTCTTTACTTAACATTAAATAAAGAAATGCTGCCTTACTGCTGACTTTGCTTTTTGATACTAGCAGTCCTTGTTGACCTATGCTGTATGTATGGTGTGTTCCTATTGCTGTTTGCATGACTAAGCTGGGTGCAAACACCAGGCAGAGGTGTGGACCCTTGGCTGATGGTCTGTTAACACACACCAACATCCAGAGCTGCTCACAGGTGGATATTATTGCCTTAAATATTTATCATCAGGGACTTGTACCAGCTGTGGAGAAGTGAGCTGCATGGAGCAGTTATGCAGGGGAGAGGCTCAGCAATGTGAGCAGAGGGTGCTTGTCCCTGTGTGGGAGGGGTGCCTGCTGTTCTCTCCTAGCTGCAGTCTTGCTTTCAGAACTGCAGTGTGCTCCATAGATGCTGTTGCTGCTCACCTCTTGCTCACGCTGCAGTTTTCCCCTCACCTTCAGCGTTTGCCTGCTGTTTAAGGTATAACTGTTTTCAAAGGGTTTGTTCTAAAGACTCCTCTTGCTATAACTTGGATTTAAATCCAAATGGGAGAAAGGTAATGAAAGCAAGGAGAGAGGAAAAACTTGGTAAGAAAAACACAGTTTATAAGAGGAGTGAAAGCACTGTAGATGTACATGTAATGGGTGTATATGTAATGGACATAACAGGAGCATATTTAAGCTGCAGGACCTGGAGGATGTCTGCAACCGCAGGAAAATCTCTGAAGAAAAGTAAATGCTTGCAAACAGAGCTTGTTCTTATTTTCAGGCTGGTTTTGTAGCCACTTCTTGCTTTAACACTTAGTAAAAGGTTGGGTCGTTTTGAACTAATACTTGATGTCCTTTTTTGGATCTTGTAGGTTGCAGACATCAAACGCGTCAACAACTTTATCAGGGAGCAGGACCTGTATGCCTTGAAGTCCATCAAGATCCCGGTGAAGACCCACGGGCTGCTGACAGAGAGCAGCAAGGAGCTGAGGCCGCTCCCAGCTGCGTGCTCCCAGACCGGAGTGACGCTGGTGGATGTCCCGGAGCCTGACGCTGGTGGCAGCGGCTCTGCTGACAGCAAGCAGCTCGTGGACTATTTCAGGGGCATTGACAAGAGCATCCGGGACGCCGTGCAGGCAGAGGTGCAGCTGAATGCTGAGTACTGCGTGGAGGCGCCAGAGAGGCCGCTGGCTGAGCCAGGGAAACGGGAGAGCAGTAATGGTGCAGACTGTGGAATCCAGTGGTGGAACGCAGTTTTTATTATGCTCTTGGTAGGAATTGTCTTGCCAGTATTTTATATCATTTATTTTAAAACACAAGAGAATGGCCCGGCGGCCCATACCTCCAACACAACAGCAACCTCAAATGTTTCAACAGATGGATTGGAAGGGAAATTACTACAAAGCTCAGTTGTAGGAAAAAATGCTAACGGGGAGATGCGGCCAAATACAGCCTCTCCTCCCAGCACTCACGCCCGTAAGATGGTGACTCTGACTCGAGTGCAGTCAGGGGGATAACACTACAGATGTTTTTGTTCTCTTTGTTTAAAGTAGTCAATGTAGTTCTGAGCTTGACTGAACTGGAGATGTTCTTTTATGGAAGAGTAAGGATGCTCTGTTGCTTATGAAGACCAACAGGCAACTGGCTTAACATTTGTGAACTCTGATGAGGGAAAGTATTTTGAAGCAGTTTGCTCTTCTTGCTTGCTTCAGGTATTTCTTAAGAGTGGTTTTGTCTAAGAAGCCGAACCCTTTACTTCTGCGATAGAGTGCAGTACTGGTGTGATGGGGGCACTACAGCTGGGGGCTGTTTGTGTTTTTAAGAAAATATGTTTTGCTTAGGGTAGAGGTGAGGACTCATCTTTTTCAATGAATTGTCATTTTTCTGTCTTGCAGAGCATGGCAGCCTTGGCAGGCCTAACCCAGAAAGCAGTGGCTTTTAGTTGGTTGGCTGGGGTGTGGCACAGCTCAAGGACACCAGCAGCACCTCACCACTACATCTTGTGCACAGTGCTTAAGCAGTGGGTGGTTTGAGTCCCTCAGTGAGGTGGGTGAGGCCAGAGCTTTTCTCCTGGTGGAAGTCCTTCAGAGACTTCTTGGGAGCCTATGTCCATGCAGGCGGAGCTCATTGCAGAGTCCTTGCTTTTGTTAGGGTTCTGCTGGGCCAGAGCCGCAGCCGGCTGGCAACAGATGTCCACAGTATTGGCAGGAGATGGCGAGAACAGTTAGGCTTGTGGGATGGTGTGTTCTTCTCAAGGATTTTTTTGGTGTGGGGAAGTCTAGCTGTTACCTGCTTTTGCTTTAAATCCATAACAGTGCATCTCAGATGTCACATTGCAGTCATGGACTTCAGTTTCCTTGTTTGTACTCTTCAAATGAGATCGCTGCTGAGTTCATCTACAGAGACCAGCAAAGAAGCCCAGCGTTACATCAGGTAGTCATGGAAAGGTGGTGTATCAAATCCTTTCTAGATGGGGATTAGGAAGCTGCTGTATGCTGAACAGTCCTGTCCACTCTGAGTAGATAGGAGGGATGGATGGAGGTTTGTGTGGCTGAGCTGTCTGTAAGCCTGATACGTGCGTTGTGTCAGTGAACACTACATGCTGGAAGTGAGGAGGAATGAGGCTTTGGGAGAGAGTTTTGCTGCAGAGAATTGTCCTCAGAGCTTTTTATTCAACAAATTCAGGGACTGCAGACAGAGATAAACTCTACTAGAGCTAAATGCTGAGGTATTGCTTAGCACAGTTGCATGAAACCCCCAGGGAGAGGACGAGGACCTAACACAGCAGCAGCCAACTGGTCGTGTCAGCTTGTGGTGAGCCTCGGGGCTGTTTGCACGGAACTGAGTTCCTGCTGGGGCCGCAGAGCTGGTGGGCAGGCACACAGAGTGGCAGTTTGTCTTTGCCCTGCACTGCGGCCTCCCCACCATTTGCTGTGTTCCCAGCACGCTCAACAAGATGCATGCAGAAAAAAAAAAAGCACAGAATCCATTTGTGGCAAGCTGTGGAGGTCAGACCTGAGCTGCTGGAGCAGTGCCTGCCTGCTGCAGGCCTTGCAGCAGAGGGCACTGCTGCCTGGGAGCTGTGGAGGGTCACAGCAATGGCAGCATGTTTAGGGATCCTGGCTGTAGTGTTGGGCTGTGATGCTGAACCCGATGTCTGTGGCCGTGCATTACCACGTGCAAGTTGGTTTGGGTTTTGTTGGTTGTGGTTTTTTGTTTTTTTTTCTCTTTTAATTTTTATTTTGATCTTTTCTGTTGCTGCCTAAAATGGAGCAGAAGTGAAGTTGGGTGAGGGGAGCGGCCCGATGGCATCTTCTGCATAGCACAAAAGGTGTGGGGGAAAGGAGCATTACACAAAGCAAGCAGAGCCAGGTGGTGTTACACCTGTAACCCGGGGCTCCTGCAGCCTTACAAAGCGCTCAGGAAGGCCTGAGCAAGCCTAAGTTGTGAATGAGGAACCTAAAGTATCTTGTAATGGAAAAAAAAAAAAGCTTGTATTTTCTTCTGTGAAGGAAAAGTATCCCTTGTGGTTGGGAAGAGGGGGATTGTTACATTTTTAAATCAAGTGAAATGAAATAAAAGCACAAGGGGCACTTACCCACCCCAGACTGCGTGTTGGGTGTTTGTTTTTCAGTTTGTTGTCTGATGTGTGGTGGTTTCTTGGTGCATTGCACAGATTAGCTTTGTGTAGGAAGATGCGTCTTGCAGGAGTGACGGGTAGCACTGCAAAGTTTAAGCATTCCCAACATGTTGTGCTGTCACGTTTGTTTTGTGCCAAAGCCTTTGTTTTGCAGAGGTTGGCAGCAGCGCAGTGACCTCCTGCTGCTCACAGCACAGAGCGGAGCCCGGGACGGTGCTGCTGAGGGGCAGTGGGACACCGAGCGCAGCAGTGCTGCAGCAGCAGCAGGGAGCGCCAATGGAGAGGGGCAGGAAGGTGGTGAGTACGTCCTTGCCTTCTGTTTTCTGTGCTCTATCATCTTAGTGCTTCTGTTCTTAACTTGAGTGTCTGAAGGAAATTCACTGATTAAATGAACTGTGGGTACAGCTTGAAATGGTACTTCAGGGCCAAACCTGATGAGGATTTCGGGTACTGCAGGGGGAGCAGAACGGCACGGAGCAGACAGATGTTGTGCTCTGCAAATACGACAGAGGCTGGAGTACACAGTAAAAGCCAGTATCTTTACTTTAGTGAATGCAGGATACAAATATTTTACAACAACCTCTAGCATTTTTCTTAACCATTTGATAAAAAGTTCACTAGAATATTTATTGTATATTGAAGAAAAAACAACACATTCAGGGAAAAAATTGAGATTAACTTATTTTTTTCTTAAAAGATTCGTCTCAAGGATGGCAACAAAGTCCAGCTTGTGCCGCCAAACGGCTTATCATCATTAAACCGTGAACAGCTTCTTTGTGAACTGTTGACTACAAACATTTACCAAATACATAAATCTCTTTTAAAAAAGCCATTTTAAATATAGCAAAGCAGTGTTCTCTTGCACAGCAAAGTGAAGAAAGTTTCTACTAAGATTTAAACGTTTACACTGAAGTCTTTCTTTCACATTCTAATTTAACTTCTTCCCACGATCGATTGTTAGGAGTTGTTATGTTCCTTATTTACTATGTATTTCTTGTGCGCTCAGGAATTCGCAAGGTTCGGATGCTGTAGTGTCCTTGGAGTGAAAGGGAAGGCTGAAGCGTTGTTCTGACAAATCCCTGCCTGGGGGTTTTAAATACATGTGAATTTTTAAATACTAAAGTGAGAGCTCAGAGATGGAGAGGTGATTTGTCACAATAGAAGATAGATAGAAATCTGAAGTCACTCAGGCTCCATTGGGTTCCAACTAGGATTGGATTCACTTGAAACTTCAATATATTTACTTAGTTTAAAAAAAGTATTTTTCAACTGTTGAAATATCTGTGCTATGTCTTTTTCCCGTTATAAAACATTTTTACAATTCCTAAAAAAGTATGTTCCAAAGTCAGTTACCTGTTATTAAAAATCAGGATTCCCATTTATTCGGAGGCGTGAGGTTCCCCCGCTAGGAGAGAGCACAGCCACCGTCTCCTGCTGAGTCTGTGGGAGGGGATGGGGCACAGGGCAACAGCAGAACAGTCCCGTGAGCAGTTCCTAAGAACTTACGTGTTGGTTTTTTAATTCATAGGTGCAATTTCAATACAAACTCTAACCCTTATGTAGCTTTTTCTTTAAGAAAACAGTAATAGTACTGTTTACAAACCTGCATAGAAATAAAGACTATTGAGATACAGTCAGCAAAGCCATCTCGTAAGGCACACAAGAAAATAGACAGTAAATGTGAATGCAGAACTCCCACTCAGATGTACAGCAAAGTTCATATATGTGCATAAATAATGAAAAAAACCACATAATTTTTCCAAGCATTAAAAGGATCTCTGCAGTGGTAATGTGAATTCGGTCACTTGGGAAATAAATGAGCTGCTGTGAGAAAAGTCTCCTTTTCCTGCAGGCTCCTGCAGCCGGGAACTGCGGAACATCACAGCTCAGCGACGGAGCGACAGTCCCCATGAGTCACCGTGACAGCAGCAGAGCCGCCTGCACCAGCTCGCTTCTCCACTCACGCCTTAAAGTGAGCAGCCGTGAAGGTAGCTGGAGTTTTCCCCATCGGATCACACTGGATTTTTGTTTCTCACACTCCTTAGTTAAAATATCAATTAATCCATTTTTAAAAACCTGGCAAAACTATTTTATAAATATCAGGGATTACTTATAGGGGTTTCAGTAACAAAATAGCACTGTTGTCTTTTTTTTCATCCCAGAACTACCAGCTGTAGTGAATTCAGTAAGATCTACTTAATTTGGTTTCCAGCATAAAAAGAACGTGCAGGAAGGTGATCTGCATGGAGCCAACAGTGGGAATGAGATGTCTATGAAGCAAGAATGCTGCACGGAGCAGTGTTGGTTCCCCTGCAGGTGGGTGCTCCCAGCTCCTGCCAACTGCAGGAGCTGCTGCTGCCCTTCCCCTTCCCACAGCTCCATGCAGAGCGAGCCTTGGCCCTGCTCTGCCTCAGGGAGACGCTCAGAAGAGGCGCTGCACGTTTCCTTCTGAAGCTGCAGCTTTATCCCAAACCACTTACCACTTCAGAAACCCTTTGTGCTCATCTGATATGTGTTATTTCCCTATCAGGAGAAATTAGGTCAAGCTTTTTCCACTGATTTTTTTTTTTTCCTCCTCAGAAGAGGCAGTTTTAAAACGATGCCTTAAAATGTGTTGTAGCAGATTTTGTATATTTATGCAGGATGAACTTAACGCCGGATTTTTTTTTGCCACTTTGCTATTTATATACATATATATAAAATGTATAATGAAGCTTAACCATACAGCACAGAGATTACAATTTAACGGCACACATTCACCACCAGTGAGGGGGACAACCCCTTTATACACCCTCTGAAAAATCTGGATAATAATATTAATAATAATTAAAATCCAAAGAAAGTACAGTATATTTAACAAAATAGTAAATATTAAACAGTGAATACTCTACTTAATAAGGACCTCGCCTTTCTCAAGTCGGCGTCAATCCACAAAAATATACTTTTTAATCTGGTGAACGTACAATACATAGGTACTTACACCAAAGGTGATAATATATTTAAGATGCTATATACACAAAGAGTTTGGCTCAAATTTAAATTTACATATAAGTGTTCATGGCTTATTTTTCCCCCAAGGTTCCGCCTGCAAGTTTTTCCTTTTCATCTTTGAAAGCAAAAACTAGAAAGTCAAAATAAGATAAAACTATACTCTACAAAAAAGCTACAACATACAGCTTTGGCTTATATAAATAATTCATAGCAGAATGTGTTCAAAAGTACTGTATATAACTTTATATATAGTCTTCAATTCATTAGGGTATTGTTTTCTTTAATATAAAATATACATGAGCTAAAATCCGTTTCTATATTTTTCAAAGGTAGGAACGTAAAAACAAATTTGTCAAACATATTCCAATTATAACTTAATATATTAATTTTATTTTGTTAACGTTCTATTTTCTAGGCTAATATTTTCTGAATATTCCATGCGAGTTCTCTATGTCTCTCTCTCACTCGTTAAAAAAATCACTTCTTTGACCCAATACACTATTTTTATTTTTTTTTGCACGTGCAAAACAGGGTTTTTGTTTTTTATTTTCTCTAGCATCAGCCCTTCTCCATGCACCCTCTGCAATAGAGACCCATGCCAGGTGGGGTAATATAAAGGTCATTTTATGTACAGTATTGCTTTCTTCTTCCTGCTTTTCTACTGCTCTGCTGCTACAAAGCATTATTTCTTAACTACAAGTAACCATACAGCTTTAATAAAACACACAGGGACGTTACTACAGGCGAGCCCTCTTGGTTTCTGCAATCTAGTGTGGTAGGATTATAATACGGGTACAATGTTTCTTTGCAAAACAGGTTATATTATTAAAACAACAAGTCCAGGTAAGTGCCAGACTAGATCAATACCTATAGGATTGTTCTGTTACGTTTTACCATGGGACATCTGCAGCTATACAAGAAGTTTGTAATAAGTGCCTGATGATTCTGTGTATGCTACACACACTAGCACATATATATGCATGTGAAGATATATATATGCACGTATGTATATACATATAAATATACTTATTTCATGTCCTTATTTATAAATTTAGATATGTCAGGACAGTTCATTTTGAGAACACAAAACTGAAGAGGCAACACCGCAAGCTTATGTCACCCACGTGTCCATCCTCATTCGTTTTACTGACGGACTCTCCCTATCTTCTGAATTGGGCGGCCTTCCCAGCACCACAGGAGAGTGGAAATCGCTCCGAGGGTCCTCCCGGTCGCTGCCGTCGTAGGAGCTGCTGGAGCTGCTGAGGCTGTCAACGGGAGAGCGGCCCATCTCCTGGCGCTGCGGCGGCTGCTGCGGGGGCTGTGGGGGCTGCGGCTGCTGCGGGGGCTGCTGCTGCGGGAACCCGGAGGGAGTTACGCGGTCCCGGGGAGGTGAAATCGGTTCCGATTTTATGTTGATGTTTTGGTTGGTGTTAATGGATAAATTTGAACCCTGAGATAGCTGGCTGCCAGAACTGGGAAAAAGAAAACCGGAAGGAAGAAAACATGAGAATGGAAAAGAAAGCAACAATTCACGCAGCCTCTGGAAGGTACTGCCGTGTAGTTCGACATCCTTGAAACACGCGTGTAAAGAAATGCCACTTACTAACGTGAAAGAAACATCAATTAAAGAACTGAAGTACTTCTATAGATGTTAAACACAAACAGCAATAGTTGGCCATTCCAAACACTGCAGTTAATCGTGTTGGTGACTTTAGCAAGGAGCTGGGCCTGCAGGGATACAGCACGTCAGCCTCAGGACTGAGCAAAGGTCCAGAAAGGATACCTATGGTACACCACGGACAGAGAACTCCTGCAGCCAGCGGGCCAACTGGAAAAGCAATGTACACATTGGTGGCAGAAAAAAAAGCAAAATGGTTTTGTGTTATGCATTTCCCAGTGCAGATTATTCACCTTGAAGCTCCCTGCCATGCAGTACTGCACTATTACAAATCTACTTACACGAGAGAGCTGAGGGTTGCTGGACCGAGATGGTGCTGCTGCCAGGCAGATACCTGCCCTAAAGACAGCATTCCTGGGGAGTTGAATCCCTGCAAGGCAGACAGGTCTGCACTAGTCAAGGAGTAATCTGAGGGAAGAACAAATAAGAAAGTATATTAACAGATTTGTTTATGTGTAGTTTATATATATATATATAAACATAAAGGCTTTCTGCCCAGAACACCTAAAGGCATGTAGACCAAGGGAGCCCACAGGTGACCGCTTTGATACCTGCAGACAGTCCTCCCAACGTCAGGAGCACTGCAGCAGCACACACAGCACCAGCCGCATTCTTCAGTTCCTACCTACATGCCACTGCCTTACACAGCTGCTTCTAACCTCACAGGTGCAACCTTCACACACATACAGAAATACATCTTACAAGTCTGCAAGGAAATACCAAAATGAAACAAAAAAAGGAAGCATTAAGACAAGTCAGTAGAAAGGAGTGGTGTTTCTTGCTCTGAACTTACCAAACAAAACCTGGCTCTGGTTCAGCTCCACATCAAACCCGTACTTCACATGGGAGGCAGCAGTTCCCCAGACACAACGTGCATGCAGCCCTACAGCCCATACCCACACCAAGCAGGGAACAATGCTTGCTGGTTCAGCTGCTGAACAGGACAGTGCCGTGAGGGCAGGGACCGGCACAGGGACCCACACCTGTGTGTGGCACTGCAGCTGGGAGCCCTAACAGCCCCTCTGCACATGGGTTGCAGCCCTACCGTAACGCATCACATTCTCCCCACAACAGTGATTTGTTATTTTAGATCTGATTAAATGGGCATCTCTGTACCAAATGAACTAATTTAGAAAGAAAAGCATTATTTAGAAATATAACTTACTTAAATGAATAATAGGAAAATCAACGTGTTCCTGATCACCAGTCAATGTCAGGCTGTTGTCAGTTCTGCCCAGGCTGTACTGCTCAGACTGTTCTCACTTCTCATTCACACACGAGGAGTTATTTTCATTTTATCATCATCACCCTCTGCTTTTCTTTCAGGTTCAAAAGCAAAGCTGCAAATACTTGTCTGCTTTTAATTATCTTGTAACATCGCTTCCTTAAAATAATTCCTGGCATCTGGAGGGTAAGACAAAATGCTGGGAGCCAAACGTACATCACCCGCAGGGTAACCAGAAATTCCACTCCAGTAGGATTGTCGGATTGCTGTCCTAGCATTGTCCTAAAATGCCAAAACCATTACAAATTATCTCTCAGTCTCCCCCTGCCTGTACACCAACTCGTTCTGTGTGCAACATGTCAGGGTTTCCCTCTCACTGCCCGACAGAGGGAGACAAATGCAGTGCCAGCAGCCTTACTGCTCAGATGTGCATGGGCAGCACTGCATGAATCTCCATGAGGACACGGGCAATCCTGGCTGCAGCCCAGCACGCTACACTGCGTACGCTGCCTTTTTGTTTCTTCCCAGCTGGCATTTGTACCCAGCAGTAATCTGAGATTTGCAAGACAAAAAAATATCCAGCCCTCCAATGATGAGGACATGAACTCAAACTACAGAGCTACCAGAGCCATAACAATCAGCAACACGTGGACGTCAGCCAGCCAACTATTTTGGTTCAAAGTCAAATTTCTTTTTTTAAGACCCCTGAAAGGCTCTGTCTAATAGATATAATTTTGAAGTACCTGAGAAACACTAAAAGCTAAAGAGCTTTTCACAAAACAGCATTACCCAAAGGCAGGGCGCTGGTTTTTAGAACAGTTTCCTAGCAGTAGCAGCACCCGGCTGCAGTGTGGGACACCACGTTCACTATGTGTGCTGCTCCCAGGGACTCAGAGCTCAGCCCCCACAGCCCTTCATGCTCAGCACCACTTTGCTTCCCAGCAGCTGCAGCCACACAGCACTGCCTCCAACCAACACAGCACAGAGGGAACAGCACGACTGCGCAGGGGCAGGAAAACAAAAGCGGGTCCTCCGAGTTGGCACAGAAACTGCTGGCTTACTGTAAGCAGCAATTAAACAAAACGTATGGACAGTCTTTGCAGCAGGAATCACAACCAGGTCTACATGTCCAGTACATTCATGCTGCAGTTTCTAATCTTAAACAAGAAACTAAGCACAGTTCTTCACTCAGTGCACTGTTACTGCAGCCCCCTCCTGTTCATTGGCCACTCCAGCCCTCACCCCTCAGGGCAGCACCCACGCACGCACACATTTGGGTGCTCCTGCGGCAGGAACCTTTACTACACTGCTGACTGAACAGTCCCTGTGCAAACCAAACCCCTGCATGCAGTGGGTGCACAACAGCGCCTCTAAGGCAAACCAATGCAGAAAAAGTAGTAATAGTGGCTAATGGGCACACTGATGCAGTTGAAGGGAAGGGGAAATGAGACCAAAACAGATTCCAGTTGTTGAGCTGACAGATGGCTACAGGTAGCAACCGACAAAACATCCTGAAGTCCCTTAAAGCTTAAAAAAAAATATAGCAAAAGACAGCCAATGTATAAAATCCAGCCTTTTCGTCAGGAAAATGATTCTGAAGGGATGGCACTCGTTCTGCTCCCTCTTTCAGAACAGACTCCTGATGGTGCCCATCCCTGCAGAAAACAAACACAACAAGCCTTTGTTCAACTCAAGTGCTGGCTACTTTCTACATACACGAAATAAAGTTTCTTTGGATTTGCCCTGACCTTTGCACAAGGCCATGCTTTGTTTCCTGCTCTGCCCTCTTGGGCTTTTTTGCCCAGCAGAGCCTTCTGACAGGAGGAAAAAAGAAAAGACAAAGGGGAAGAGCTCAGGTAGCAGCTGCTCAGCCTGAGCTTCTGCTGCCCACAGGACATGAGAGCCCTGAAACAACTGCACGCACGTCCTCCAAAAAGAACACCGCCACGTTTTAAAAATCTGCTTAATTTTAACACATCATACCTTTTCTGTTCCTTGGTTTCAGAGCTCAGCATGCATTACATACTGCCTCAAATCTCAGCCCACGAGGAGTGCTCACACACCACCAGAAGTCTCCTTTAGGAAGTTTTCTTGCATAAAACAGTGTCACCAAAGAAATACATCTACAAACTTATTTGCAGAGTATTCAATGGGACTGGACTTTAGTTCTGCTCGGAGTACGTACAGTAACCAACTGAAAGCCTACCAAGTAAGACTTAAATGCTCCTATTGCCGACACAATGCTCCCCAGGTCAGAAATTCCTGTTATAACAGATATTATAGCATTTACATTTGAACGTCCTAACAGATTTCACCTAAAAACAACAGCACACTGGGCAACTATTTCCTTTGCTTTCCCGCTTGCTTTTAAGCAACAGCTAATTAACTCAGACCTAAAATCTGACACTTATCTGCAATGCAATTCCTCTGCAAGTGCATTTGGAAATTGCAGTATGCATCACAGCCCATGAGAGACCAGCCCGAGTCCATCAGGGGTGGCCTATCAAGGAAACTATTACCAAAACCTCCTTTCCCTGTTGCATACGGGCTCTGTGGCAGATACAGAACCTTGAGAGCAGGCTCTGAGTTAACTCTTCTGTGTGGAGACAAAGCAGGGGGCACCACAGTCTGAGCTACGTTCTGAATGGACAAACCAACTGTCACGGTACCAAATTATCTGAATCACACTTTGGATAAAAAAGCACTTTTAAAGTCCTTCAGGCACTCCCAGTGATGAAATGCTGCCTGTGCCCACCACCAGCTCCCCTCCTCACTCTGGAGAGCTCAGCCAAAGAGGAAGGGGCCCTCCAGCTTTTTGTGAGCTGGAAGTCCTCTCCGAATCCGGCTCCCTCATGGGAACTGAGCAGAGCGCGAGGCTCAGTACGCCCCAAAGTACCAACACTGCCAGTGGGAGGTTGTCACCTCACAGATGGACCGCGAGAACACCACAGCAATAAGGCAATGCATTCATTGTCTCTGTCTGCATTCAGATGTGCACAACTTGCCCGAAAGCTTCTTCCGCCTGTAAGTCCCAACGTTTACACATTTTACATTCGGAAGGCTCATTTTTGGATGAATAAAAGCCTTCATTCCAACTGAGCAGCAAAATAAAGGCAAGTGTCACAGAAATGCAAATTTTCTGGGCTTATGAATCACAAAACCTGGTGCATCTGAGGAATCAAGGCACACACAATGCTTACCAGTGTTGTAGGCAGTGGGCATGGCCGAGTACACGAGTCCCTGCGGCGGCAAGCTGGGAGTTGTCACAGACACCACGGGGGTAGCGAGGGGCTGCGTGGACTGAGAACTACTTATCCTTTGGGTATTCTATAAACAATGAAAAATAACAGCATGCCTTGTGATATCAGTCAGAGCAACAGAAACTTATGTGCTAATAGAAAAACAGCGCTCAAAATGTGTCACTTTGCTTTGTATTTTAATTAGCAATACATAGCTTTTGTCAGGATGGATTTTCTAAACAAACCTCAACATTTCAAGACTCAATCAAAAACGATCTCAGCAAACAGAAATGAAGAAGGTAAGACTCACTGGTCCCCTCCTGGGCATGCACATCTCAACAGTGTTCATTTCAGCTGAAGGACAAGAGCTTAATCCAATTTCTTAGGGATACATACAACAATTCTCAGAAGTTCTTAAGTGACTGAAGGGGCTTCAAGCCTTACTTCTAAAGAGGATCTAACGCAGATGGTGCGGTGTGGTTCCATTAGGGAACAGACCCCACTTTCCAGCTGTTAATCTGACTGTCACATCTCAGCTGCCAGCTCTGACCCTGCACTGACTGCACCTGCCCTGACAGGAACACGGTGATGGTGTACGTTTCTGTTGATAAGACCTTGGCCAGGAAACAATCCTGCTGTTCCCATGGCTCCTGAGAAACCAGTGAAGCACTTGTTATAGTGCAGATACGTTTCAAAGCAGATGACATTTGAGTTAATGCAGAACAACTATGCTTTCTGACAGGAAAAACAGCCGAACTCCATAGTCTCACATTATCTGTTCTCGCTGTAGGCGTGAGCAGCCTTTCTTTGCCATATACTGCAGTGAACATCTGTAGCAAACATATCACTCACGTTAAGCTCTTCAACAAAATTTGCTGTTTAGAAAACCTTACATTAAATATTGTGCTGAATGCCAGCAGACAGCAAAGTGCTCTGTCACAGACACAGCTCTCCATGGATGCAATGCTGTGGGGTTTCTTTTTAAGCAAGAGAAGCTTTGTTTTACTGACAGAACTCCTAACTTCCCTTTCCTTGCACTCCGTATGTCCACATTCTCAAAGAAGCATTCCCCATTAAGGGAGCTGGAGTTCACACTGCTTCATACGTTTTTAAGGCAACCCCTCCCGTATCCCTGAAAAAAGGCATCTGCTACAGAAATAGTGGGATTTTTGTCTCTCTGGTGGTGTTTCACTTCCTAGCTTTAGACAGCTACACCGCAGCTACCTTATTAGAATCAGTGTAGCACAGCCTCGCAGGGCTGCCATGCCATGCCCGGCCCCAGCACTGCAGGAGGGCCCCACAGCCTCTGGGATCTGCTCCACTTCCCAGGTTTCAAAGCCCTAAAACCACAAAGTGAGTCCCACCGATTTTCTGTGCAATGTATCCTCCTAAATCACTTAGGGACTTCTGAAAATCTCTGCTAGACTGAGTTTATCTGGCCCTAAGATATGTTATTAGAGCAGATTTTTGTCTGTCAGGAATTGACCTTTTTGCAAAGCTGTCTTGGACGGCAGCCTATAAAGTTGGGATTACTGCATAATGGAAAAGTTAGAGGAGTACACTGGGAAACAATCCAGGCCAAAGGATTTCCCCGTGGGATTTTTTGCTTTTTTGAGTGGATAATAAAGGTGGTTTTTGAGGTGGTTTATTTCTGAATTACTCTGCCACACAAAGGCACTGAGATGTATCTGGATGTATCCAGCACTTGTTGCTCCGGATAACCCATTCCTTAAGCTGTGCACAGGACAGGAGGACAGGAAGAGCTGAATACCTCCGCTTCACACTACGCTACCTCTGTGCTATCTCTGCTTTCCATGTTCCATGTTCGGTTCCAAGCAGACTGAATACGCACTCACAGCTGTGATGCACAACTGCTGTCTGGCAGTACATCAGCATCAGAAAGGAGCACAGTGAGAGCGAGTCCCTTAGCGGTGCTCTACGTTCTTCCAAGGGCTTGCAAGGAAGGCGCTGCCGCTTCTCCTCTGTGCCCGCCCCAGCAGCCCGTGGCACAGCCGCTAGAGGGCCCGCTCTCCATGCAGCATCCGTACAGCAGCCCTCGGAGTGCATCATTTCACATTGCAAGGGGTGCAGCAATTCTAGCAGGAGAATGCCTTAATTCAATTGCTTCTGCACAAATCCGATTTCTGACATTTATGCAATGCCATTTTGATTAAGCGCTCCTGTGCTGAATTAAAGCTCTCTCTCTTGCACTGGAAACAGACACTCCTTACAAAGGTGAGAAGATGGTGGGGAACTGCTCTGCTAACAAGGCAGCCCAATGAAACTTATCAACTATCACACTGGATTTCAAAAACACATTTCCCCTTACTTTTGTATATCTGTTGCTTACGTGTAAGGTAAAAAAAACAACCAAAAGCATGCACATATTAAGAAATGTATCTACGTCACTACATTTTCCATGCTTTCATGCAATTAGAGCCTCCTGTTAGCAACAGGTCCATGTTGGAAACCAGATCAAGTCATACACTCCGCAGAGTTCCTGGTGGAGCTTCAGGGCTGCGCGGTGATGCAGCACCTCCCGCACGGTTTGTGCTATGGCAGCTGAACAATTTGCAAATTGCTCTAAAAATAAGTTATGGATTATTGTAGCCTGATGTTATTTTCCAGACAGAACGCCAAATGTTAAAACCTTTTGGAAAAAAAAATAGAAAAACACAAATCCCAGGAGTTTCCTTTCAAAAACAAAGTCTCGTTCCACTGGAAAAAAAGGTAGAATAATACGTTTTGCAGTTCTCCGTTCCTTTTGGTAAACAGGGAACACCCCTGTGGTTTGATAATCTCACGCAGGATGAAATAATGCTAAACTCAAAAAGGTGACCTCATCAGCAATGATATCATCTCCATGAAACAAGTCGTACACGGCACACTTGTGTTACTATCTGAAGAGCGTCAGGAGTGAAGCCACCTTCTAAAAATACTGCAATAATTTAGGGGATAAGTGGTTGTTTGTGTCAGATAAAACAAAGCACATCAAACATGCTCTACACATGGACAGTTACTCTGTAAGGCTCTTTTCCAATGTTCCCTCCAAGAAAAACAGAAATCGTTTCAGAAAAAAAAATTTACAAATGAAAAATGCTCAACTTTGGATGTGAATTCAACTTGAATTGGTCCATTTTTAAGTCTGATAAACAATTGTATTTCAATCTGCTACCAAGGGAACACTGGAATTGTTTAAAACACGTAATGAAACTACAGTTAAACAGAACTGCAGTAAAAAGTTGCTGTCTTGCTGTGTCTCATCAAACAGGAGCCCAGACTCACCAACTCCAATTCATCCTCCTCCGTCTGTACTCAGCAAACAAGAGGGATAACACAGTTACTCAAAATAGCATTGCTTTCACAGATGAAAGAAAAAGTCACGTTTGTGCTTTACATTTTAATTCATTTCAATTAATAATGCGAATTTGCCTCCTGACTCTGAATAATACTGCTAGGAAGTACGTCATGTAATGCAGTGCTTAAATAAGAAATACTGTACTAAGAACATCTTTTGGCAAAACTAAAGCAGAAAGATTAATAAAAACAAGAACACAACTACACATTGACATCATATGTAAGTATGCAACACAGCTGTTTCTGGCTGCGCTGATGCAATACACAGTGAGCAAAGTAACCAAGTATTTCTCACATATGATCACTGTGCCATCCCAGCACCTCTACTATGACATCCCCTTCCAAATTCATCAGAAAGACAGACAGAAAGTATGTGGAATTTTATGTCATTCCTGACAAGAGCAGAGTAAGTGGGTACCGTACACTTCTGACATTAGAACTGCACCAACACAATGCTCTTTTTGTACCTATTTATAATTATTTTAAAAACAATTTTCATTTTAAAATCTATGCAGTGCATTTCCCATCCTCCACACTTCAGCGTTACTAAAAAACCCTCATCTTTAAGAACCATTACTCCAAGCATAACTGTAACTTTTGTTACTTGGGTTAATTTTGTGTTATTCATCAGGAATGCCAGTACAACGTAAGCACTTGTGGTTTCTTAAAAACAAACACAAATTATTCAGAGAGTACTCCTGTTGTTTACATCCTGCTCCTCTTCATTATGGTTCGTCCTTCCATACACAGAAAAGAGAGAACACCCATACTGATGTTGAAGAATTCTACGTGACAGTGAAAGACCAAAAGGATTTGGTCAGCCAAATGAAAGGAGGAATAGAGCAACTCTTCCTGACAGTCCTGTTCTGCCCTCAGTGCTGTGGTTGCTTCATGCCTGACTCAGTACTTGGTGCTATGCTAAACCCAGGCTGAGCAAACATTATGACCAACATGCCAAGCTGCATAGTAGTATTGAAAGGTATACAAATAGGGCCTCAAACTGATCCTCATTACCCTTTCATGTCTCCAGTGAAGATGGGACATCCAGCATAGCACGCTGTGCCACACAGGTTGCACTCCAGTACATCACATGGAACAGGAGTTTTGCTCAGACCATCATTACCACCGAAGCTATGTTTTATATCCCACAAGCATTACAATCCAGGAAAAACAGGTACAGATTTGCTTTGGGGCACGTTAATGGAGTTTGTATTACCAATAAAATGAGCTATTCCTGCACAGAATAATGCATAACCCTTCTTAAAACCCACATCCTCCAAACCAGTGAAGTTCTCCGTGCCAAGTCAGTGAGACATCAAAACAAAATCCAAATCTAAATCTCTAGGATTGCTCTCTTAACCATGTTTAGGTCACATTGCTATCTGACACTTTAAAGAAAAGGCTTTTCTATTACTGTAACCTACAGTAAGCAGATGAGACAGTGTCTTCCTGTGCGTGTGGGCAAAACACGTCATTTTGACCCCCAAAAAACTAGCTACAGAACAGATGTTTTAACTTACCAGTGGTGGCATCATACCCTTGCTGGAGGGTGGGATGACAACACGGAGGTCCGGTTTGCGATTGTTCATTCCAAGATTACCTCCTCCAGGTGGAGGTGGAGACTTTGTAGGCATGACTTTGCCTAAGCCATTCCCACCGCCAGCAGTGCCGAGCAGGCTTGGTGAAGCTCGAGAATTCACAAACCCATTTCCTGAAAAACAAACGTACCTTAAGACACACATACCTTGAGAGAAGGAGCAACATAGAACCGCGGTGTGCACACGAAGTATGTAATCTTTCTTTCCTAAAACTTCCAATGCAAACTTCTCACAAGAGGAATGGTACAGAGTAACCAAACGAAAGGCACTACCCCAGAAGATCAGTGCATAAAGCTGGTGTTACCTTAAGGGCACTGCCTAGCAGATTAAACGCTGAGAACAACTATTGTCAAAAACTGTTTCTAATAACATGTTGGTTTTGGTCTTCCCTTTCTCCAGGCTGAACTTCCAAGGTGAGCTTCTGCACAGCCCCACTGCATCCCTACCCGCACTCCACACACAGCACCAACTATACAAGATTGCTGCCTCTGAGAATATGTCTCCATTTCTACAATGGGGTCTTCAAATACATTTAGGATCTGCAGGATTTCAGTACCTACTCAACAATTAAATTAATTACAAGTTGCAATAATACACGTTGTCCGATTAGCATACTTGATAATGATACGGAGAACAAATTCTTTCCATTTAAATTCACTCTGACCTCCGGGCACAGTACACTGGGCACCAGTAACACAATACTGAAACAATTTAGTGCACAGTACACCATTTTCCTGTAGCAACAGGAGAACACGTCACATTCACTACAACATATTTATCAGAATTTTTTTTAGGCCACCATATAATGATTTCACCAGATTTATAGCAACGACTCCCCAAATATACCTTATTATTCAGCTGCAAAGGAAAAATGTTCAGCAACAGGATTTTACAACAGGGAACTCCACAGTTCACACTACAGAAGTCGTGTGTGAGTGTATAAATATACACCATTTATAATAACATTATGTTTATACTAACATTCCAGTTCTGAAAGTGGCCCTTATAGTCACCGTTCAGGGGAAGTCTATTACACAAAGTTCACTGTGTGGGAAATTCTCGTCTAATAGCCCGTAGTGCCATGCTGGCATGAATTCGTATTATTATTCTAATTTGAATAGGCCCCTATGCCCAATCCAATTTTATTACATTAAATACACGTTAATCTAAAAGCAATTAAAATAAGAAAGATATCAGTGTCACATTGCACCTTCTTCAGTAAAATTCCTAATGCATTTTATAGCAAGGTTGAAGAACGATAACTATCAGTGGGACAGCACAACATTTAATGAAGGTGGTACTGAGCTCATCTGTGTCAAGAACACAGGGGTGAATTCACCAGGCTGCTAATGAGGGAACCTCTTCTGTTAGCCCAGCCCTTAATACATGGGGGGAACTGTCAAATGCAGTCCTCATCTTTTCCCTGCCCGCTCTCAGTACAACCTCATATATTACTTTCATAAGTTTAGCAATGGAAAAAGCAAAGATTAATGTAAGAATATCAAAGTCCTTACGCTCGTGTGAAGACAGAACCACACAATCAGCAAGGTTGGAAAAGACCTCAAGGTCATCCAGTCCAACCATCCACCTATCGCCAATGATTCCCACTGAACTAAAGATGTTCTATTGAGTTTTATGGAGGACTTTTGGAAACTAAGGTACTGCTAAATGTTTTTGAGGAAAAAACAAAACGGTTGGAGCGCACTGATCCAAGGTTTGCAAGCACAGTTCTTGTCCACATGTCGCTAAGCAGCACATTCACAACTTTCAAGAGAGGATTTCAAATTACAGACTTCAGTGCTCAGTGGATTTCCTACTGTGCCAAATGCCTGACCATACATGGATGATCTGATATGTTCTTTTTTCTCCAAGGCTCACAGGGCAAGGATGAGCTTTTCTAATTTCGTACTTTCCTGAAGCACTTTTAGGGGAGATGGGGAATCAGTTTTCTGAGAATTGTACCATCTTACTCAGAAGCCAGGCGGGAAAGAAGGGATACAATGACAGCAGAAAGAAAAAGCTTTTTGTGTCAGCGTTCTTCCTCCATAACCACAGAAAAAATCTATTTCATGATTAAAGCTTCTACGTTCTTCAACAGAAAATAACTGAATGTATTGGGATGCTTCAAGGTTAGAAATAAAATTCAGCTAAAGAGGCTGGAAAGTTTGCTTAGACTGGACAATACAAAATAGAGCTAAGTGTACAGCTCAATAGCAGGAGAAAATTGGCAACTTTTCACCACAGGTTAGAAGAGATTTGTGGGAGCTCCAGGCAAAAAAAAAAAAAAAAAGCCCCAACCACAGACACAGAGAAACCAAATCCACACAGAATTGGTTTATTTCCTAATTGCTGTGGCAGGTATATGGGTTGCTTCATGTGGTAGGACACAGGAATGAAGCACAAGAGCATATAGAACGAGTACAGGGCAAATCCAATGTTATATTTTAAAAGGTAGGTCACACAGACAAAGAAACCATAAAAATAGAAGATCTGTGCTACCTCTGAGGTATCTGAAACTGTGGGACATCTTTATTAAATAGATGCATCGATACCTATCCATTATAAATGAGAGTACACATTAGCTATGAAAAGCCCACACCGCATCAGGTCACACCGCAAACCTCCCCAGCGGACTGGGCAGCAGCTCAGCAGATCAGGAAAAAGACGCAAGGGAAGAGGAATTATTTGAGAACGGCTACACTTACATCTAACTATATCTGACACGTTGTTACAGCATCCTCCATTTCACAAAAAAAAACGGCAGTGCATTTAAAGACCTTACTGTACTAAAAAAGTAAAGTTGGTGCTTTAACCTAACAATAAATAGAAGCATGCTGTCAGTACAATTACATGCAACGCTGTGGTGCTCCACATCGCATTTGAAACTTCAGAACAATACATCTCTTAGGAACAATGGAGCTCTGTACTACATTTCGGTCTAGCCTGTAACTCCATTTCCTGTCCTCTGTTTTCAAGTATTTTGGTAGCTCATGTGTTAAATCTGGACAGTGTCTTTCTTCCACACCCAATACAGTCATTTCCTGCAACCCTTATTACAAGGCTCTGCCAATCCTTCAGAAACATTTCATGCTTTCAACGGTGCCGTCAAAAACAACAAACTCTGTGCCATTGCCTCCTCTGGGCAGTCTCACTCAGCAGCAGGGCAGAGTCGAGCATTTGTTCTGTCAAATGGCTGAGCACTTTTAAAAACAGAAAACAAATGCTTAGAAAAATACGTATTAAGAATGGGAAGAAATGGCAGAAGTGTACAACAGTACGGGTATTGACCTAAGGGAAGCATTCTGCTAAAAGTTCTGTTTCTTCTCTTTAGCAAACACAAAGTATTCATACCTATAACCCGAAGAACCAGATGCCGTGCTGCAATAAGACTGTAAAATATTGATTTCTAGTATGAAACTTTAAGCGTTTTTTTTTGCTGTTAACGATCTAGTAAGAAAATGAAATTACAAGTGACGAGTGAGAGGATAACGAAAAGCACAGCATTTCTTGGAATAAGGTCAGGAGCCAGAAAATGATAACCATTACAGGATGATGCAACTCCTCGGCACTCCGCCAAACTGAGGCTGTGATACCCCCAGAAATTCTGCTCACTATTTCGCATCATGCAGAAATTTTATCTACCACATCCAATATACACCTTCCCCAAATACAGCCATTTAAAATTTTGAAACACCAAACTGAAAAATGGAAGCAGGATATAAATCCCTATCCGAGCGTAAATTCAGACTACTGCTTTTATGTCCATTGTAAGAGTTCTACTTAACTGACTTTTTAAACACAACTACAAGTGCATTTGCAAGACACATATTTGGAAAACGGACACCAATGCAAAGATAAGCTCTCAATTCTAGAAATCATTTTAAACAAATTTTAAAATTCACACTTCATTGAATTGCTGTGATAATAAGGATGGTCGTCGTCCATGAGCCCACTTCTTGTTTTGCCTTCTTTCCTAAGCCTAAGTTTTAAAATCCAGCTATTTCAACAAGCAAACCCCCTGCCTTCAGAAACGTAATGCAGCTTAATCTCATTTATAGTCCTCCAGCCCAAGATGAAGCATTGAATTACACGAGCCAGACTCATCTATCACTGTATAAATCGCATCAGCTGAGACAATGAACGCACGTGGCTGGAAAGCACTCCATGTTCTTATTAATACTCAAGGAATAAATTACAGTCATTGATGCAATTAATCTTTTTTTGTGGTTCACCTCTGAAAAACTTCATGGCTGCATATATTTCCGAAAAATAATCATGGACAAGGAGTTAAACAACATCAGATTAAGAAAAATAAAAATAGTAGCAAATAAATAGATCTGCAAGTGACATCATGTAATCTGACAAGTCACATAAATAGAAGTAAACTGAAAAGCACATTTGCAAACAGCTGAACCACTGTACCTACAGAACACCAGAAAAGTGCTTACACAGAAGGCTCAGGCTGGGCATAAAGTTTTGAAACCAAATCTAACAACTGCAATTCTACTTGCAGTAGCCACCCAGTTTGTGTTTCTGAATACGACAGCGTTAAGTAGGAATGAAAATAAAACTACAACAAAGAACCCACAGCTGCAGCTCACACCATTTTCAGCTTTGCACAGAAGTCTCTGCTGATGCCACCCTGATTTTCTAACTTCACCTTAGTTCTCTGCTGCCTTTGGGAAGGCTGTGTTGTAACACTTCAAGTGAATTAATCTATTTCCACACATTTTTAAAGATCAATCCTTCAGCTAATACTGTGGATAGGAGTAAAGTATACCTTTGACAGCAGTCAGACTTTGAAACACGTACAATTTATACTTCTAATGGCAGTACTTTAGATATTAAAATGCAGCAAAAAAGGCACACTGTATTGCCAAGGAAATGCACGCTAGCAAAACCGAAGGGAAAAATGAAGTTTAAAAAGACTCAGCATCAAAAAGGTTGCTTCATTCAAAAATTTCCTTTTTCCTGAACTTAAATGCAAAGATGAGAAGGAATTTTCAAGAACATTTAGAATTTAAATAGTCACCTTCAAGATAATGGTTGTTTATTCAGAATGCAGCAACAGAATTAAAACGAGCACATTGCTTTTCTATCTAAATGTTATCCAACTGCGCGAGAAAATACAGCAGTGGGAATGAAAGAGATGCCTTTTAGGTCATTTCCAAACTACACAGTTTACAGTTAACGAAATCAGAGTTCTGCTTTCTGAATCTGTTGATTTCTATACATCCACACAAAACCACTGAAAGAACAGAGGCCAGAAATGTTCTGCTCAGAACTCCACGTGCTGCGGTCTGCTGGGCAAGCTGGCATTATAGCAGTGCTGAGACTTTATACAGATCCAACGCAAGGCTTAAATTCCGATGGGAGATTAACAATTTGTTATACATGTGGTGAATTGTACCCAGAATTGTCTTATATGTCTTAGTAAATCAGAAATTATGGTAAGATACTCTGACATTTCAATTTAAAAATCCACAGGTAATTCAGGGGCTGAACTGACCACATGCTGATGGGGCATTTTGCTACAACTAAATGCTTTCTTCTACCAATATGTTTTTCCAGGCCAATTTCAGCCCATTGTTTCTTGTGAACTGATCTAATTAGAAGATGATGGATGCATCAAACTGTTCTATGCTGATAAGTGGATCTGTGCTTAGCAAAGAAGACAGGTTCAGCGAACCAGCACATCTGCAGTCCACTCTCAGTAGTCCTCCTCAAGCAGAGCTCGGAAGCTGCAAGCTGTAAGGGTAAACAGGCTGCCCTCAGTGTCCTTCAGGCATCCTTCAACTTCTTCTTTACAGAAGGATGAAACACTGACTTGTATTTACCCGGGTTACCCTGAAGATCAGAGCAAGGCAAAATATTATGCCAACACTATTGAGATTACAGAGCAAGAACCTTTGTCCACTGCATTTTGCATTACTTCGCATCACTTCCAATACAAGCTAAGAAGTGAGGAACTCTGCCCGGTGAAAGACCACCTCTGACAGATACTACCTGTCACGTGAAGAGGAAGTAGAGCAGATACAAGTAGTAATGTGCTCAAGGTTTACAGCTGTTTTCCTTGGGCACAGCAGTGCTAAGCTGTTTATCTGGCACAGATGATATGTAGATCGCTCCAAAACTAATGCCTCCTAGTTATTTCCATGGAAACAACAACAGACACAAAGAATGCAGTTACACTACCCAACAGAGATAATTCTCAGCTACAAAATGCTGTTTTTCAACACCAACCACAACCAGGCTGTGCATTTTCACCAGCAATGAACATCCTTTTGCTTCATTCCTCTTCCACGTCAGACACCATTTTGTCACATGGCTCCTCTGCCATCCCACCAGCATCTTTCTCTGACATTGTGGACCAACATAATAAAACAGGAAGCATTAATTTTGGAGCAGTCCTCACACAGATTGGTGAATTTGGGCGTTAGGTAGAGGGAGAAGAACGTGATTCCCTAAGGAAGAGGTTGATAGCACCAATCCAATTTAAAGCAAAACCGCTGCAAGAGTTTTTTTCAGAGTTAGTTGTATACTTCTCCTTGGGTGCTCTTTCATTCAGTAAGCAAAACATGAACAGAAATGTATGCACAGGAAGCTGTTTCATTATTGAAGCCTTTTGGTGTATGCTTAAGAACTGCAGCATAACAGTCATTTGACTTAACAGACTTGTGAAAGGTCCATCTGTTTTATCCTCAAACACACAGAAATGGTCTCCCAGTCAGACAAGTCCTTGAGTTGAAGTGAACCATTTTGCTGGCATGGCCTTTCACACTTCCCTGTCTTGATCCCCTCCTGAAGTGTGAGGCAGTTCACAGGTGTAAGCAAATTGTCAATGCACCTCTGCATAATCCTTCCTGGTGTCATGACACCATGATCAAAGATGACACACGATCTAGGCAGGCTCTCAGTAGGGATCCAGTAGCTCACAAGGCACAGCTGTTCAGGCAATTATATTCTTTAGCTCTAGTCCAAAGAAATTCAATACACCTGAGGTTACTTCATGCCCTCAGAATCTGAAGATCAGTGAGGACATTACATAAGATAGATCCGGAATGAAGAGGAGAAAGTCAGTACTCAGGATGACTCTTTCTTACCCGTTCTTTCTGATGACAAAAATTGTAAAAAGAAAGATAATCTCCCTGATGAACTGGGTTCATAAACTGCTTACTGACTGGAAGGGCTACTTCACTGACAAAGATACCCGTAAAAAAATACTATGTGCCTGCATTATAAAGACTCTCCAGTTCCAACAGCTCCTTCAAAAACATCCATTACTGGGAAGTTCTTCAGGAGCTCACCATAGTTCAAAGGTATCAGGGTTTCTTTGGCATGTAGCCCAGGCAATGAAGGCCACAATCCTAACTGGCCACTTCAGTGTTAAGTGTGGTTTAGTTTAGTGCCTCACAAGAAAGGTGTGGGAGCAGAAAGTAGAAATGGGCTAACACTGGTACTTCTTTTAAGCTCTTCCAATTCTTGCAGTCATCAAGAATAGGACAAATTCAACAGCACTGAACTCTGCTGGCAAACACCACCAAATCTCCTGGAACATAGGAAGGTAGACATCCTTTTGATAAACACAAAGGTGATCTGTCCATCAAGCGTCCTTTCAGTTTGAGGTCAAAGAATTTCTCCCTCATATTTGGATATTCAGAGCAAGTGACAATATACTTTGGCTAACAGAAACCACAGAGTTTTGAAAAGAATGATACGGACATGCAGCACACGTTCAAGCCATGATAATGTTGATAACAAACAGTAAACTGCAAACATCCTGGGATCATGGGACTCTTGAAGCATATTAGATGTCCATCATAGACTGAACAGGATTAGTGCTGATTACTGGCAATAGCATCATGAAAATTCTAGCTGCAAAATACCTGATTAACAACAAAAATCTTTGCTCAAAAACAAAGACTCAAAACGTAGGATCTTCTTCCTTCTCTCAAAATTGATACCCTTGCTAAGTGAAAAGGATCTGCTGAAGTTTTCATATGGTGGGTTAACTTCAAAAAAAAAAAAAAACCCTCTAAAAATGTAAAATAGATTTCTCAGAGTTATGACAGCTGCATGCAAAATGATCACCAAATTTTCTGTTCTAAACATAAAAAGCCACCTACCAATCTGCGCTACAACACAGATATTTTTGTTCATCAGAAAAAGTTACTTTCCACAGAAGAACTGTTGTTGGCAGATTGACTGTTAAAGTAAGTCATCTATTCTAAACAAGATGCATAGAATATGAGGGAAAAAAATCCCTCATGTGAATTAAATGAGCCGTTTTATGCAAGATTTTACCATGAACTACTTCTCAAGATAACCTCTACTTGTTTTTCACCCAGAGACATAAATGTGTAAGCATCTTTCAATTAAAAGACAGCATAATCAAATGCTCAAAACTTCCTAATGGTGACTCAGAACTGTTTTTCCCTTTGTTTCAATCATTGAATCACTGAGGTTGGAAAGACCTCCAAGATCATCTGGTGCAACTGTTTGTAGAGAATATGGGGAAATACGGGTACTGTGAGTACCACATCTTGATTTTTGCCATCTCTATAGAGGGCTGAAAAATTAACACGACCTTTCACAACTACATCTATAGGAGAATTCTCCACTCTTGGCAAGTATAAATGAAAAAAAAAAAAAAGCTAAAAAAAGGAAATACATTTTGTTTAAAGTGAATTCTACAGTAAATATAATAACAACCTATAACCACAGTTTTTTGCAGATATTAACTTGAAGTATGCTCTTAATATACAGCAGCCAAGACTCAGTCTATTTATGCATGCTTTCTCAATTTTGTTTGCAACTGAGAAGGTTACCATGTACCTGACAGTATTTGAAAGAAGTCATGCCACATTCTAGTGGACCGTGGAGCTCCAATAACTTTACGGATCCTGTAATTTAGTACTGTGGTACTAACAAGGTATCTGCTTTTTGCTAGAGGTACCTTTTACAGATTTTCAACTGTTCTGATATAGCCACAACTCTTATTTAAATGAAAATCTTTCTAGAAATGAGTGGGTATGTGTGTAACATTTTGGGTGTGATGTTCTGGAAAGCAAGAGATAAGTGATGCATTTTGACTTTTCACATAAACTATTAATAAATGCAAGAAGGAAAGTATTTCTACTGCATTAAATACGTTCATCAAGCTACTGAAAATTGGTATTTCCCTCATTTAATGCTCCACAGCAAGTGACGTAGACAATTGTCCTATTTTCTTATTGATAGAAGAAGTCTTAAACCTGCAGCCACTGTTCCTAAAGCTTGACTTTAGAAAAGACGACTGAAGTGTCTTGATAACAAACTTATTCCAACTTGAGAATCACAAAATTGTAGGGCCTGTGATCTCTATGGGATCTCTAGGGATCATTGAGTCCAGCCCCCCTGCAAACCAGGCCCCCTCCAGCAGGCTGCACAGGTAGGTGTCCAGGCAGGTCTTGAATATCTCCAGAGAAGGAGACTCCACAACCTCCCTGGGCAGCCCATTCCAGTGCTCCGTTACCCTCACTGTGAAGAAGTTCCTTTGTGTATTGGTGTGGAACTTCCTATGCTCCTAGAAACACTACAGAAATCAACATGTGACCTCCACAGCTTCTAAAAGTAATTGTTTTTCCCTACTGAGTTTCTCCATTTAAAATGTTGCTTACTCAATGGAAGCCATACTTAAATATTTATTTGCTGCATGTAGCCAAAGAATGGAGAAAAAATGGAAAGTCAATCCCATGCTTTCAGCCTGTAGTTGCAGCTTTTTTATTTATAAATCCAATCAAATGAGTTTATCTTCAAATAACTTTTTCTCAAGTGCCACACTAAGTAACCAGTGGGCAAATACTGGAAGGTCAAGAGATGCTTCTCTCATTTCTTGCCATGAACATTTATTGAAGACAGCTATCAGTACTTCCAAAATTGGCTCTCAGTTACCAAGACATCTCAAGGAATGGAAGCAGTACAAAGAAGGTGGGTGAGCTATCCTTCATTTTTTTGTATCTGTAATGATAAAATTGAGTGGCTGCCTGATCACCATCAGAGTATTAAATTTTGTCTAGACAAGACAAGAATTATTTACCTGAAAAAGTGCTATTATATCAATTTACTGAAGACCAAAAAATAATGTGAACTTGATTATTTGGCAAGGTCTTTAATTGATATTTGAAAGAAATGCTGATCATACTTCAAAATTAAAACTGAACCTTGCTATTGTTTTCCAAGCTGTTTTTGTCTAACAGCTAGAAAATAATTAGCAAGACATACAAAGCAATACAAAGAACACAGTCTATATTTTGATCATTTTGATAGGCACCAGAACTAGCACCGAACAGCCAGATCTTCAGAACACAGCTAGTTTAGTAAGCATAGAGAATTTTATAAAAAAAGGTGGAACATAACTCTCAAGCATGCTGTAATCACACTTGTAGGAAAAAAAAAAAAGCAAGAGCAGTAAATGACTAAAATCAACTGCAATAAAAAAATGCAAATTATTACCGAAGTAGAAAAAGCATGAGGGTGAAATGTCTGAAACAAAACTCACCAATTACAAGGCAACTTAATAACTATGCCCTTTGCTCTTCCTTAACCAAAAGGAATCAAAACTAAAAAACTGCTTCTGAGTAAGTGTGCAAACTGAAACCATGATACTATTTTTCAGCACAAATATGATACCACACTTACCAACTGGACTGGTACCAGCTCCATTTGGCACTGTGAGGTCAGTTGTCCCCAGCATTCCACCTAAAAAAAAATCATTGGAAAAAAAAATTGTGGGTTTTTTTTTCTTGTTGTTGTTTTTTAATAAAAACATAAAGAAAGGAGAAAAAAGGAAAGCACAACAGTACTGAAATCATACCAGCATTGCCAGTACTTGGTGGTCTCTGCGGGGCCCCAGGTGATACGTTCCGATGCAGGGTGGTCTGAGGTGGGGAGAGCATGGTCGTGTCTGTTAACGATGAGCTGGCTGCCAGTGATGGGGATACGAGGGAACTCCCTGGGTTACTGTAGGTTAAAGTGTTGGGGTTGGACACTGGAACCGTAACCGACATGGAGAAGTTCTGAGCAGGCAAGCCAGGCTGGAGGAAAGGAAGCACACAAGGCAACATGAGCATTAACTATATTCGCAAACACAGCACGTTATAAAAGATACACAGTACAAGTTTGCCAACAATTATAAGAGTTAATTATGTTAGTTTTGAAACTCTAATTCATTAATCATACAATCTGAAAACATCCATTTGTTGTAGAGTCTGGTGTTGAATTATAATACGTCAAAAATACAGTTCCAGAAGAATTACTCATAAACTTATCAAAACACTGAGAGGAAATTCACATACAAAAACCTGAAGATATTCATATAGCTCAGAAATACAATAAATTCAACAGTTAATCTGGATTATTACAAAGCCACGACAAGATAAATATGTTGACAAATTGACAAAATGTTACATCTTCAAAATGTAAGGATAAACATGCACATTATAAAATAGTTATAGGACAAAAAAGGATCAATTAGTAATAACATTTTCTACTAATAACCCTGCCAAGATATTGCCACTAATGTCTAAAACCTTTTTTCAACACACTGAAAAAGTAAAACCTTCAGAAAACTCCAAACTTCAGTAATTTGAATTTAACCAACTTTGTCATTTTCTGAGATGCGTTCTGCAAAACTCTGCTTGAATAACCACTGTATTTTCTTGTCATGTAAATGTTTTTCCCTTTTTATTCTTTCTTTTATTCTAATTCTCACAGCGTTATTCAAAAGGCAACTATTTTTCCACAGTATATATGTTTGTTATTCAACAACTATTTGACTCAAAAGCTTAAATGCCTGCCCATCTATGGTGCTCATTTGCTTATGACTAACTTGTTTGGCCTTTGTCTCATTCCTATCCTTTGACAGTGATGCGTTTCTGAAACAAAAGGGACTATTTTCTTTCACAACTCTCAGAGTAACTGCAAACAAAACTATGACAGGTACAGTTTAAGAATAAAAATTCAGTAGAATTTGTTGTCAGACATGATAGTTTAGAGGTCAGCTGAAGATGACACACAACCATGACCTAGCAAGTATATTTAAGAGATGTACTTTGTCATACGCAGCTTAAAATTTACTTAGAATGACACTTCTAAATGACAATTTGATATCATCTGAAATACAACAGTAACTACACTAATGTAAAGACCATAATACATTTTATACAAAAAGCAAAACCTCTTACTAGTGAGAACTAATGACAGCTTCCATACTGAAGCATTCCTCAGTGTAATTATCATTTTTTTGGCACGGATGGAAGCAAGAAGTAATAAAGCACAGCAATGTAATGCTAGCAAATCATTCACAGTATCTAAGTAATGACAAGCTGCACTGATACTTGTCTTCACGGGAAACTACTTCAAGAAACTGTTTATTATCTATTAAAAAAGGATGCTTTTAAATAGCATGCTTTCCATTAACTCAAATAAAACTTGAAATAGCTGAAGTATGCTTAAGACAATGCTTAGAAGTTAACAGTAAGAACATTTTTGAACATTTTTTCCATAGGTTTCTCAATATAGAATCTATAAATGACAGCTTCCCCCACTCCTTACAATACAGACGGACAGCAGCATCTGTCCATCTATGGTATGCATTTGGTTTTGACTGAATTCTTCACTCTGCCTCATTTCTATCTTTCAACAGTAATAAGCGCACTAGAATGAAAGAAGTTACATTCTTATTTGAGATCCACAAGTACTGGAAACAGAACCACAACAGGTATAATTTAAACTATAAATATGGAACTACAGAGCTAAAAATTAATGTTCCCTTTTTTATTTACATTGATGCCCACACAGAAAACTTAGGCTGCTCAGGAAGGCAGCAAAACATCAACAGAGAGCAACTTAACTGTATCATACTAAGAGATGAGGCCTAAAGATGTTTCAATACATAAAACATTAGGTAGCAAAAAGATCAAAACAAAGACGGAATAAAAGACATTGGCTACATTCAAGCATAAAGAATTTGCAAAAAGAACGGATTCTGGGTGTCAGACTGTCAGTTTGCTGTTCTTTTCCCAGAGGTGGTTCTACTGCTCTGAACAATTAAATCATTTTCACTATTAGCAGTCATGTAGGGACACACTCTTCACTTACGCCAGGATCTATGCTGATTAACCTAGCCAGTACATTTATTTTAATTGCTACAACTTGACAACGTTAAAAAATTTAAAGGTTGTGGCAGAGCCCCATATTAGTTTTCTCAGAAAATAGTTCACCTGAAACACTCAACGCTAACTGCTCTTGTAGGTGGAAATTCAACATCACACCTCCGAGAAGAACACACAAAAATTCCATTACTGTTAACCCCAACGTTCTTGAGCTCTAGAGTCCAATAATTCTCATCTAAGAGTACTCCAATAAATCTTTTTACCTTGGACTCATAATTAAAGGGCACATACGAAACTCATGAGAACATGGACAATCTGCCCTGTAAATACATGGGCTCATTTTTGAATGATATAATATTAAAATGGAAAATGATGCTCTGATCGCACTATGGGATGGGTGACAATATCTTCCTAAAGCAATTAAGTGACTTACAGCAAGTGACAAATGAGTTAGATGCTCACTACAAAATTTTCCAAAGACCTTCTGGTGTCCATGTTCTCTGCTGGACTTTCAAGAACTTTTAGAGGATTCCACTGTCATTTTTAAATCTAAACGCTTTTCTAAATCTCGCCTTTAGGAAAATAAAGTCCATTGACTTGGTAACAGAATTAACCAACTCTAATTGTAACATACTGTAAGATCTTTATTAGATAGAAGGACTACAAGATTTTTATATCCCATAACAAAATCTATCTTTTTAGAATATTTTAGGCAGGATCAGGCAAGGAAGCTAAGATCCTGACATTTAGAAACATTACTTCATATCCACACAGCATGAAAAAATCCGTGTGCATAATTGAGAAGCTGGAGACACAATTTCTTTCTTTCCTATTTCTTATGAAAAAATTTAATCAACGAGAGTGAGTATCGATATCTCATTTTACCTCATGAAAACGCACATTTCCCTTTCTAACCAATACAGCCTCTTGTCTTTACAGCGGTAAGCAACATCTGTGAAAACTCTCATGCATGTAATAGAAGCACAAACCATACTTTAGTACTCACTGCGATTTTATGATTCCGCATCATATTATCAAACTCTTCATTAATTTTTTTATATTTTTCTTCTGTATGTGGCGTGAGCACATATGAAGTGTCAGGGTCCGGGCTGTCGCACCCTCTGTGTTCCTTCTTGTTCAGAGCCTAAATAATGAAGTTAATAAAAAGGATCAACAAATAAAAAGTAGAGATAAAATAAAAGTACTTACAGGGCCTCGCTTGAAAATAAAATCACTATCTTCATTTAGTTTGCTGAATCTGTCCTCCGATAGTGGACTGTGCTCAAAGTAATCGTCAGCATCAGGGCTCTCACAACCATTAAGGCCTTTCTTTCTTAAGGTCTGAAATACAATTGGAAAATTCACATACAGATCATACTAACTTGCCAAGATCTTTTGTATACTACCGAATCATTCAGAGCCACTGAAACTACAAGAAATTCTCACAGACAAAAATCAACAGACAAGCTAAGTCTTTCAGAATAGTGGCATAGTACACCAACAGAACAGGTTCATTCAGAGGCATAGACTCCCAAGGTGCCATCTTATGGGCAGTTTTAGCCTAAAACCATTCCATCTCTCCAGTGTTCTACACCAAACTGCTTTCAGACACTGGCTGATGAGGACAGTTGCCTGACAGACATTCAACAGTTAGTCCATGGCAAGGGAGTTAATGTCCTCACTAGTAATTAAAACACATCTTAGTCTTTATTGGATCTTTAATAAATTGATTTTAGCATCCCTATTAATATCCCTTATATTTTAAAAAGCATATGGTTTGAAGTCAAGCGACACGACAGTTCTCATCTGAATGTAGCTACTGCATTACATGAATATATGTAACACTTGGTCTCACTGGCTTACAAAGGCAGGATTTTCCTGCACTGCAGTCATCCTGCATGGTAACAAGAAGTGCAAAAAGTATAAAAAGAAATGACATAATCCCTCTGTAACATGACTTAGTTTGCTAAATATAAGCTTTTTCAGACTCCTTTACTCTAACTTGATGCGATTGCTTTGTGGGGTACTTCCTGTTTTCTGGTGGAACTCTTGCATCAACATCCCCCAGAAACAGAGCATGTCTACAATGCAGGCACTACGAACAAGCTGCTGAGGAAGGATGTGAACCTGCAGCTCTTGGGAGCAAACAATTAAAAGACACATTTGATACTTCGCAGTCCTTTTTTTTCTTTTTCATCTACTACACAATCAAAATTCTCATTACAAGTTCTCATTTCTAACAAAGTTGGATTTAAAACGCTACCCACAGAAAAATCATAAATGTTTTAAGACAGGTTCCAAGAGGAAAGCAATACACATTTTTCAACAGGTCCACGCGAGCCATGTATAAGGTAGCAGTGGGACTAAAGGGGCAGGGAAGTGGTGTTTTCTTTCACTGACAAGGCATGCAACTTTTATGAACTTCACACTGAAAGATCCTAAAAAATGGAAATCCACACGTCGACATTCTCAGCAACAGAAATTCACTTTCTGGTAGAAGCTATGCTTCCACAACGTACTGAACCTTATCTTTCTAAAAGAGGTTAGTTTAAAGCATTCATTTTTTATTCAAGCACTATTTAGCACAATAAAAATTACACAGAACTCTCCTACTATTTATACACATGCAAAACACTCCCTGCTTCTACTTCAGCTTTTAAGCATCACTAAAATCCAATTGCGTTCTCTGAAATTCTTTAATATCACAGGTCACCACAAGCTATAATTCCCTCTCGGGTTTCTCGGCCGGCTCCCGGTATCCCACGCCGTCTCTGGAACTCCCACAAAAATGCCACCACCACTGAAGCAGCACATGGGGAACAGGTGGAGCTCCCTCCAGCCCTGCTTGCGCCCCGATCCCACACCGCCAGCCAATCCGCTGGGCGCGGATATGGACGTGGCCATACAAGGGCCGGCCGCTCAAGGTCGGAGCCCGCTATCCCTCCCAGCCCTTCCTGACAAGTCAAGCTGCCAGCTCTCTACACTTTGATATCAGTAGGGAAAATGTTGACGCTGTGTAATCTGCATTGTGCTTAACCCCTGCAACCCACAGAATGCTCTAAATAGAACCCAAAGAGGTACTTAACAGGGTGCTCAGCACAGTGTCCAAGACATTTAGAAGCTGTGTTTAGGTATTATATAGAAAGATCTTGCAATAAATACACAGCAGACAGTGCTGAACTTCTGTCTAGTTCCTAAGAGGTGAGTGTAACTTCAAGTACTGCAGCATGGGATTTTCATTAATGCCTCTTTTTATAAAACAATTGAGTTAAAATGTGAGTGTAACGCATTTTCAGGGATCTGCCCGACGATGTGCTCACAGCTCCAAGACAAAGGAACAGGCTCAGTAAATGCAGAGAGGGATCCTTCCTCTGGGCCAGCAGTTATTTTTATTTTCGATAACAATGGGGTTAACTCCGTTTGACTCATGAGGAAGGAAAATGCTCGGTATCTCCCGGTTAAGATTCTGGAAACCTTCACTCCAGATGGGGTTCCTGTCATTGTGGAAGGATTTAAGGCACGGTGTGCTGTTACAGATAATACGTCTGGGTCTGATATCCCAAGCTCTGTCTCTTTATCGCTGAAACACGCACTGTCACTTCGAGGGCCTAACCATAAAAAGACTGCTCCTTTATCACTGCGCCATAACAGAACGGTGAAACCTTCCTGCTCCACGGCTGTACTAACAAGCGGAATGCTGTCAGCTGTTCACAGAGTCAGGCGAAGCCTACGCAACACAGCGCGGCGCGATAACGGGCCCTGCCCACGGGAGCACGGGGACGGCTGCTGGGAACGGGGCCATGGGGAGAGGGCTGAATTCCACACCAAGGGCTAACCTCACCCATTGCGGTCCCTACAGCTACATTTTGTCATTTCTCCAATGACTGTAAATAACTCGGCATACCTCTGTCCTTCCAGCACTTGAAGCTTACATGCGATGGGACACAAGGGGGAATGGCTTTAAACTAAAGAAGGGAGATTTAGGTTAGAGGTCAGGTGGAAATTCTTTACTCAGAGGGCGGTGAGGCCCTGGCACTGCTGCCCAGAGAGCCGTGTGCGCCCCATCCCTGGAGGTGCCCAAGGCCAGGCTGGATGGAGCCCTGGGTGGCCTGAGCTGGTGGGTGCAGTCAGCCCATGGCGGGGGGGGGCTGGGTGATCCTTACAGTCTCTTCCAACCCAACCATTCTATGATTCTGTGTTATTTCCGAGATAAACAAAGACTGAAATTTCACAAACTCTAAAGATGAAAGAAATTCCTCTAACAGTTTAATTTCTCTGCTGCAATACACAAACATTTTTGTGGACAAAAAATGAGAGTTCTTGCAGCTGAGGCTAATACAGAATAAACTTTCTTACCACAAGAGGGAAAAAGACCATTACCTTCCAAGTTTTACTATTCAGTGCTCACTCCAACTGCCTTCTTGTGTTAAGTCTTATTTTCCAGATGATTTAAGGGAATGTGTAGCTTTTGGAGTTAATCTGTATTACTTTCCACTTCCTCTAAGACTTATCCAAAACTACTGGCAATTGTTCCAGCACGTTTGCCAATGCGCTGCACTGTGTCCTCAGTGACTGACAGTCTGCAGCTTTGATGTTGGACCCGATGAGCTAACTGAGGAGAGGAAAGAATTGATTTTTCTCAGAAAATCACGCGAAGCAAGTGCTGAGAGGAACACGGCAGGTATGAAATCCTTTTAAGAAGAACCGAGCAAACAAAGCGATGTCGCTGTGCTACGTGTGAAGTCACTACACAAATGCTCCTGGCAGCTGTGGTAACACAGATACTGCAGAATGGCCCAGAAGCTTTAGACTGTTTTTGTGGCACTGTGTAAAATTGAGATAAATAAAATTAGTTTTATATTGATATTTATTTATTTATTTTGATTGGCAGAGCTTGGCAAATGCTGTATGAGAAAGGCTGGAGTAGTAATGGAGGACTGAGGTACATACAAGCACACAGCACACTGCTCTCCTGACCTTCCCTACACATTGCACAAAGTCATTTTAATTGCACTGCACTTTGCCAATGCAAGAAGCATCTAAAGAACAGACCTTCTTGCAAAACAAGTGACAAACAATTAGCTTCTCTCTGCAATTCAACACATTCTACTTAAATTGCTAGTACAAAGGGAACAGAAATACGATAGCTATTTATGGTGTGACCCACAAGGAAGCAAATACGATATTCAACCACCACAGTGTAACTATCTTCCGTCACACAAACTTACACTGGCTCAAAATACCGGTCATCAGCAGTTCTGGAAAGCAGAAACAGAACTGCCAGGTACAGATTACTGCTACCCGAGACAGAGTTAAATGACAACATCCAACCGTCCTCCTCTGCAGGAAAGATAACAGGGTTTGTGTCCAACTCTGGAAGGATGTGTTGGCAATGGTTAAAAAGCACAAGCAGCTTGTTTTGTGCTCTCGTATGGTTAAAAGGGCAAGAATGCTGATAGCAGTCATCTGGGCTCCTCACCAGCTCCCTTGGCACAACTGTAGAGAACTTGCCTGTGCTCTCCATAACCTCAGGAAATAATATTTTTCTGCCTTAAAAGGCAAAAGTAAGAGGACAAGAAATGTAAATGCATTATGAAGCAGGAACGTTAGCTCATTCAAAGTCCTCACTGTTGGGTTCTCGTAGTCCACTAATGTTACACAAGCTGGGAAAAGGTCGTTGCTATCAGTGCTACTTGAATCAAGAGCTCAATTTCTGCAACTTCTATTGCAGCTGGGCTTTTCTTGGTGTTTCATCTGAAATCATGAGAAAACACATTTCCAAAATTTTACTAAGATTGAAATGAAAAAGATGATTTCCTTTAGAAAAGGCAAGCCTTCCAGATAAAAACAGTGGCTAGCTCTGTTTCTGCTGTTCCAGTCCGAGCTTGGAAAAGATGTGAAGCAGTACAAAGTTGAAGTAAACACTTAAAAAAAAAAAATCCAAGTGTAAGTATTCTTTAGGCATGAAGTAATGGAAGAAACACCACTAGAACTTCTAAATATTACTGCTGCCTTAGTAAGCATGGACACCGTGGTTATCAAAGGATAACCAACTGAACAGCTCCCTGATGCTCCAGAGACCTGCCATGCAATAGCAGAGAGGGAGAAGATGCTGCTGCATCAAATTCCAAAGGCTCCTCATTCACAATGTGACCATCGCACACTCACACAGTGCCTTTGCAGGGCAGAGGGGACCAAGCAGAACTCTGCCACCTATGATGGGAATAACCATGAGATCCAGAGGCACAAGACTGTGCAGCTGCAGCCTCACATCAATAAAACACAGGTACCAGTAGTGTTAGCCCAAGTTGCATTAATGTCTTTCCTATTGAGGTTCAGAAACGAACAAAATCATAAAAGAGATCCAAGGATAATTGAGCTACAGCGTATGCTTTAGGATCAGTCTCCCGTTCCACCTCTGAAGAAAATTACAGAGCTCATGCTTTACAGTCATTTGCCCACAGTTAAGGGAACTACTGAAATGTCCATGGTACAGTTGATACGGTGACATTAACAAATGACTGCCACTGAAAGTGCATGATCCTGGACAAAAGTATTAAACCAACTCAGATTTCTACGTGAGCCTGCAGGAAGCCATTTTCTTCTGCACGAAAATGGTGGAGAGTTCTCTTTGGCCATGCCTCAACTTACTTTTGCTTGTTGTCAGTGCTCATAGCAGGAATGAGCTGATGTACTGATGCAGGGCTGAGCACCAGAGATACCGAGCAGGCAGCAGTACTGGCCTGGCCTTTCTAGCAGCTGCAGACCACTGTCTGAATCCACCACCGATAACATCCTCCTCAAAAAGCCCCACCTTTTTTCTGAGATATTCCTACACAAAGGAAAAGAAAAACACGGCACTCGCAGCCCCAGACTCCCACCCAGTTTTCATTCTTATTATGTGAAACATCAGCGAGAGGAAAAAAAGGGCAAATTCCTTTCAGGCAGTTCACCTCCCTTCCCACAGAGCAGAGAACTACACGTACGGCTGCAGAGCTGACACGCAGCAAAATGTCACAATGAAAGCACGACAATCCCTTTGTTATTTGCTCCCTGTTACATGCTAAAAACTAGGCTGAATTTCTTCCATTATAACGCAGAACATTTCACTCCTATCACCCCGAATAATACCACTGTGCTTCATCCTTTACATACATCATTTCTCCCTCACTATGAGGAATATTTTTAGTCGCAGGAAGCTATTTATAGCTACTAAACTTCCTGCAGGTCACTTTAGTCTCAGAAGCAGAATCGTTTCTGTTTTTTTTCCTCCCAAGTAACGACACGGCTCTACAAATGCCAAGCTTGACCCTGCAATATCAGATGTATAAATTCTGCCACTGTCTAAAATACAGCAGGGCCAAAGTTTACAAGTAGTGTAAGTGAGCAGCCAGAGAAAAACACGTAACTCATCTTAGTAACAGTGTTTTGTGTAGGAAGCTCATCAACACCATTTCTGTAGGCTTTAATTTCTGTTTTTTAAGTAACGTGGACTGGATTTTGTGCACTGTTTACAGCCTTTGTAGATTTTCCACAGGTTCTATTAATATTCTCAACTTTAACTACTTAAGCATCTGCAGATGTCATCATGAAGCTGTTTTCCTTTCCCGTGAGTTAAGAGGCCGCTTAGGTTTAGCTTAATGCTTTTCTTTTCACTATCCCCACCAGACACTTCACATTTTCCTATGCTAGCAGTCAGAACTCTGCATTCTAGTCATAGCCACAAGTACACATATGAACCAAAACAGCATAGTAGAGCTATAGAGCAGACAGCACCCAGCTCTCAAAACTTCAGTGCAAGGCATAAAAGGTTAAATCAGACTATGATGGACATTTGCACAGCTAAGCAACTTGGAGAGCTTAACCTCCTAATGAACAAGGCCCCATCTAGCTCCCTGGTGGGCTCCCCAGCCTAAAGGAGGTATACTAAGTCAAAGCTTAGAGTTAACTTACATACTGCTTTCCATGCTTGTGCCCAATACGCAGTAGTATTACAAGATGAAAAAAATAAGTAAATAATTAACGTTTTGCAAAGATATTAAAAAGATATCTAGATAACAAAAACTCTGAGTACAGCACATCTTGATAAATTCTGCCACAATTATTATACTCCTTAGCCAAACATTATGTTAGGAAAACATTATTTTTAGGATCACTTACTTTGTGGTTTAAAAAAAATAAAGAAGAAATGAGAAGCATGCAGAATGATGGGCCATAAAACAAGAGGGAGAGCCCTTTAGGCAACGCTCTGCTAAGTTCAGTTTTAGGCAAAGGTATTCATCATTTACAGATGCTGAATGTTCATGACTTGAAATTTTATCAGTGTCCTTGTTATATTCCACTCTCAGAAAAGACAGGGTCTTGTTTCAAATGCTGGAGCACTTCCAGTATCTGGCAAATTTTAACACGCATCCTTAGCTTGCCAAACATGAAAGCTAGCTGTCAAATTCCTCCAAGATATGATAAAGATGGCACTCAGGATTCAAACTCTCGTTTATATAAAATAACACATACAAAAGGTTTTCAGACTTCTAGCTTGAACCATCTTTGCTGTGAAACGTTATTTTAAATAGATAAACCACCAGCAATTACTGAAGAACAGTTTTATCTTCTGTAAAATCCACTTCAGAATATTATACAACGTATGGGAGTAGTGATGAAGGAAGTGCTGTTCTCCTACTTACAATTTCTGAGAAACTTTCAGTAAGCTGTGGGCTTCCCAATGCAGTCAGTGACCCACAGAAGCAGCTGCACTGTTCACTCCCAAGTGAATTTCTTAGGGCTTAAAATGGTCAGCAGTCCAGTAGCACTGACAATGTTGTTTCCTCAGAGAAAACTAAACCAAGCTCTGTCTGATACTTGACACATTTGTCTTTGTTTCACTTCCTATACAACTTAATAGATCATTAAACCATACATAACCGAGCAGGTTTTCCTTTTACCTGAAGTACAGAAAGCACCTTCAACTAGAATTTCCAATTAAAGAGTAATCAATTGACCATGAGTCAACCTTATTGCTAAAAACAAAGGACAAAGCAAACCTACGTTCATATTTAAGAAGCAGAAACTATTCAGTAACTCACAAATTAAACATATTCTATAATCTTTTCAACAAACAAAAGCAATAATAAGAGTACAGTTCTACCCGTAAGACAGTCCAAAGAGTGCCCACCTGTATTTTATGGTACATAAATGCTTTCAATCCTTACTGAGTGACAGCATGTATACATACACACATATCCTCCCATGTGTACCTTTCCATAAATATAAAATGGTTAAAACGTAAAATCAGCAACAGCAGCATTGGACTGAATGCCTCCTTTCAGCAACAGTACATTGCAGATAAGCCATATGGAGCATGAAAAGTTGTCCAATCTAACAACTCAGCTGCATAATACATTTCATGATCTTTCAGAAATTCTTTAGTAAAAATATTATTCGCTATTCTACTTGCTAAACTTGCTTAGCGGTTTGCTAAGAAAAATCTAACTCTCATTACAATTCATTGATATAAAAAGAATGGAAGTGGGATTCTTACAGTCAACCGGCCTATGCAATAATGCCAGATTGCTACTTCAAGCATTTCATGTCCTATTTCTCCTTATAGCTTCAAAAGTAGAAAGGATAACAGAAAGTATTTCAAACTCTTGGTATACTTGAGATAACTCAGTATTATCAAACCAGAAACCCGAAAAGGGGGGTAGAGTGCAAAAAGGTCGTAGGTCCGTACCACCACAAATGAAGTATCTGCACAGCTGAAACAGGAAAATTACCAAGCAGAACACACCAGCTGAAAGAATCAATAGCAAGTCCCCTGATCAGATGAGCTGTGAACATTACAGCCTAGATGGGCCACACTGCTATTAGCAAAACATGTGGCTTTGTGGCAGAGCAAGCCACAATCTCCATCATACAACTACAATTTCTTCATCACATCTACATGCTGGGGTATGCAACATGGAGCTTATATGAAAGACTGAAGACCTAGACCAATTTTTCTTGGAAGTTACCATCTCAGCCCACTACTGCAGAAGCACCATCACTTTAAGGTCCAAACATGAAAATTACTAAAATACAATGTATTAGAAACTGAACTCCAAAAGGAAACTGGTAGTAAAGTGTCCTATCGTGGACATACTCCTTCTCCTGAGTGCTACAACACTGTTTGATGAACACCAGTGATCAAGACATCGGCATTTCTGCTGCCCTTACTGTAAGGTGGTTGATTCGAAGACACTATCAAACCACTACACCCATGAACATGAAAGTCAAAACCCAGGCTTACTTTAACTCGCCACTGAAATCAAGAATGTGTTCAGAAAGATTAGTTTTTAACCTTATTGTAGTTCCAGAAGATGCAATGTTCTGGGATCTATACTTCGCAAGTACAGCTTGCCCAAATTCACTCTCGATTAACAGATGCCACGGTCCCCAGTTGGAGAATCGCAAAGTAAAAATATGCTCTTCTAACTGTCAGTGTAAAATTCCAAATCTTGCATCAGCACACAGGCTGCAGAATAAATAAGACCAGCAAAGCTTGAAGAACTTGTTAATACGAGGAAGATAATTATATCTTCGTATGATTGCCTGCATGAACTGCAGTATTAATGAGGAGTGAGAAGTTGCTGATTTTCTTGGAGGTGAACTCCAATCCCACTTAACACAATGTCACCAGAACACCAAAACCAAGAGCTGATCTTTGATATGCATTTCCAGAGCAGCGTGTGTGAACTGGGCATCGTGTGCCTGCCCTCTGTATGTTACACAAACAAAAATCTTCTTCAAACACATTGCAAAAGCAGTTGGGAAACACCACCATCGACAGCAACAACGAAAAAGAACTCACACAATTGGAACTTCCCTGAAGGTCCAAAACACCTTACTTAAAATTTTTCCAGATGCCACTTTAACACTGCTATTCTTCAGAAGTGTTTTAAATCAAGCTACACTGTAAATACTAACCAAATAAAATCAGGAAGAATAAAAATAGTAGTTGATATTAAAATATCTCCTATGATTTCAATCAGTGACCTTAAAAAAGTAAATCCAGTAAGCAGTGCATGTTAATTATATGTTATTTATGCTAAAACACACTAACCTCGTATTAAGATGGAAACAAAATGTACTTCTTTTAATCCTACAGAACTAAGTTTAACCATTGGTTTAGACACAAGGAAAGCACAGTTTGAGATTATTTGGTGGCGAGCCAAAACTTTTGTAAAAAGTTAAGCCTAACCCACTTCCTTCATTTCTAATATATAAAGAATTGCCAGAAAACAAAATGACATTAACTGGGAACAAAAATGTTTCTGTAGCACTGTCAGCTCTCTTAAAGTCACTAACAGTCTGTCTGGTTTTTTATTACGTCAGTGTTGCTCACCAGGATGCCCAAAGCTAATTCAGCAGAGCTAACAAAGAACGAAGAGGATATTTTACTTTTAAAGCAGAACAAGTCTATCAGATGCAAGATACAGACAAATCCTCTGAACGAGCAAGTAAAATAAAAAAAAGACTTTAGGGATTAAGGGCTGAACTTCATTTCCCAAATGTGGGAGGTGGCACTGAAAGCACAAGAATAACACCCGCTGGTGGGCAGCAACTGTCCTGCTCAGCACAAAATACACGGCATCTTCTGGCCCTATGCTCACAGCATTGGTACGTCGGCAGTACTGAAAATGTTTCAGGAAATGCACTTCTTCCTGAACCCCGTGTGGAAAATGAAACCCCAAAGCGTACCCTGCTTACAAGTCAGGTTTACAGTGGACATTTCCACTATGAAGAAATAGACTCAAGTCACCATAAAAAGATACTTTTATATACACAAGTTTCAGTCATTCCTCTTCCAAAGCACTTCAGTTTTTATGCATTTTCTCTCTTTTCAAGGAAAGCTAAAAGTAATTTAGTCCTTAACCATACAGAAATCCTCCTTGAGACTGAAGATGTCTCAGAGGCATTTGTGTGCCACCTCAAACTATTCAAAATGTTACATACGCAGTATAATTACATTTACATAATTGTTTAGCAAATCAGGTCCAGTAATACCTACATTTTCTCAGCATTGTGAACAGATTATCAAGCCATTTCCTCACTCAACTGAAACCATTCTGAAGCTTATTAATTCTTTTAAATGCTTACCAGTTGCAGCTACAGTGTGGTCAAAGTTTAGTGGAGATCAAAGCAAGTGGTCCGAACAATAGCAACACATGTCAGTAATATTCAGAGTACTGGTGTTTATTCGCAGCTTCTCATCCTCCTCGCCCCATACCTTGGGGTTTTTTTTGTTTTCTTTTGTTTACTTAAGGTGAACTAACTTTAGCCCACTTCTGGCAGCTCTCCATCTATCAGATGTGAAGGAATGGGAAGTGATATAGACTAACCGAGGACTGTCAGTCTTCCTACAATCAACAATGAGTGTTTAATTCAACATTCAAGGTATCACTTCTCAGCACTATCTTCCTTTTATACAGCTGTGATCTTGGATGGAAATTTTGAAATTTAACCTACGTTAGCCACCAGTTTGCATTTGCCCTGGCAGCTAGCTGGAGAGCATTTTCTTCTCTTCCTTTTTAAAATTTACCATGTAACTTCTCTTATGAAACACTTCAAAGAAACACACTTCTGAAGGACCTCTTTCGATTTCCACCATCCTCATTTTTAGCTTTTAATTGCAAAACAGAAGCCCGAATTCCGTGCCAAATTCATATCTAGATAACTACACATCAGGTATACAGCAAAGTATGAAAACTATCAAGAAAGGAAATAAGATCGATTAATTGAAGGCCTTTTTCATCTAATTCTGCTTCTGCATATGTGCATCCATGCACATTTAGATATAGTTCTCAGATCTTCAGTTTAACACCAACTTCATCCAAATTTTAAAAGAAACCATGAACCAATTGAAAAGTGCTACCAAAATACAACAGCATTCAAGGTTAATCTGCTATTTCTATATGAGACAACAATAACAGTTCAAAAAACAAATTGCTAATCGAAAACCTGGAAAAGCAGCAATGCTGGGAAGGTGGAGAAAACTGGATTAAAAATAAAAAAAATGCTTTAGGTTTATAAACACAGCGTTTCAACACCAGCTTTTCTGTTTATGCTCTCCACACGTGTCTCTTGGCATATGCTCCATCTGGCTGTGGAGACACATCTGCTTCTTTATGCTGCAGGCTCCAGAAGTGCAGATGAGCCCTACGCACATACTCAAACTATGATCTGACAATCAAATCCCTGACACTAAGCATGTCTATGACTAGAGAACATGTATTGCTCCTACAATAGCTCATCATTAGCATTTTGTGAAGAGGCAGAGAAACAGGAATTCCAGTTCAGTATTATAACGCAAGACAATGCACTGAATACAGCTTCTGTAAGACTGAAGCAGCATATTTACACTACTCTAAGTAGCAGCAGGTACACTGAACGTGCTTTCTGCCTTGCTTCTATTGAAAATATGACATGACCACTATCACACCAAGTCATGACAAACACTACTTTCTACTTGAGTCAGCATTTCCCATGCTAAGATATTTAATGAAACATTCAGAGCCTTGCTTTAAGTTACACCAAACCCACGACTATTCCAATGCAGCAGTCTTTTCACAAGAAAGTGTATGTTTATAGTAATGATAAGATGTGGCTTAGGACAGACTGCTTTTCATACTTATGATTTTTTTTTAAATCAAATTATTGCATATTTCAAGGACTGCTGTCAATACGTGGTGTACAGCCTAAGCCTTATACTACACTTCACCCTATAATGCACTAAGCTATACAGTGAAGAGGATGGATCACTGACACTATGCAAAATTCTCATGGGCACAGATAACTAATGGGAAAACAGGCCGTTTTTTTAGACAGACTTCTAAAAATCATATATTTCAGTTTGATGAGTTGATACAGTAGAACATATATAGTCAACACAGCCCAGTGTAAGTTACATAAATCCTGGTTTGCTGCATCACTCAAGGAACGTCAATATGCCAAAGAGACAGAAAGACAGAAGTCAAGCTGATAAAGCAAGAGCAGCCTGCCTTCATCTTTGACTACTAGACTGGAAAAGAGGGAAGACACACTGCTTTATGAGGCCCTCTTGAGGGACAGAAGGACACAACCTGGAAGCATCACCCACCATACACACCCAACCCAGTAGTTCCATGTTTCTGTTGCCCTCTGTTTTATGTTTTAATAAAAATATGAAAAGTAAAAAGTTTTTTTTTACTTGTATACATTAATTATATATTTTATATGCAGTCTAAGACAATTCCTCTTCACTCAGTGTACTCCAGGCAAGCCAAAAAGACACCCATGCTCTAAACAATCTGCAGAAATCAGAGAGCGTCTTGGGTAGGAAGAGACCTACAAGGATCAAGACCAACAATCGTTAACATCTCCTACTAATTAGGATGGAGTTTAACTGCTTGTTCATTTCCTTGTTTTTCTTTAGACCAAATATGCCCTACAAACTAGACATTAATCAGCTCTGAAGAGTATCTGTTACAACATTATTTCCCTTAATTTTAGAAGCACCAAACGGCAAGGAATGGACCATCCTCAGGTAAACCACTGATAGTTAGAAAACCTGACTTGCAATAAAACACACTTCCAATTCCAGCTGTTCAACTGTCTATGATTCTGTCATGATGGCTGAAAAAAAAAAAAAAATATTCCTCACACCCATATCAAGCTATCAGAGAAAAAAAGCCACAGCAAAAATGATGGAAGGACCAACAGAACTGGTACATGATTAACAACAGAGCACTCGTATCCGCAGTACCATGTATAATGAAAGACATAAGGGTGCAGGGAACACATTAAAAAAAAAATCTAGTGTTCATTTAAGACATGAGTGCTCTCCCTCCTACTATGTTTTCACACAAACGTTCCAGCAGCAAGAAGATACCAAGCTCTGGGCATATCAAACCAATTCCTATGCCAACACTGAACAGGAGGCAACTACAAGGGGAAGATGTCTCATCGATTTCATTTAAGTACTCACAATACTGCCATCTACACACTGCTGAAAATAAGTAACTGGCTTGCAACAAATTAACTTCCTTCTCTACCACAGCAACCAAACTCCTGTCACGCCCATCAGAAGCACACTGGGTCAAGAGTAGTTTTGCAGTGAGGCTACAACACAACAGACACTACCTGTCATATTCAAGGACGCAAAGGAATTACTAAATGTTAACCAGACATACATCAGCTATAATTATTTATTCTAAATTGGTTTAGTAAGTTCTTCTGTGATATACATGGGCTATAAATGTATTTCTGAGTAGGCACAATAAAAAGAAGCCCCTTTAAGTTCTCTTTCAGAACGTTTCTGAGAATCCGGAGCTGTGACTTGACTCCTCTCTCATACTGAAGAACTTCATATTTATTTCTATTCTTTCTTTTCCAGGACAAGAACAGAGAGTGAACAGATGCATTTCTGAGAGAGGCACTTCTAATTCATACTCTTGTTCTTCAACCACAGTAATATCTCAAATACCATAGTAGCATAATACAATAAACCTACAGAAGCAATGTCATAAGGAATCCGTAGACGAGCCCTTGCATATTCTCCCAGAATAGAAATGCTATATGCACTTGAGTACTGATTGCACTTTTCTATGCAGCTGCCAGGGGTCAAATGTTTGACATCAGTTTGGAAAAAAATACACGCGTACACAAGTAGCCTGGCACAGAAATCATTTTCAAAGAGGTTCTCACTGAAGATGTGAAGAATTGCTCCCATGAGCCATAACACAGTGAGGCCTGAAGAACAAACATCAGTCTGCCTGCACCTCTATCTCAAATCTATGTCTGTCACAGGCTCATCTTGAAAGAATCAGGTTTTTGTCTTCACTGGTTAACCCTTACTTATATTGATCCAACAATGAAGTAACATTCCTGCAGCTCTTCACAGCTTGTGTTATCCCTCTCAATTGTACTGAAAGCTGAGGACAGATGTTGGGGAGGTATCTTCCTGATCACAAAAGGCAGCTAACAAATTAGCAACTGATCTTCTCAGAAAGAAATAAGGCATTTGTTCATTTCTCATTTTTCTCAAACTGATTTTTGCTTGAAAACTTTCTTAAAAGATCAGATGGTATCCTCCCTGTACTTGTAAGCCCCCGACTATGCATTTCTTCAGCTATACAAGGCTAACTATTATTCCCAAACCACTCCTTACAGGCAAGGCATTTGTTTGGAAGACAGCTCTGGAATTTAAATGTCAGACACCTGTTTTGGTTCATTTATAGGACTATTGCAGACACAACTCCTCTGAAACTCAGCTATAGTTAAGAAAGACTCAAACGACAAAAAGAACCCTTGATTTCTAGAGTACCTAGTTTAGAAACCACATACTGAAAAAACCTGGGTATATATTTAAAGTATAAGCACAATAAAAATAGAAGCTATAATATACTCATGCTATTTTATGACAGCAAAAACTGTGTGCATTTTACTATGTTTTAACTGACATATAAAGTAACTGGACAACCAAATTAATGAAGTCCATTTCCTCCACAAATTAACTTCTTTCTTTTGGCTCAACAAGAAGCAGCAAAGTCCTTGGCTGATTTGTGTGCAACACTGGACTGGTAAAGCAAAGAGAAGAGGGCTAAGTTGTAATTGTGTTTAAGCTGAGCTCAATTCTTTAGATATACTCTGCACTCAATTTGTTGTTTTTTTCCCCCCATGAAGCCTAGAATCATGCACCACATTCCCCCCACACTCCGTCTCCCTAAAAATCCACACAAAAAAAATCTTTCACGCTTCTATTTCCATTATCAAATGTGGTTTAAATCAAACGAGTTAACAAAATAACTGGCATGGGGTGGAGGGCGGATGGGAAGGCAACACGGATGTAAAAATGACTTTTTCCCTTACAAAAAACAGACTGAAAACAGCAATTGATGTTTTATGATAAAGTTAACAAATACATTTAGTTAAAATATCTTAAAATACTATATATTGCTCCATATTCAAAGTGTTAATGAGATAAGAATACAGCTCATCTATTCAGATTGTTACCTCAACGATATCTGAGTTGGTTCTGCTTTCATGGGGCTCGTTGTATTCTGTGTATTTTAGTAGAACTTTGTCCATATCAGTGCTGGCATACTGAAAGAGTTTGTTAGAGCTGTTAAAAATGATGAGTGCTATTTCACAGTCACAGAGTACACTCAACTCATACGCCTTCTTCATTAATCCAAACTTCCTCTTCGTAAAGGTGACCTAGAGAAAAAAACAGATATATTATTTTTTTCCAAATAGCAATGTTGTGAAGGTCTCAAGCATTCAAGAGATATACCAGCTGAGCCTACGCTATTCATTTCTGCTAACAAGCAGCATAATTGAACACGTGTAGAAGCTTAAGAACTGCCTATCATATTTGGGTGTCATTTTCAGGGTCAGTACTCTATATCTAACTAAGCTAAACAGTATTTCCCACCCAGCCTTTCCTCCAGTATATACCAAGAAGAGTTCAAGTCTGTAGTAATCCCCTAGCCATGTTTCCTTCTGCACAACCAATGCCAGCTTTCCAGGTATTAAAGTACTTCTTTCTGTGATGTTTAGAGTTAGCCTGCCCTAGCTTTACAGCTACTTACAACCTCAGTTCTAACAAATGAGCAAACCTGCAGTATCCATGGAAGTAACGCTGTTACAATATAGTATGGTAAGAAAGGAAGCTAAGAAATATGCTTACTTGGCTACTATCATACCATGTTATCAGACTCACTTACATTACTAAGCTGTTTTCTGCCACTTGGGAACATCATGAAACAACCACTCTGTCCTCTTAAAACTGTTGCTTGTGGGAAAGTAAGCCTGTTACAGACCATCACAGAAGAGTATTGGCCAAGTGGGAAAAGGCAGAGACAAATCCTTACAAAAATCACCATCAGCTATGGAAAAAAGGATTTAAAAGCACATCCTTTCACAGGATTTCAGTTGGTTAAGGATGTAGGAGTATCAATGTATTTGATATCAAGTCAAATCAAGCACAGGTCTAATGCTAAAAACAATTTTCTTAAAAGGACATCCAATGCTGTCCATTTAAGCACCTCCAAAAGGCACTTAATATACTACCAACTTAATGTTCTGAGATCTTTTTAATAAAGATAGTACTTTCAGAGCTTTCAAGTGTTTCGGTTTGATGGAACACCTCCATTCATGCCCCCTCAAAACATACGTCTCTGTTGCATGTGAGTGACCTATCTGCAAGACAGGAATTAAAGAAACAAAGAAACCTGTACTATGGGTTTCTATAGTTTATAGAACATATTAGAAAGATAGATGGGAAAATTCTGTGTGTTCACACCTGAAGGCATCTAGAGATGAATATCTTACACATATTACTTCGTTAATATCTGTAATAAGAAATGTATAACATCCTTCTTACCACATAAGAAGTCTGACAAAGAGATGCAGACATACATTTACAACATATATATATACCTTGCTAACAGTAATTATTAGTAAAACAGTATTCAGGATTATGCATTTCCCCAGAAATGCAGGCAAAGGCACAGTGGATTTGTGACTCCTCTCTGGCTATTAAATGCCATCCAGGCCCAACAAAAAGTCTTTCAGCATACACTGCCCACATCTTTAAATGCAAACTGTTAACATGTAGCACTGTAGGAACACAGGTAATAAATGAAAGCACTTACAGAAACACGGATTAATTTTATTTGTATTAGTGCACTCCAACAGTGGATATGGAGGGTGGCTATTGAACACAATGCACACACAACTGATGTCTGCATGCAAGCACGACTTCATACTGCTTTCCTTCTATCTGCTGCTCCTTCCCCAGTAACTGTGCTGTCAGTGCTCCGTGCTAACCACTTTCTGTTCTCATCTACCAGTATTGCATAATACTGAACAAATTGCCTATCAGCTTTAAATCTCCCTGTTTCTAAAATAAGCACAATTCTCCAAGGGGATAGGGAAGTTTCATGTTTGAAAGTGTGTGATTTGGATTTTGTATATTCTTTTAACCATCTAAAGGCAGACACACCACACGTACAATGAAAATGCACGCAGAACATACGACAAAGACATTCCCAGTGCAAGGATGAGGCTGAGCTAAAAATAAGCCATGTTAACAGGAGAAATTGCTATGATTGTTGCCAAGGCAGTACTGTGAACTACTACGGGCACACACCAACAAAGACAAGAGAATCATTTGTTTATACACGTTTAAGACCACAGATTTTAATTTTATTTTTTATGTTAAGAAGTCTTCTCTGCTATTTCAATTTACACTGAGGACAGCAAAAGCAATTCTCACTTAAGGGTTCCTGCGCCTTGCATCCGACCGAAATTAAATAGGTATTAAAATATTACTTTAAAATATTCCTTACTTTCAACTTCCTTCTAGCACAAATATTGTTGAAGAGCAATATTTTTGCAGAACACAGAAGGGTTGGTTGTTCCTGCTTTTATTTCAAATTTCCATGGTGCATATTTACCAAAAAAAATCCCACATGAAATGTTCTTATCGTATGCAAGAAAATGGATGCCAATCAACTAAGCCCAGAGAGCATACCTAGCACATTCTGCACAAAGAGTTAAGATTTGTAACAAAACTTAGGACTTCTTGGTTTGGGGGAAGGGTGAGTCATTACTTCAAAAGCTGCACTACTGAAGCATTAAAATCAGGGGAAAAGAAACCTCCCAGGGATTCTGTTGATCTAGTCTTGACCTCATTCTGAAGAAGCTAGTTCAGAATCTCAAAGTTAATGTCAGGCAATGATCCAGTTCTTTCTACTTCTCCAAACCAATGCAAATAATGACAAAGCAGCCTTTTGTTACTTGGGCTCATCCACTACTAGTCAAATTTACCCAAGGACTGAACAATTCAAGACAAGAGCAAATAAGTTCCTTTAAACACCTCCATGGCTGCATGGAAGGAAGAGGAGCGGATCATTTTTTTCCACAGATGCAGTCAGATAAACTACAACCCCAGTTCCACCTACGTTCCTATTCCATGCTTCTAAGAAACACTTTAAAGACCTAACTACACAACAAAGCCCCATGCAAGGCCTGAACAATCTGTATTCAGATACTTGTAAACGTTTTTATTCAGCGTTTTTAAAGGGTATTCAGATAGCAGCCCTAGACACAACACTCCCTCTGTAACTATTTTATGTTAAGCGTTCAAACTCACTCAAGGTTCAACTATGGCAAGTAGATCATCTTTATCTACTTATTGTTGACAATTACAATGCATTAGTGAGCCAAAAGTCCAATAGGCTTCATCTTAGTTCATCTACTGCTTGTACTCTGTTTTCAGTCATCATTTCAACAAGCTGAACAAGTACAGAAGTTTTAACGGGTTGTATTTCCCAAAATAGGTGGAAATTTTGCTATCCAATATATCCTATATATTACAAAACAGCAGTTTTTTAAGACCACACAAAAAACAAAACCGATGCATCTTCATTGCAGGCCAACGGCCTCCTCAATACTACTCTAATATCACTTCACAAAGAAGGGCAGAGGAGGAACAGAGTAAAGGCAGCAAGATTGAGCTCCTTTGATATCTAATTTACTGTACTTTATTCTCTTCGTCTTAATGAACATAAATGCCTGACAGCTCATTCAAGCAGATAAGACTGCTTAATTAATAACACAATGACAGTCTCAAGACAATTGTAATCCCCCAGAGTAATGGTCTATATAAAATTGTTTTGAGCTCACATACAATCTCATTAGAAATAAGATGCTTCTGATAAAACAAGAGTTTTTATTCCCACAAGTTATACAGACCCGCTACAAGCACAAATAGAAACGTGATAGAACTGTATTTCCAAACAAAAAAACACTAAGCAGAAAGACAGGACATCACCCACATCTTCATCAGTGACCTACTAATCAGCTACTCATACTACCAAAAAACTCATGGAATACAAATGAACTATGCTCTGTGGTTAGCAAAATAAGCCCTAACTACACCCCTTCTCTAGCTCAATGAAAAAAATTCTTCAAAGTAAATTCATATCTAATAGATATCCTGTGCATCAGGGCATCCCTTTATGTCAAAGCAGCATGTAATTGCTGCCAAAAAACACTGATCACCCATGGGATTAAAGAACATCATCAACATTTCTACAAAACATGGCTCCACTGACAAAAGCTATTTCATATCTTTAAAATCTGCTTCCACAGGAAAAGGAAATGGCAAACCTAACTCCAGTGTTAAGTTAGGGCCAAAAAGCTCTTCCTAATCACTGTGAAGCCAAAAAATATGCTTGCCAAACAATATCGAAAGGAAAGTTGAAGAGTTTAATCCCCATATTTTGCTTCAGTCTATGCAGAGCAGCTAAAAATTCAAACAAAGTACTATTTCCCTTCCTCTCCATGCAAAAAAAAAAAAAAAAAGTAACAATCTCAGCAATGATATGGATATATAAAAAAAGATATTTCTAACTTCAAACATGACAAAAACAGCAAGTTTATAACTTATTCTCCAAGCAAGTTAAAGGGGGGTAGGAAGGTGAGGAGAATAACCAATTTCTACCTCCTCAACTTGTCTGAAGTTCCAGAGCAAGATCTGAAAGAAATTACAATTCCTCTGCTTTTACTATGTGTACTTAAGACATTTATCTACATCAAACACACAGTCACTGTGTGATTAAAGCTGTTCAAACACAATACTTGGCTTTCTCCCAAACTCCAATAATACTTTTCTGCTATATATAGCCTTCTCAGAGTTTACACTGCTTTAAAGTGATACAGGGAGAAAAACAATCCTGATTTTGCATACAAAACAATGGGCTTTGAGCTGGCACATCAGCAGCAAGACAGTCTTACGGAATTCTATCACAACCCCAACATCAATCACTATCTTTCTGAAAAGATAAATAACACCAAGCTGGTGCTCAACAGAAGTTAAAAAAGAAAAGCCAAAAGTAGGAAGGGAATAGAAAAAAAACCATTGCTATACATCCATATTTTGCATTCATCTTGAACACTGAGTGCAACTCTGGGTCCCTTTGCCATCAGAAAGAACACAGCACTCAAGAATGTTTAGAGGCAAGCAGTGAGTACGATCACACGTGGAATAAATTCTGTGTAAAGACAACTAAGTAAGCTAGAATGCTTAAGCCTGAAAACAGCTATTTAAAGAGAAAATAAGAAAATATGACAGAGTTCCACAGAATAACAAGCAAGACAGAGACAGACCAGACAGGGACTGACTTGTGCCTCTTTCATAGAAGAGCTAAAAAATAAGCAGAAGCATAACTAAACAAAATGAAAAGGGCTTTCTTGAAACAGCATACAACAAACCTACAGACAGTCTGAGCCAAAAAAATGTTGTAAATGCTGCAACTTTATAAGGGCTCAAAGGATGACTGAACAAGTCCACTGGGACAGGGGGGTGGAAATCCATTAATGGTTACTAAATATACGGAAACCACATCCAGCTCAGGAAATCGCTGAGCTAAGAATAGTTAGAACCTGGAAGAGGATTACAGGGCAGCGTAACATGTGCATCTCTATCCTACACAACACTGGTTATTTGTTTCAGACCATCACTGGATAAAAGGTACTGATTAGCTGGATATTTAGTCAGACTCACGACAACTACTCCTGAAGATCAGAAGTCATCCTGATGCAGAGCTGCATCATAAATACTTGTACTGTATGGGAACAGCAGCTACATAGTGAATTTGATTTAAAGGAGCCACTGCTGTAACTTATAACAATAATGTCCCCTAAAAATGTGATTAATAAAAAAAAAAATCAAGAGATGTTTCTTCTGTTTTCTGGTAATGTCATCTGTAGACACAGGAAGACACTGAGCAGCTCTAGAAGGGTGAATGAAGACAACAAACGTACTTCAGTCTCCATTCATTTTTAGGAATGCTGGCGGCCATGCTCACACAGATTTCCCGGTTCTCACCTGTCTGTTCCGTTCGTCCATTATTCTCGTGATCTGTATTTTCTTTCTCCCCATTTTCAGTCTCTTCTTTCCCTTCCTTTGCAATCCAGAAATATACTAATCCAAGAAATTTCACCCTTCGGTATTTTAACACATGATACAGTCTTTTTTTACTTTGTCTTCAGCTTGAGAAATGGTTCCTATATCTTCTTATAAGACCCTAAAAAAGAAAGTGGAAAAAATTAATGATGCTTTCTCATCAGTTTTATATTTCCTATTTGTCTCATACAATTATCATTCCAATAATGAAACAAAGTAATGACAATAGCAAATTTGTTTTCCTAAACTAAATGACATTCTGTTTCATAGAACAGCATTTGGGGTTGAGCACGGGGGTGTGAGATACAACAGAACTGGGAATGCCTGTACTTAAACATGATGGAAATCACAGAAAATGTTCTCTCAACAGAACTACTCCACAGCTACCAAGGTGCTAACAGATAATTATGAAGTGCACACAGCAACACTCTCCACAACAGCCTGCGAGTCTCACATTTGCCAATAAAGCAATCACCAGTCCAGCACTTGAGTTTGGTAAGCTGTTTAGGAAGATTAAGGTGCATGTGAATTGGAAACCCAAAGTGCCTTCATAATATTTTCATGTGGCAATAATTCATCAAATCAGTGTGCTCAGCACTGACTTTTAAGAAACTTCACGTGCATTTTCACTTTCAAAATAATCACAGCAATGAAGTAAAGCAAAAAGCAACCTTCTAAGCCATATACCTACAGTGCTCAAATTAACATCAACTCAACAAAATGAGAGAAATACTGAAAATAAATAGCCCCCAGAACATCGACCGTACATTAAAATGCATACTCAGAGATTAATTAGGTACACCTCACTCAATTACCACCTAACAGTCATTAAAACAAAAGGGTAAAAACAGCTACAACATCAGTTCATAACCTCTCTGATTTTCCAACCCAAAACATCTCCAGAAATCAAGTGCTGCATATTTTAATACGGGTGTCACAATGCCAGATCCTTCAGGCCATGTGTAGAAAGTGGTGCAACCACATCACCATCAGACAGCTAATAGGCAGAGACAGCAAGAGGCGATTAGTCACAGGCTGCACTTCACAACACATCCCGTTTACACTGAGGAAACAGCCATGCCATTCTGATGCAGCTCGGGGTAAAAACACAGAAGAGGAAAAAAATAGAGGCAGAGGAATATCATGAAATGAAGGGATGTCATCTTATATTTACCTGATAGCAACAAGGAATTGTTTTGGTAGAACATAAAATGTCCAGCAGTACTTAGAAATACCGTTCAGTGGAATTGAAGACCAAATGAACACTAAGACTATGTGATGTCCATTGGTCAAAGCGAAACGAGCTTGAAGTTATTTATACTTCACAACACTTGACATGCATGCAGTGTTGCATCCCTTGTATTTTCTTCATGGAAAAATAATAATTCTTCCAAGGAGTTTCTAAACGAGTATTAATAGCAAGTCAAGGCCAGAGCAGGAAACGTCCACACAGCCGAGTGCAGAGCAAGTATCTGACATGGAAAACAACAGCTGGCACACAATTTTCTACTTTCTCATTGAAAATACACCAAGAATATCCACCAGACTATTAAGCTTGAATTCATAAAACACGCAGACTTAAGTCAGCTGCCTCATTCTCTTAAAAAAGATTCACCCCTTGTCTGATTACATTAAATTTAGTTCTGCAAAAGTCCTGTTGCATTCCTTGAACGCAGCTAATAAAAGGGTCTCTATGAGCAGCTATTTAAAATTTTGTATGGCTTCACTTTTAAATACAACATACATGATTGAGATCACTGTCTGAGCACATACAGAATTAGCAGACTCCTGTGTCTGCTCTGCAAAAGCAGCCATCAACACAGCCAGTACCTGAGAGTTGATATCCACAGACTCTGAATGATACAAGGCAGACAACTGTTGTCTTCATCCATCATGTCAGTCCTGATTTCCGTGCCTTGTACATTCCTTCAGGTACCTTGGCTCAAAACTAAACAATACCATCCCCATCAATCTCTTCTTACACAAAAGCTGTTTCTGGCCAGCAATGCTGTACTCCTTCCCACCCTCTCCCATTTCTCTCTGCTCTTCCTGAAACATAAGGACCAGCAGTGTGAACCTCATATAAGGTAAGAGATCTATAAACATTTGCAATCATTTCCCATAAATGTATGCTGCTGCAGCTTTATTTTCCCTCCTGGTTAGTAGCAGAACTGACACCAGTCTGTCCCTGCTACGCGACTGTATCAAAAACATACCTAGCAGTTCTTACTGTGTCATGTCATGTCTCTACTGCAAACACGCCTTAAGTCACAAAGCCTCTTCATTCAGATCATCAACACATTTTTGCCCAAGTAAAGGAAAGTTAAAAGGGTCAATGCACATTAATTTCCAAATGTAAACATGAAACTAATGTTAAAAAACCATGTGAATGGTAAAGTTATACTTCCTGAGGTAACTGAACCAAATTACAACCACCAAAACAAACTGCTTTCCATCGACTTTCATGGGCACATAGAAGCAAAATCTTTTTTGGTGAGAATGTCACATATCTATTAAGCAAAACAGTAAGGGGAAAAAAAGAAGGAAAAAAACCCCACATGCTTCATGATAAGGTTCAAGCAGAAAACAATGCCAGCTCACAGTAACAGCAAGAAAAAATGAGGTTGGCAGCTGTCTAAGTACAAGCCTCTGTTATTATATAAAAGTAACATTTATTCAAATTTTCTGGACTGACTCTTTCCTCAATCCATCCTCTGGATTGATTCTTTTTCCACACATGTGGAAACGCCCCATTAAATAATGAAAGACATCAGAACCATATGCAGAAATCTACCTTCGTGGCTGCATATTTTCAGCAACTCAGATCAGTTCATTTATTCTCAAGATTGCTTACAGTTTCATAAATAGCGGAAGAGATACAACTTTAAAGCGAGGAAACTGTATCTGACCTACTTACAAAGATTCTTTCAAGGGTTCAGTGGAAACAAATTACATCTGTGCAGAACTCTACAAGGTCTTGAAGCTTTCTGGCAGAACAGGTTAGGAAAAACTGTGTCAGAATTATAATCCTTCCATTTATTTTCCTTGTATTTCCCTCTGCTTCTCTTTGTTTTCTTGGAACTTCCATTTCCCCCATCATGGTTACAGGTTACATCTGACAGCCACATCAGCTCATGTACTGCAACGCACATGAAGGAACGGAAGTCATGAAGTCAGACAGCCTCCATGGTAACTCTCAGAGACCTTCACTACATGGATTTGTACAGATCCGTTTTATATTGCTCAGCCTTGCCTGGGGGTTACTAAACAGGAGAGAGTAATGCTGGCCAAAAACGTCCTTCTGTAGCCTTATAGGAGCCAGCGCTGGGTATTTTGGTAGATCTGGTTATTGTACCTCCAAGCATGATCTGATAGGCACAGACTGCACAACCAACTCAAGGCTGAGCAGCCCATCGTTCATAGTTCTAATACTCTGCATGCTCAACAAGGACACAACCAGAATACATTCACAGACATGACTACGAAGATGAGGCCCATTACCAGCTCCTGACTGCTATGCATTAGCAGAGCAGATAACACAGAGCATCTCATTCTTCTGTACTGCCTACAGACACTGAAGTGTCGTCCTCCCCCATCCACAGCTCCAAGGGGAAATGGCTAGAGAAAAAACGAATGCCGTCACCAAGATCATTAATCAGAAGCTGGAGCTGGGTCAAACATCACTCTCAGACTCTGTTCCACTGTCACACCCTCTAAGGGAACTAAGTCCATGTAAAATATAACTCCACACTTTTTTTTTTTTCTTTTTTTTTTTTTTCTTTTGCTATATTTTGAACTCATTTATCAAAACATATTCATCCTGATTTGGATCTGCACTGAAGCCAGCTGAGAGCCACGGGCTGTCACCACAGGGCTCCAGACACTCTGCCAGCCCTGCTCCAAAACACACTGCTGCAACTTAGATTTTAAAATTAACATTTCAAGTACAAGGACTCCACTACCTATAGGTTTGCATTTAATAGAAACAAAGCTCCAATTCTCACTATGTTTTTTGTAGAAGTTTGCAAAAAATATTTCCTACAATCCCAGTTCTATAGCCCTGTCATCATTAGCTGCTGTACGTAATCAACAATAAGTGCAGAACAATAGCATGGTCTACCCCTTGAAAACAAGACTGCAAGTTGCCACTGATCTCTCACTTCTTGCTGTGCAGCAATATTAGGAAATACATGTGTTTTCCATCCTCTGTTTTAGTCATTCTAGATCCAGCACAGCCTTGCAGTCAGTCAGACCAGCCTCACAGCTCCAAGGTCCTCAGCTAGCAAGTGATACAGAAGTATTGTTAGAGAACAATAACTCAAGCCTTAGCCAAAAGAATGTTTTTTCAAGTGGGACAACATAAAAAACAGGAAGCCATACACAATTCTTTATTGATACTCTTTATGTGTGATAAAGCACTCATTTCTTTCAGCTGCAGAGAACACCACACATGGAAGTATCAATGTGTTTCTCATTAGAACATTTAAATCATCTCCTAAGAGTGGATATGGTCCTTAAATTCAATAATCAAAAGACTAACTCTACTTTTGACCTTCTTATTTGTAAGTTACACACCTTTTTGAATCAACTTTGCAAGACTCATTAGAAAAGACCTCATAGTACTGTATTAAAAAAAACAGTCTTACTGAAGAACTGCAACTCTTGAATATCAAACACTGTTTCTCAACGTGGACTTTTCTGCCACTTCTTTTTTAACAGCAGTACGTCCTGCCTAAAACAAAGCTGAATAACCACATCTTCCTGTGAACATGGCTACAAAATTCTGAACTGCGTAACAAATGAGCTGGGATTTGGATGCTTGCTTTCCAAACAAGTTCTATTACCCCTAGTGCACATGCTTTTTAAGGAGAGATTTCCCTGAGCTGGGTGACCAAACAGATTTCAGGAACCATCAGCACCAGCTCCATGAAGAGCAGCAGTGTCCTGGATCAGGGACAGCCAGGAGTTCTGCTGCCAGTTAATCACAATTAGATGGGTTCACATTCCCACTAAACTCAGTGCCCAAACGTTGTTCACATTGGTACACTGTTAGAAGCTTTCTTGGCCTACTGAAGTCCAGAAAACACATTCTATTCTGAATGTTTTTAGTTTCCAGAAGCAGAACAGCCATTACCAAGTTACCTGTAAAAACACACATCTTGACTATGTATTTTCTTTATGACATTAAATTCTACCTTCTCATTCCTATTTCTTTAAAATTATCCTAACGATTCAGATATCACTACCTTAAAAAGCACTTTCACAAGCACCTGACCACACCAGGCACAATCAAAGGGTTTTTCATCACCTTACAAGAGAAGAACAAAATAGGCAGTTTCCAATGACCGTATTTGCCAAGTAGCACAGAGCTCTCTTCTGGTTAGTAGAACACTTTCCCAAGGAATTTTCTTCAGGTTTATTGGTGCATTCTTAGAAAATACTAACAATGTTACATCCCACTAAGTTAGATCATAGGGAAAAGAAACAACTAAGTTCCCACTGGGAATTTCATTTCCAAAAGTCTTCATGTTCCACCAGTTATCTCAGTGACACTCAGACTTTAATTACTGCTATCTTGGCTCGTTACTTGCTCCATTTCAACTCAAGTTCATAGATGAGAAGAATATAAATAATCTTATTTGGAAAAAAAAAACAACCCAAAACCAAGCAACACTTGCATTTGGTAAAGGTATCACATCTCACTATCTCTAAGTTCTTAGCAGTGCCCCTGTCCTCCATGTCACGTTACACCTACACTAATCACAATGGAAACCAGAGCAAACAGGACTCTGAGTGGTGACTGAAGCAGGTGGACAGAAGATGGTTTCACAGTTACAACCACTGAATACTGTTGTAAAGCCTTACCTTGAATGAGTCAGATTTCTGTGAAATTCTAGACAAGCTGCATAGCCATTTTTTTCATGTATATGGTCACTATTTTCATCAGTCCATAGATCCTGGCCTTGAAATGCTCTTTCAAACTGTATTAAACTGTAAAAGCTGTACTTCAGTTTTCTTCTGAAAATGCCAAATAAACAACTCCCCATTTAAGAAAAAGTGTCCATACTTGGTAAATTAAAACTGATTGGTGTACAACTAGCATTGTTCCCAAAGGTAAGACAGAAACCACAGTAGATTTTTCCTTAGTTTGCATGCATACAAAAGGCATTTGATTGCCCATATGTTTTAGTTTTTTTCTACTGGAAACTAAACCTAGATGGTAAGTTGTGAGCTAAACTTATTTAACACTTATTAACTCACTTAGAAACCATACTGATGCTGTGATTTGCATCAAGATCGGTAAAGCTCAGCTCAGCACACTTCTGATTGCTCATCAGTGACTAAACTTCTAATAATTCACTTTTCCTTTTCACAAGAGGAAGAGTGCCCACTCTGCCTACAGAGCACAAACTGCTGAGCTCAGGCCGCAAACAGCCGCATAACAGCCACTTCACCACTTGTTATCGACCAAACATCACTGCAATCAGAAACATCTACAGCTGACTGCAGGAATGTAACAGGATACAAAGGCAGCCAAAGCTTTCACAGGGCTCTGCTTACACCTTCTCCTTATATAGTTTCCTCAAAGCAGACTTCATAAAATCTGACATTGGTGGAGTGTGAAGTTTTTAGCAAGAGACAAAAGCAAGTATATGAGAGAATGGAAATGCAGAAGGATAATAAACAAGATTCTTCCCTGAGCACTGTACCTTGGACAGCAGGTCATGGCTTCCAAGTAAGACTTCAGTCAACAGAGGCTTTGTAAGGCAGAGCAACACACCCTCATATTTAAGAAACTTCCTCCCGTGGTTCAGCTGATTCTCAACTATGTGCTTCTTCCCGACCCTTTCTTGGTTTTTCATCAGGCCCTGCAGGAGCATCAGGCTCCCACCTTCTTGTCTGGCTCTCACTGCTCCAGCAGTGATGGGTGGTCCCACAACCACTCTCCTTAGCATACTCAATTTCTTACTGAACACACATTTCCAGTCTTCCAGGGTTCCACACAATCCACATTCCCTTTTTAAGGGAACAAGTCAGGAAAAATGGGGAAAAGTAGAAAAGATATCACATAACAAAGAATCTGGAAGAAGCTTTAAACCACTGAGCAATTATCCAGAAAGCTTTCTTGATAATTTATTCAATGTCTGATTAAATAACAGCATGCAGTCATATTGTTGAAGTGCAACAATTATAAACCAGAGACAAGACAGCATACTGCTGAAAACAGCCTGTATGCCTCACTGAGACATTCAGCAACCCTAAAGACGCCTACAAGTTTCTCACCAAGGTTCGTGGTAAGACTCTAGTGGTAACATTCAGCTGCATTTGTTCAAAGCTCAGTCTCTTCTAAAATTCAGGTACACCACCAGCTTAAACTTCTACGTAAGAAAGACAGTTAGCATATACCAGAAATTAAAAGCAAATCCCAGTGAAGTATTCCTTGCACCTTTTTAAGCAAACAGCCATTTTATACTTTGTAATAAAACACCATTTTGGTAGGGGGTGGGGGAACAACAGGGGAGGTGTTTGAGAGCACGCAGTGCACGTCCTTTTCAAACACGCATGAAGAGTACCCTTGTAATCTAAATGTTTTAGAATCTAATTGACACAGTCAGGTAGCAAATAATAAAATAACATACAAGTGAGATTATTCCACTCAAGTATGCCTCAGGAACAATCTATTGCAGAAGATGAAATCAAAGCAGAATTACAGACAGCCTTAATGAACTTGGGAAGATGGTGCTAGGCACCCACAGCCAAAAAGCCACCTGATTCCTAAGAACTCTAATTCCAGCAGCCACTTGTAAAAGCAGCCTAGAATGAAGTTCCTCAGGACCTAAAAGCATCTTATTGATTAAGGTACTTCACAGCTCATTTCTTTTTCTTGCTCAAGCCCAAACTTAAGGCCCTCCACCTGGACGCCTATGTTCCTAAAACAACACCAAGCTAAGACTATCCAAATCAACCAGTGGTCAGACCACTTAAGGACAGTTAATTACATATACATACATGCCCCCATGCCTGTAAGTTACTATTTACATTGCAGTAAATTCAGTTATTGAGAAAAGAGTATTATTCTAAATATTTTCTGCTGTTGAATCCAATCTTTTCCTTTATTGGCAGCTGACACGTAGTAATCTGATTATTCATACATCATAATAACACAAACCCAGCCACCTTGACTCACATAAACATTACCTAAACTACACTGAATATAGCACAGGGAATCTTCAGATAAGAACTGTTCTCTAAATAGAAACAGTTTCCTGAAAAGAAACCTAATTCTAAAATTAGCTCACTCAGAAACAACTTTTCCTGAACAGCGCCAATAAAGCAGCACACAGAGCACTGGTTTAGCTGGTATGGAGAAATCATGACGTTACAGTAACTCTATCACTGAGTGTATGGGCAGGGCAGAGCATACAATACAACAATTTTAATCCACCTTTCTTGCAGACAACAGTATATAACAAACTTCAGTCATTCGATCCTAAGTAATATTACTGTTCCACAGCAAAACTGCATGCAAGTGGTGTGCAGCAGGAAGCAATGTTAACAGTTTCTGAAGTCAGTTGGCCTATCCTTTAAAAACCTAGTGACTATAAATAAATAAAAAAAAAGAGAACAGTCTGACCAGTTTGTTCCAATAATCGCATCAAAAGCATTAAACAGTGCACTGGAAATCTTCAAAACTTCCCGCATATTTTAATGTTTCTTCCTGTCCACAAATACTGACAAATACGTTACCCACAAATGTTTTCAAAAGAGAGCAAACCTTAAAAGCACATTTTAAGCACAACAGCAGGATGATATCTAAGCAGTGCAGCAGTCACTGTATGCGCAGGACCTACCCACCTCTGGTAGCCAAAATAAAGGAGCCACTACAGAGGTCTGAAGGAGGAGATCCATCTGGTGGGAGTTTAACAGAATGCCCAGAAAGATTTGATCGAGGCCCCAACCAAGGATCGATTCAGTTATCCACAAATAAAACTGAAACCTTGAACAAGGGCAAGGTGTATTAAGAAAGGCAAGATATCACATAAGCCAGACCTTACGGTGAGCAGCCTATTTACTATCGCGTTAAGCAGCCTGGAATCTGAGGCTGAAGCCTAGATATGCTAAGATTGCCATAGACTTTCCTTGCTAAAAACCTCTCCCATTGAAACAAGCACATTCATTTAACTATGACAAAAGCATTTGATGCAAATGCAAGCTTTCTGAAACTGCTTAGAAGATGTTTCTGCCTTTCCTGCTCCACCAGCCATGTTTTGCTTGGTGTAAGGGCTGCCCAGAGCTAATGGTAACCAGGATCGATCAGGGATCACAGATCACAAATGCAGTTGGACATCCACAGCCATCATTGGGCATTAAAAATGGGAAAAAAAACAGCTTACTATCCTTATTTTGAGAAAGGAAATATATATATATATATCCTCACTATCAAAGGAACTGGCAGAAATGCCAACAAGCAGCCCTACAAACACTTCTGAAGGGCAGATTACATCAGCAGCCTCAGTCTCTTGCACTATTAGATGCTCAAAGCGGACACCACAGCATAAAATCATTGCATCAGTGATTTATACCTGCTAGGAAAATGACAAAAAACAATATTCATTTCACATACACAGCTAGATCCCTTCCGTCAATTCTGCCTACTCGTTCGTCTCCGACAAAAACCACCTAAGAGCCTATAGAGCATATTTGAGTTTTAAAACAAGCACATAGAAGTTAAGACATGAATGACTTCCGCCACATGGTATTAGTTGGAACTGCTGCAGTTCACATTGATTGCTGTACCTTATTTTGGTAAGAGCAGTTATGTTCCATTATAAGACACAAATATTGCCTGTAGTCCTGCTAGATGGCTATGTGTAGTCTGCAGTGGGCAAGTTCAGAGAGCTGTGACAGGCTTGGAAAAATGAGTGGTTAAAATCAGGGTTCAGTTCCTGCGTGTGAAGTGACAAACTTAGTCAGATACACCAATGATTTATTCTTTTTGGTCTAACAGTATCACTGGAGTGCATGAAGAACTTGCTCTCTCTGGTATGACAATAGAGCATTTAATCTCCATGAAGAACCCCAAATGTATCAATGAAAGTTAACTGTATATAGCAGAATCAGATGCTAGGTTTATTACTTCACAGCATCTTACTTCATTCATTTTAAGTAAATCTTCTACTAACATGTAACTATATGGAGTTATATAAACATAAAAGGTGAACCACAGGCAACTGACATGCACTTAACAGTTGAGACAAATTTCAAGAACCCACTTAGAAGTGCCACACTTAACCTCCTTTCTTCTCTAAGGCATCTTAACTCTTAAAAAAAAAAAAAAAAAGGTTACTGTTGAGTTCTCGTGGCTTTTGGGACGTTAAAGCCTTCGTACTTGTACATGCTGACTTGAAGCCTTGCAGCAGCTGAAGCAATAAATATTGACAGCTCGCTGGCAAACAGCAGAGATACCAGCACTCAGTCTCCAATTTCACTTGCATCAGCAAAGACGGATCCTAGAAGGGGCAGTGCATCTTGTGCCTAAAATGTGCACTGGTATTACTGCTGCCTTTGTCTGTATTAAAAACACATTTTACCCTCTAAGATCAGAGCACTGCTGAGCACGCCTGGAGCACTCCAAAACCCTTCACTTAGCTATTAAATCTCATTGCAACATACAGATACATAACAACAAAGCCAACTCTGCCCACAAAGCACACTGCAAAAAACAGTGCTTGTGATTATCCACTTCCATTCCTCCACATCCTTACATTGCTCAGCTCATTCTCCTCTGATTCTTCACACACTTTGCATATGAGGCCACATTTTGCTCAACAAAAACTAAACAGTCAATTTACAGCAAACATGTGGGAAGCCATATGCCTAATTAAAAGATATTCTGACAGCACAAACGAAATTGGAAAAAAAAAAAAGTTAAACGGATTTTAATTAAGAAATTGTGTTGGTGACGGAGTTCTACTTTTCTCCCAGTTACCTCAAATCCTTTACAACAGAAAAAAAAAAAAAAAAAAAAAAAAAAACACCAAAAACCACTGAGACTGACTTCATTCTCAAAGCTTTTGCTCATGGTTTCATCTGAAGCGAGGAGATTTTCACCCCAGCACAGACACACTTCAGACTACAGTCCGTGTTTATATTTGTAAGAATTCAGCAGCATGCAGTGGCATCATTTTCTGCAGTCCACAGCTCCAATGAGTGCAGCAGTGGGCACATCCTCTGTGCTATCACCCTTTGCCTGCTTCCCAAAGCAAGATATGAAAGAAAACGAGCTTACCTCATGACTTCAAGCACCCACCGATCTTAACACATTACTTAAATCAGTACTTATGAAGATTTCTCATTATGGCTTTTGGAAGATTTTCTTTTCTCTTTCTCTAATGTTTAATACAATCTATTTGGATGGTAATATCTGACTAGCAACTTTAACAAGCCCATCCTAGATGACAGGCACCTCCTTCTGTATAGAACCATAGAATCATGCATCACTTAGAATAATGCATCACTCTTCCAGCAAACATAAACTCTGCAGCAGAGAAAGAACCACAGCATACAGATTCTGAAGATTGCCATAAATGCAAAGTTCATTAATTGCTGACCATGCATGAGGTTGGTTTATGGCATAGGTATACCACATCTAGAAAGCAATGATGCACTGAGGTTTGGTTTAAGCAGAGTAAACTGTAATTTCTGCTTTTAGGTTTTAATGCTGCTAAGTCTGTCCAATTGCAATATCTGCAAGCTGTCAGTTTGGGCACAAAAAATGAAGAAATGCTTCTTCTCTCCACTGCATCTTCAGACTCAAAATTACATTTTATTCAAATGGTTGCCCTTGCCTAATTCTTTCAGTAGATGGAACTGATGCTAGAATACTCCTAAAGAGGATGGCAATGCTCCCTATAGGCTTCACACACGCAGGTGCGATTGCTGCCACACCTCGCTCTTCGTCCTTTTTGGAAACAAATCCAAGTCAGCCTCAGGGACAATGCTCACTCTGAACAGCTGGAAGGAAGAAAAGCACTAAATGGAACAGAAAGCCCCAAAAAGCAGAAGTCAAACATGATGGAGGATGGCAGCAGAAAGAGCTAATGCGTGCATCTGTGGTGCTTCGTCCAATACGACGCCACAAAGTGCGAAACAAAGACGGGCACGTGTTTAACTTAGTAGGTTCAAACAAACATTTTACAGGAATTTCAAGGAAGGAGATGGTATTCTTTGACTTTCTGGAAGCAACATCAGTTAAGGTGAACTCAGTTCTGTACAAGCTGCTTGTATTAAATTTCTCCCATAAGTGACATGCAAGTTTAGCTCTGCTACAGCAAATGCACGAAGAGGCCTCACATTCCAACCAACCATCTGAAGGGAATAACTATGCCAACAGAGCATTAAATGTGCCAGCGCTGTTTTAACCCATTTACTACTTGAAAGCACACACACAACCCTTGGATTTATGGGATGTATGTTATGAATTTTTATTATACAAGTCTCCAAAGCTGATTGGTTTGTCTTTCACTATACAAATTTAAGGAAGAAGTTATAATATTACAGACTATAACGTGACATATACAACTGATGAAATTTAAAACAGGAAGCATTGTTAGCTGGATAGGATATTCAATTATATTTGGAATGTTTTACTGGTTTACTACATCAACTGGGTACACAAGAGCTACTGGAACATATAATAGGCAAGTTTCATGGCATAATGTCCTAACAATTTCATAGCAGATGTTCTCCATAAAAGATATTGACATATAAAGGCACATTATCACCACATATATTGACATACAAATATACGCACACTGGCAAATAAGAAGTACAAACAGATCTGAGTTGTCAAAACTAATGAAGCGCACACTTCAAATATTTTATCAACCTCTGTTGCTACACTTTCCTATGTTGTACCGCAATAAATGATACACCAGAGAAAGGCAGCCTGGTGGGGAACGGAAGGCAATCTCTTCTAAGAGCTGCCCACGGACTAACATGGGACATTTGGGATAATACAGTTCATGGCCTCAGATTGCTGCCTGGGGGGGGGGGGAATAAATAATGAATAGATTTGATCACAATGCTCAAGAGAAATAAAGAAAGTACCTGTATTCCATTGCATTCATATCAATCCTTTCCTTTACAGAAGCAGGGAAGAAAGCCCAACTCCTTAACCTGAAATACTCAGCACTGAAAGTGGAATGGCTGTCAGCTCCAGTACTGAAGCCGGAGGCAGCAGGAACACGCAGAGCTCTGCTAAGTGCCCTGACTCTCACACAGCTCAGCCTGCTGCTGCTCTAGTGAAATCCTATCCGTGCTGGCTAGATTAGAGTTATCTCACATACCTACTTGAGGTGCAACTGCACGCTTGCCACATGCTATAAGCACATCCGGACACTGCTCTGCTTAAGCAGCAGCTTCTCAAGATTGCTCAGACATAACCATTCCTCCTCACTGGCAGAAGGACACCTGGAAGCATGTCGTGGGCACGGCAAGGGAACATGAGGCAAAGGTACAGCTACCCTGTGATAAAAGTCTGGATTTCAAGTAGACTTCACTCAGACTGCATAGCAAGCTAATTTAATTCCTTCAATTAATCTGTAGAGACTAATAAACGAGCAGTTTATCAGTGACAAAACAATACAGAGTATCCCATTTTTACAGAAATATTACAATGTCTGCAATTTCAATTGCTCAAAGGTTAAACACCAAACTATCAGAAACCCAGAGTATGGTCCTGACACACTGACCAGTTTTATGCAGACATTAGAACTTCAGCACAATTAATGAACACAAAAGTTCATGTTATCACTTACATCCTTCACGAAGTTTAAGACTACAGTGCCATAACGAGATGCCTCACACCTCTCATTCCTCAGAAATACCCTACTGCCAGTGGAATCATCATGGCATCTTTGTAAAGGAGGAGAGTTATTACACTTTTTTAAGGTGTACCAAGAGAAACACTTGTATTAACTACAGGTCGAACACGTATGTACATAATGCCACACATAAGTGCAATTACGACACTTGGTGCAGTCACACAGCACCGCGTTGCTGAGCACTAACGCAGGGCAGCACTCTGCCCACAGCTCTAACCCCACACCTGGGCCGCCTTCACCTCCAGCTCTGTGCAGCCGCCAATGAGGGCTCCCCACCCCCCGCCCCATGGGAGCACAGCCACTGCTGCTGCCAAGAAATAAGTTTCCTCTTTTTCTGAGAGCCATGGTTCACCTCTCTGCAACTGTGAACCACGTGAGCCCAGACGAATTACTGTGTTCCAACCCTCTGCTTCCTGCTAGACTCTGCATTTGACGTGCTGCTGCTCAAATACTTAAGCCAACACTTCCTTATTTGCATCAGGCTCAAGTCCATTTTTGCATTACATCATATTTAAAAATTTATTTCCATCCTGATGACTCAAGAATTACATACCATTCTGACTCCCTATTAGAAAAGTCACAGCATTGAGAAATAAAAACAAAGCACATTAGAACTGTACACCAGGTTTATAAAGTTTGATATCAGATTCCTTTGACGAAGAAAGAAAACGATGAAGACACGTAATTACTAAGCAAGTTACATTGATAAAACACAGCAGAGTAATAGCCGAGCCTATAAACTTCAATATGAAAACAATCCTAAGAAGAGAGATCAACACAAAATCTGTCTAGAAATATCACATTTTTCCATCCTTGTAATTAACACAAGTTTCTGATTGCAACATTAAAACTGTGACTTCCAGATTTGACCAATACAGTAAAAACCACATTTCAAGTGTTTCTACTGCAAGCAAATAATATTAGGGTCTCAGGTCACTCAAACCACATTTTGACTGAGTAATACTCAGTATTATACAAAGCATTCAATGAATGCTGACCTTGGTGGAGACTTGGCATTACATTATCTGCAACTGTTTCATATATGTTACAGTCTACTCTTATTTCAAAAATAAACAAACAAGAAAACAGAAATCAATCCTGCCTAACAAGATTATTGATAAAACCATAGCTTGCATGATGTTAAGCTATGCAGGTGCTCTGATTGCTTCGATTACATAGTAAATAAGTGCTTTATTTCCTGAAAGCAATAGCACATAACCAGTCAGCTTTGGAGCACATTCAAAACACAAAATAAAAGCTGGGAATAAAACTGTTCATGTAACATACCCAGCTGACTGAGCTGGAACTTTACTCATGAGAGCACTACATGACCATAGGAGGGGAAGATATTAAGATAAGGAAAAAAAAAAAACTCCTTGTTGAGAGCAGAATTCACAAGACTCTCAGGAGAAAAATACACCAGCACTTCACTGAATACATCTGACAGAAAACTCATCATCAGCCCACTGGGAAGTGCAATGAATAAGAGCTATGGACAAAGCAGAAAAGAGGAAGGTAGGGAAGCTGAGGATAAAACACTTCAGCTCTCCTTGCAACTTTCTCTCAAAAAAGATTATAAAGAACAAAAGCTGAAGCCTGACACATTCACTCCTCCAGATTACCACACCAAGGACCATACACAACACAGCTTCAGCTGTTTATATGCCTTCACTGTAGCCAAATCATGCGGCGTGCTGTAACTGCTCTTCAAAACACTGTTCCTTGTCAGTGTGAGAGGGCAGAACAGGGCGAGATTGTTAAGCCATGCCCAGGCAGGGAGATGAGGACGAAGGTATTTGCACTGGGGTCAGAAAGCAATCAACCCACCCCAAAGGCCAGGCACCAAGCTTAAATTTCCTCAGCAGTAAAACACTCCAGCAAGGCGAGGTTTGCCAATAAAAGTAAGTTGCTGCTAAAGCAACTGACTAGCAAAGTCCTCCAGACCACGGCTGAACTCTTAATTTAACCTTCAGGTTAAATTAAGTGGAAACAAAGAGAAAAACACTGCACTCTCACAAATAAGAAAATTATTATTATTGTTTTTTTTTAACTTCCCTATTTTTCAATAAGAAGAGCTGATGGAAGCTGTACATGGCAGAGAGAAGTCTGTAAGTCAGGGCTGAGCCTTCTCAGAGCCAGGCAGCCACACGGTCAGGTCAAGCACCACTGCTAAGAGCCACCACCGCCATCAGCAGCCACTGCCAGCACCACAACACCTGCAGATCCGAGCAGCTCAGCAGCCTCTGCCACACACAGCAAAACAAACCCAAATCTTTATCTCACCGCATCTTGTGATTAGTGAAGGCCATTCGAGCCAACGCTGCCTTCTTAAGAGCAAAGCACCAACCTGGAGCACAGACAAATTCTGGATCTACAAGTTTTACTGAAAGCCACAAATTTCATTTTAGTCTAATAGTGTAAATTACATATGTAAGGAAAAATGTTTGATTATTTTATAAAGGATGACTGATTTAAATTTATTCCAATGAATACCCAAAGTCGGAGCCTCTGTTTGAAGGCACTTTTAGCCTATTTGTATAGGCATTTTACAAAACAGGGCCTAATGAATGAAAGAACCTTCACCTGTTCCTGTAATACATGAAAATGACCAAACCACATTAAATACAGAAACAAATTGAAAAAGAGAAAAGTTGGTTAGCACTGCCTGCCATTTGTTTAACTGGAATGTATCAAAGAGTTTCACCCCCCTTCTGCTACAGATACAAACCGAAACAGGAACTCACAGCTCCAAACCACAGGGGACCATGTGACAGCACCACTGGAAACGCAGGTGTGGGGCACTGCCATCCTCACCTCCTGGCAAACACTCAGATCTGAACTTGTAAATTCTGCCTCTCTAAGGCTTCACAGAGGCAAAGTGGACTCCTAAGAAATGCTCTCCACAAAGCAGCAGCTTCGTTCCCTTTAGGAACTACAATTAAAGAGCGCTGTGTGACACCATGAATGTTTAAGCAGTGAGAATAAAAGGAAAATAAATGCTTTCTGTGTGTGGGTATCCTACTGTGCCACCGGCTTACACAGCTATACTCAGCTAACTGGTTTAAAGGTAGCCTGCATACATTTGTCTACACAAATTGCAGTCACACCTCTCATCCCAGTACAGCTTTACCTTTGATCTAGGAGGGGATCTGAGGAATTCTGGCTAAAGAGACTAAAAGACTATTTTCCTGAATTTGGTCTCTAATCTGAAAGACAGATCTAATTAGTATTTTTCCCCTTCATGAGCTGTTCAGTATAGTAGCTCAGCAAGTCTTTCCAATGTGATTAAGATAAGCCAAGGAAGCTGCTGTACACGAAGTAGAGGCCGCCTGTAAGCTCGTACCATGTCTGAGCACGGTGTATGCCCCCATCAGCCTGCAGCTGAACTCAGGGATTCCAGGACAGCACCTCAGCCCTCTGGTGTGCCCTGGATACCAAGAGTGGCTATGACAATATGGACCCAGAGCTATATTCATTTGATTGACTTTACTGTGGCTCCCTCACAGCTGCACACATTCCTGCAATGGAGGATTGTAGAGATGTTCTCTAAACAATGATAACCCCATCAGGTATCACTCATTTACCATGACACGTTGGGCTCAAACTGCCTCCTACTCCTAAACTAGAAGTTAAAACAATTTAATATGGGGCTACAGCACAGGAAAGAGACAGTGACTCAGGTTCACGTAGCTTTCTCAATCCATACAGCAGAAAGACAGTTCTGTTCGTATACACAGAAAACCATTAGAATGCTTTGGCTTTTTTTTTTTTTTTTTTTTTTGCTCACACACATCTGAGGTAAGTCAGGTATAGCGTATAATACAGTCAACATGCTGCATTACAGAGATGACAATATCAAGATCTGACTAATGTGTATTAAAGAAAATGCGTTCACTACCATGGGAACGCTGTTAGAACTCACCACTAAGTCAAGCAGACTAAAGGAAGATCTTCTGTTAGGCTTCCCCTTCAAATAATCTCTGCGCTAATACTTCTGAGACACAAACATGAATACCTTAACAAGGAACAAACACACAGGCAATGACGACAGCATTTTCATCTACACAGATGTAAGGGGCACAAGGAACACTACAGAAAGGATACTAAGGTAACTCACATCATAGCTACAGCCAAGGATTTGGCTGCAACAGTGAAACAAATTTACTGAAAACTCATTGTAATCACTGTTAATGAACATAAGAGAAACGAGGAAAAGTGAAAAATGAAGCCTTACAGAGGTGCACCAAGCTTACTCAGAAGTACAGCTCTAACAGGAAGAGAAGCAAGCTCAGCCTCTTCATCTTCACTGTTACTGTAACTCCATCTGTACGCCTAAGAGTGCCAGCAATGCCAGCAAACCAAGCCAGTTTAAAAATAAACTGCCCATAGGGCTTCCCTAGTTGGTGCCATTTACAAGAAAACCTCAAGCAATGCTGCAGCACACACAAGACTTTAAGGCATGCAATAGTATTGAAAACTATCTTTCTCCTTCCTGAGTACTGTACGAAATCCACCTATCTCACGGCAGAGGTACTAGATCAAATCTACCTGGAAGAGAAACTCAAACAGCATTAGAATTGGCTTTTAACTGCCTTTTAGGGTACAAGGCTGTTAGCTCAAATTCAGCCACTAAGTAATACAAGCATTTCCACGTGTCTTGTTGCAGGGTTTGAGAGATCAAAAGCCAGGACCTAGAAATGTCAATGCAGAAGGTTTTGGAGACTTCAAAATGAGCAGGTTTCCCAGAATGTTACTTCTCAGTCCAACAAATAGAGAAAGCTTTCCCTAAAAACCATTTCACTTGTTGAAATGCTGGAAGTATATTTTCTGCTTACAGTTGAGAGCAGACAGTGCTCATATTTCCAGCATCAGCTACTAGGACCTACACATCGGACCAAAAACAACCATGGAGATCACAGTAAGAACTGAAACTGGATTTTAATCAAGAAAAAGCAAGGAAACTTGGCACATAATTTGTTTTTCTCAGCTTCAGAAAAAGAGGTATCCTTCTACAGATAATAATAAAACATATATTCCAGACATCACAGAATAAAGCACAAACAGAATCTTAACTGTATTTCACACCGAACTCCAAGAAATGAAGCACCCCAATCCCTCACATAACGTAGCAACTACAACAATTCACTGTAGGTAATTTAAATGCATCCTTTACCTTCAGAATCAATGTAAGTACAAACATTTTCATCAATATATGCAATTGTTTCTTTGCTTACATTTGTATTTGTGTCTAAGGAGACTGTAACAGAAAAGGAAAGCTAAGACAATTATAGAAAGCAGCCAAACCCAGACACATAGTCCCAAGTATGCTGATATGTTAATGGTGAGATACTTAGAAGTCTAAAGGTCTGAGACCAGAAATACTTTTAACTTCAAAACAAGGAGGATGAGGCAAGATTACAGAGGCTTAATGCCTCTCAAGTGTAAAAGTTGATAAACCAATCCAGACACACTCAAGCTGCAAATGCAAAAAAGAACTTAAGCAAAGGAATACCTGTGGAACCAGTTTCTTATCTTCATTCTGTATCACTTGTATCTTGGTTGAAATAATTAAAAAAATGCTACTTTCCAATTAATTTGTCTGTTGTCAGAAACTCCTGAAGGAAAGCACAAGTAAATACTTACACAGGTGGGCTGAAGCATTCCTGCTCAAGACGCAGAGCTGCTAAGGGTCTCACCTGCTCCTCTGTTCTCTGGGGAGAGCCCAGGCTGGCCCTTCACTGGTCCAACGCTGTTAACTGATCAGACTATTTTAAGATAAGCTAATTATGCCAGTGCAGTATCTTATAAGCCAATAAGACTAAGCAGAAGAGACCATGAAGAATTAAAAGCAATGAAGTACGGATAAGACAGAAGCAAGAATTGTGATCTCAGCTACTTGAGATAAGAAGTCCAGAGGAATTTGAGTCTGGAGAGTGACTCAGGATATCTAAATACTCCTCCTGCACCTAACAGTTCTAGCAGGCACCAAAGAAATTGCACAGGAAGGGCTGTTGGTCCTTACACCTTCAGAAAATTATTAATCCCTGCCTCAGAGAAACAGCGTAAGATCTCTGTGGCTTGTTTGCAGGCATTACCTACATGCACACAATCAGACAGCTACAGAAACAAATACAGATGCCTTAAAAACAAATAGATCTGAAGAAATATCCTTGGCTTATGAGTTTGTTGCACAGAAAGTTTTCAAGAAGTTTATCCGATCATCTCCTCATTAACATTTCACCAGAGGAATGTACCATGGAAAAGCAGGTTGAAGCCTCTTTTGAGAACAAGTCAGCCAGCACCTTCAGGAACACTGAGGTAGGTTTTGTCACTCAACAATTCAGCCTTAAAAAATTCCACGTTAAAAAAAAACAACAAAAAAAAAGGCATTCAGGAAGTCCTCAGTAGAACACAGATATAATCACAGCCCATTCATCCTTGTTAATAGCTTTGGATTTAGCCAGTGTCAGACAAGTACAACAGAGCAAGTACCAATTACTGGAGCGTTTCAGGGGTGCTGCAGAGCTCAGGGCTTGGTGGCTGCACACAGCCCCCTGCAGCAGCTCCTGGCACCTCCCTGGGCAGGCAGGCACCTGTGTTGGTGTAATATAAAGAGCTTGGGAGAAATGAGCTGTATGGAAGGGAAGCTCTGGAAAATCATGGAATAATGGAAGAGGGGAAAAAAAAAAAAAAAAAAGGAAATGAAGGAAATAAAGGAAAAAATAAAGGAAGTTCTGTAAGTTACTTGCAAAACCAGTACTTAGCTCCTGCTGTTCACAATACGTTGAAATTCAGTGTTTTTCACACTGATGAAGTAACATACGAGCTCCAGTTCCTCCATGCATATTTTAGTATCACGATTAAAATGGGCTACGATACACAGAACAACAATTTAAATATAAAGACAGTATGTGCTCATCCCCACACCATGCTTCACGTGCTGCAGAGAAACACAGCCCTGATACTGGAATCCTTTATCTCATGAAACTGTGCGGGTTGTGCGTGCCTAGAGCCAGTGCTATAAGGACAGCCTAGAGATCCTTTAATGAGTTCTGTCTCTTTCCACACAAGAAACGAGAAGGTAAAAAGAAAACAAAAATGGCAGCAGAACCCAACAGCACCAGCACTACACCGGCATGGCTCACCGTGACACACGTCCTTCAGCCCCGTGCCAACACGATGGCTGTGCAGGGTCAGGAGCTCAGCCAGGACCCCGACTGCTGCACAAGCATGCCAGGATCACCAGAGGGTGCTGCAGGGGCTCCTAACGTGCCTAGGGAGCGCCTGGGTTTGGATCACAAACACTGGGCAAGTCCTTTGCTCCAGTTTTAAAAACAGTTTTTTACGTGGGCCTCTCAGTACTCAGAATTTCAGTCTCCTCTTGAATGACCTCTTCTGACTCCATGTGCAGTGATTTTCTGAAAGAATCTGGTCTGAGTTTTTATGTAAGCATCTTGAGCTAACACACAACAGTGTTCACTGTAAATACTCACGCACTTGACAAGAGGTTTCATAGACTATCTAGGGCATCCTCAAAAGACAGCTCTAAAAGCAAGCATGTCGCCATCAGGCTTAGCCTGACAGCCACAGGATGCCACCTCCTCAGCAACCATGCACGGGGAGCCTACATAAGGAGGAAAAAGAGGGCAAGGCGCTGATCCGGAAGCCTCACGGATCAGGCATGCCCAAAGTACCTGCACACAGGTTTCCTAAGAGCAGCGAGTGGGATAACCATAGGCTGTCAGGTCTGATCTCAACTCACTGTGCATCCAAGGCCCCTACCTAGATGTAACCCTGTGGAAGAACTCAATCAGAAGTCACTGATTGACTCATCCTCCAGCAGGCAAAAAATAACAGTTGAAATTTTCACTCTTCTATAGCCCTATTTCATTTCCTGAAGAAGAAATGATTTGCCTTCTAAACTATTTCAACATTAATCATTCATGTCTTACATCCAAAATTTTCATAATCTCAACAACACATGTCACGAGTTCCTTGAAGCCACCGAATGAACAGCATGAAGTGATAAACACTGACCAACAGTTTGGGGTTTTGTTTTGCTAAAAAGGAAAGAAAAACCCATTTGACAGAAGTGCTCAGGGCTAACTCCCATTGCCTCCTCTCTTCCCTTGAACTTCAGTGTGTTGTAAACCCAAAACAAAGCCTGGATAACTTCTCAAATTTCTCTGTGGCCTTCACCAGCCTATTTAAAACTGGAAGTCATCCTCTGATAAGCCAGAACATTATTACATGTTCTACATGCTCCTTGGGAATTTTTAGAGCACATGTGTTAACAACCAGAACTTCTGCAAATAACCCCATATTCCACCCCCCAAGCGGCAGTGAGCACCGCCCCACTCACCGAGCACTCCTCTGCAGCCACACGGCTCCCCTGCCCTTGAAGGAGCTCTTCCAATTGAGTGCTTCCTCACGGTAGCCATGAATACCCTTCCTGCTGGCACTTTTTTCCATAACTGAATCCAACAGCTCTCAAAATAAAGATCTTTATGTGTGATTCAATAACAAAAGGGAAGACACCACCATTGGGAATGCTAAGAACAAAATAAGGAAAACAACAAGAGGACAAAATAAATGGGGGGAAAAAAAGAAAAAAAAAAAAAAAAAAGCCCTGATGTTCTGAAAGAACAGGGAAAGAACAGGGAACATCAAGGAGCCCTAAAGGAAATCCTTCTTCCATACTCCAAAACTTCAACTCTCAAAAGGCAGCAGCCCAAGCTAATGTGTATCACCAAATCCAGACTAACCAAGATAATTTCACAGCTTACAGGCTCAGAAAGTTTAGGAAAAAGCCATTTCCCTTTCTGGCACATGAAGTGAAACAGTGCATCTCTTACTGCACTTTTTACTTTCCCTTCTTTTACCCCACAACAAACCAGCTTCTGCATATAGATCTGCAATTAAAACCTCGCATTATTACTCATTAATTTTAACACCTTCAAGGAAAAAAACAAAAGTAGTCAGTTACTAAAAAACTCACTTTATGACCCTCGCTGTGTGACAGTGTAACACAGCACACGGCGATGAGGGAACATCTCAGTCTCTTAAACGTTCTCGGAAGACCCAGAGCTCTGAAAGCTCACAGTGGAAAAAGCAGCACTGGGAATTGCTGAAGGCCCCATCTTACTGCAGCCACTCCGTCAGCTTACAGCTTCTAAAACAGGATGCGTGCAGTCCTGTCAGGAAGAGGGCAGCTGCTGTGAAAGAGTGATACCAAACCCGAGACATCCTTAATGTTGATAACCTCAGTATTTCTGAGCTATCCTCCACAGTGAGACCATCAATTAAATAACATTCAAAACATCGGAGAAAGATGCACACTGTCACTTTACTTCAATATCTGACAGGAAAAAGAAATCCTCATCACTAATATTGCTACCACTTTCTCAGCCTCCTCAACCCAAGCACTGCAGATTTTGCACAATCAAGGGAAAAACAAGCCAAGAATCACTTTACCTTCCAGTGGTTTATTTAATGCACCTTTCACTGAGGGAAGTCTGCTCTGCCCTGCAGGCCCCTCACTGCGCACACATCCCTCGCTCAAGGTTCAATACTGACTCTCCGGTCTCAAAACTGTAATTCTTCCATACCCCATCTTTCTACGCTTCCAATGCCTTCCTCCGCATCAGAAGGGGCACCAAAATCATCTCCTCACAGTCTTTTCTCTTGACTCCCTGTGCCAATATCCTCACAGAGAAATGTTTAACAGCGTAACAGCAGCACAGCTCAGTTACGGATGTGCTTACATAATCATATAGCTAAAAGTTTCCTGATTTATCCCTGATGACCTTCCATAAATCATCACAGAAAATGACAAGACCAGGCCCAGGCATACTGCTATAGCACTCAATACCGACCCTGACCGCAGCTCTCACTGCACGGATGATGACAACACAGCCACGCTCGGTACTCTTACAGCTCTACGGTTGGCCTTCAAACAACAGAAGTAACGTTAGCCCAACCCGTGCAATCCTCACTTACAATACTGGAAGCAATCTGGTTTTCGAAGGAGGCTGTTTCAAAAACACTTGCAGGGATTTAAAGGAAATTGAAGAAATCTTTCCCCTTCAGCCCCCTCCAGTCACCATTGTGAAAGTAACATAAGCGAAGACATAACTGTTCCGCTCCCCTTTTTAGGTCACCTCAGCCACAACTGGGAAGGGAAACGTTTTTCTCACAATTACTGGCTCTTTATTTAAAAAAAAAAAAAATCACAATAAAAGATGCTTTGTCATCCATGACTGAGACACAGGTGCTTAACTCAAAGCCAGCACCTTCACACAGCTATGCTTGGCTGTTAATTCCTAACACCACTTTTTAACCTAGCACACGTAGAAGAGGCATGTCACAACACTTAATAACCACTAGTGATGGCCCTGCCGGGCACAAGGCTACATACAGTGCACTCTTAAACATCGCAGTTGGCCCGCACAGACTTCAGCACAATTGCAAATCTCTTCAGACACGGAGATGAGTACAGCTGGGAGACCTACCTCGTTAAGCATTGCTAACAATACACTAGTTAATGCCATGAAAAATAGTTCAATTCATCACACTCTTACTACGAAAAATGTATTTTCTTCTTCTCGTAGGGGCACACGCATACTAACACATGGGTAACAAACACCATGCTGCTGTCTGTACAGAAGGCTCCACTTCCCTTTGAGAAAAGAATGGCCACAGATTTGAGCTGCCTTTACCTGACAGCCATTCCTGTAGCCTCAGATTAAGGGGAGAGGCAGAAGGAAGATTACACCATTAAACACATTCCCGTTCAGTGAGAACCCTGGTTGACAAGGAGCAGAGGGATGAAATGAAGGTGCCTTGGAAGATGTTCGTTCCCCTTCAGTGTCAAATGGAAACGAGTGTATGCAGCACTGGGGTTTATTTCTCCAGGTTTCTTTAATATGTTTCTTTTTAGGAATGTTCCCCGCAGAATCATTAAACATCAGTTTAAACAATGGAGTTGATAAACAGAAATAAGGAGCGCCTTAATGTGGAAGAAGAAAACCCACACCCTTCCCTTCGACTCCATGAGCAGTCACTTGAAAGAACAAGTGTTGGAGTCAGAAGGTATGAGATGAGGGGAGTGGTGAAAGGTAGAATCCAACATAAGATGTTTACCTGAAAATTAAGCAGACAACACTACTGTAGACTATAAACCCTCCACAGGATTAATTATTAGCTGCTGCTCCACCACAGAGCACACAGTGTATGTGTGCAGGGGTGGGATCACTGTTGTGTTGCATAGCAGAAGCCTGTCTTAAACTCTGAATAAGGCTATTTTGTCCATTCATTAGACTCTGTATCAATGATCTGGTATCAATAATCTACAACATATTTTGCCTGGCTGCCTTCAAAAAAAAAAAAAAGAGGAGAAAAAAAAGCTCCTGAACTCATTTTTATAGGAAGGTCAACAGAATCAACTTTGAGGGGAAAAAAAAAAGGAATGTCCTCACAAACTGCACAGTATACCAAGGCCGCTCTGTAACCTCCATGGAGGAAGCCCTCATTGCAGGGTCTGAATATCTCCTCTGAAGGCACAGCAGTCCCATGCGATGGCAGGAAGAGTTAAACCCACGTCCAATTCCGCTTCAGGAACACAATGGCTTGTCCACTCAAATAACTATTGTATCTGCCTTCAATGTCAGTAGTAAGGCATGTCAGAAAAGAAAAGATAAAGGAGGAACGGTGCATTTATTTTCTTTGGTTACTTTTCCGGAGCTGAAGGAACGGAATCTGCATAGAAGACACCAGAACTCCATGTTATCATGGGCTGAGATTGTGGCTTTGTCCCACGTTAGCAATTAAAGAACACGTTATTAAGTAGGTGAAAGAAAAGTTGTCAAATATAAGAAAGTGAGAACTGAAAGCCACTCTGTGCATTAATGAGTTACACAGCATTTATGTCAGCACGCGCTGTTCAAATTGACGCACGCCGCTGTTCCACTGAGGAGAAGTCAGTGGCAGTGCGGTGCCCGTGCCATCAGGCTGCTGCCATGGCAGAACAGGCCCCGAGCCCAACTTCTACAGACATTATTTAACGGTATGGCCTCCAAAAATAAAAACTAATGATTTAATGAGGTGAATGAAGTATGAAAATCTACATTTTCAGAAAACGCCTCTTGAAAAAAACACATCCAAGCTAAACTACAGACACCAGACATGCAAGGCGTAGCTATCCGCAGGTATCACAAACCCAACTACTTGTTACGGAGGCAGAACACACAGCTGGCAGAGCAGTGCTCATCACAGCACAGCCTTACAGCCCCCGCTGCCACAGAGCCACCCAGGTGTGCGCTGCTGCCGGCCTCTGAAGCGGCACTCAGCTCCAAGCACACAGCGTGACCTCAAGGGGCCATCTCAGAAATCAGGAGGAGCCCCTAAAAGCTCTGCTGCACTCATCAACTAGCTTAAGGAAAACTGCATTCACTTCCAACTCAAGTAGGGTTTCTGTACATGACAGGTCTTCTGTCACAGGGAGCCATTCTACTCTCCACAACTGTTTTAGCTTCCCATTCGGCCAAGTCCAACACGACTCAATGCTACAGAGCCATTTACCCAGCTTCTGCTATTCAGTGCTCGCCTGTTGCTCCGTCCCATGTTCTCAGAGGAAAAAAAGAACACTCTGTGGCATTGTAGTAATCTAAACCCAGGTATCTCAGCATACACGGAGCACTCTATGGACCCTCTCATTTAAGGAGTCCATTTACAGAGGTCTAAATACACACTTGTCAATAGAGCAAAACAAACACATGTACAAACTAAAGATGAACACGTTTCTACCATAACTTCCTATCTGCAAATGCCTCCTCACAAACGAAACACGGGAAACAGAATGCTGAGAACGGCCCAGAGGAGTTGCATGTGCAGCAGGAGGCTGCTGTGCACCGCAGCGCTGCGATCCACCCCATCCCACCACGTCCCATCCCTCCCACCGAAGGATCCCTCCCTCTCACCAATGGAACTCTTCTACTACTACTGGCGGACGGTGCCAACTGCATACTTAGAGCAGAATTAGGGAGGAAAAAACAACTAACGAGGGCAGTGGGGTACTTGGCTTCCTAAATTTCAACCTGAACACCCTCAAAAACTGGACTTGTTTCCAGCTGGTCAGAACTATCGTAACGCCTTCATATTGAGGTTTCGTTTTTTTCCTTGTCTCATTTTTGTCCTGCTCGTAGAACTGTAGAAGGCTGCTTTATAATTATGTTCTTCAGAGGCCAAAAGTGTTCGAATTGTATCCTTCCCCACCAGCCTTCCAAAAAGGCGCAGGGGTTTGCACGCATTCTAGCACCTGAATGAAGAAAGCAGCCTACGAAGTGACCTCACAGCTCTCCCCCAAATGCAAACCGCTCAGTGCGGAGGAGGGAACACAAAGATTCCATTCTCGTACGTGTGAGGTACCAACAAACGTTGTAAATGTTTTTTGAAGACGGACAGGATAAGGGTGCTGCTGCAGCCCCCGAGAGGGATGGTTAAGCACCACCTATCGCGAATAAAGAGCAGAAATAACCGTACAAATACGAGCACCCAGGCGCTAGCACTGAAAGCCGCTTCGCACAGCACCACAGTGAAGTTTGAAAGCTCCCAGCCCATCTCATGCTACATTACAACGTAGCGGACTCTGAAAAAGGGTTAAAGGAAACACCGCGCCTGTTACCAACTCCACAGCAAACCAAGTATTGTAGCCTCGCTCTTATCTACCGATTATTCCCTCTCGTGCTTCCCAGAGCCCCTTTCCTCCTCCGTTTAGGACGGCTCACACCAGATTTACACTGAAAACTCCCTCTCCAATGGCCACATCCCCCCCCCCATTCCCAGCGCTGACCCCGCACCCCCATTCCCAGCCCCGCTCCGCCGCCCGCCCCGCGCTCCCTCCCATCGCCCCACGGCCGCGCAGCCCCGCGCGGAGTGCCGCAGGACCCGGCCGCGCACCGCCGCTCCGCTCCGACCTCTCTCCTCCCTCCGGACGCCGCATCCCCCCCGCCCGCCCATTCGCGAGGACTTTTTTCGCCGCCGCCGCCGCTCACAAAAGGCTCCGTTTCTGCGCGTCGTTCGCTCCTCGAGAGGAAAACTTCGCACCGAGCGCTCCCTCTGCCCTCGGCTCCCCCGGCGCCGGGGCCTCGCACCCCGCCCTGACCGCCCCCGGCGGCCCCCCCCGGCCCGTCGCCGCCGCCCACACCTCCCCCGGGTCCCCCTCCCCTCTCCCGCCGCCCCCCGGCACCTCCCGAGCGGAGCGGCCCAAAGGGCGCACAAAGCCGCTCCCCGCGCCGTGCCCTCCCGCCGGCCGCCCCCCTCAGTCGCTGCCCCCGCCCGACACCCGCCGTCCCGGCGCCCCTCGGCTCGAGAAGCGGCCCCCCCGACCCCCCGCCCGCCCCCGGCAGCGGGGACCCCCCTCGCTCACTCACCCGTCCTCCCGCAGCCCCTCGCCGCCCGCCGCTGCCTCCTCCCCGCTGAGGCTCCTCAGGAGACACTGACACCGGCGCACGGATACCCGCTGGGCGCTATTTTTGGGAAACAAGGCCCGAGCGCGGCCGGAACTACTTCCTCTGTCACTCGCTGCTACAGTCGCAGCACGAACGCGGATGGTGATATCCTTCCGCCGTCTCCTCAGGACGGGCTGACGCGCTCAGCCGAGCCAGGCCGCGGCGGGAGGAGGAGGGCGGCGTAGAAGATAGCGAGGTGAGCCCGTTCCCGGTGGCGGGGCGGGGAACGCCCCAGTTTTAGCGGCCGGCATCGCCGGATTATTTTGTTTTACCACGGGGAGCGGCAGGGTCTACATTCTTTACCGGAGACCCAATGGCGCGGCGCCGCCCGCCGATAGGGCAGAGCGCCGGAGTGAAGGGCGAGCAGCACCAATCGCAGTGCACAGAGGGAGCGGCAGTGCCCGCCCATCAGCACGTAGTTGGGAGGCGGAGCGTAACGAAACGTGGAGGCCTTGAGTGACAGGAGGGCGATCAATCGGAGAGAGGGAGGGGGAACAGACAGCCAATCAAAGCCTAGCAGAGGCCGGCCTAGCGGAAAGGAAGCCCTGTGCCATGCCCCTTCGTCCCAGCAGCGGGAGCAGCGCATGTGTACAAAGGCTCACCGGGTCGGGCCGCGAGTGACGCACGTAGCCGGGCCCGTCCCCTTCCATGAGAAGGCGCATGCGCAGAGGCGCCTCCCCGCTAGGGCACGGCCGCGGCCCCGCGGCGACGTGCCCGGGGTTGCCGGGGTAACGGCTGCGGCGGGGCCTGGGGCCTTCAACTCCGCCCCGCGCCCAGACGCAGGGCGGGCCGCCGCCTCGTCACGGCCTGTAGGCCCCCGTCCAGCCCCAGGAAGAGGGGCTGCGGCCCGCAGAGCTGCCTCAAGGACAGCTTCGGCTGAGGAACCCACGAAGGCCCAACGTTCTCACCTTCGCCCTGCGCAGCGTGGCATATTTGCCATTAATTTTGCTTTAAAGAGTAAAGAGCAACTGCTAACCAAAGCCACTACAAAACTGGCATCTCTCCCCCACAACAGAAGGCAGCAGCTGAGCACCCCAGAATAAAATTCTCCCACTAAAAAGTTACTTGCCAAAGAAGTTAGTTGTGCTCTGCCTCTTGTCCGGCAGCATGTGGCAAAGAGTGCAGAACGCAGAGCTGAGCACCGCAGCGGTATCTGTGGGGCAGCAGCACCCAGCTCTGCTCTGGGACGTGAGAATTAGAGCTGCAGCCACTGGAAAACAGAGACTCACCGATGGGCTACAAACAGTCAGGTCCCAAAATGGTCAGAAAGTGACACACCACCACCTCCAGTCGTGCTCAGCGCACCGCTGGATGGGAACACGTTGAGCCTCCAATGTGTTCTGAAAAATGAACGCAAATTTCTGTTGTCTGTTTGCAATTATTGGGCTCAACTGGAAGCAGTAACGCACAGCTGTGAAGATCAAAATCTGTACCATACAGTTCATTTGGAAAGTATTTATCCATCTCCTAATGTGAGGGCATCCACCTTTCCTTCAGAGCAGCACGCAGGTTCTTCCATGGATCTAGGAAATAACGAGCAGGAGGTGTGGGAGAGAAAGTAATCACAAAACACAGATCACTGCCACCCACTGTCATATTTCCAAGCTGATTACTATTGACCTGCAATAAATAAGAGATGAAAATACATACCACTTTCTTACATTTCTGAACACCAACAGTCCGAAGAGCATTGATTTTTATATGCATGTAGCTTATGCTCTTGTTCCTCACTCTATCATCCATAGCCCTTATAAAAATTAATACTATGAAATCAGCTCTTGAGCATAACAGGCTGAGAAGACGTTGGATAAAATCCCGAATTCTTTAAGTTCTAAAGTCAGTAGGAGCCTGAATAACCAAGCCCTGAGCAAGGACTTCTGGTTATGCTCATTGATTATTTTCACTATGTAATCATATTATTCTAAGCTGGCAAAAATAAAGCAGGAAGCCAAAGAGATAAATAATTGCTCTGTTTCAGTGGCACTAGAAAAATAAGCATAGCATGTGTTGCTCAAGGGATTTGTATACGTCCCTTGCAAGCAATAGTTAAGGAGAGTAGAGCACTAAAACATATTCGTCTCTCAATTGAAATGCTGCCTATGTAACAATTGAGAAAAGGAAGTGCAAGATGTGGCATCCAATTGAAATTACTGATGTTGTTTTCCATACCCAATGGTTTGCTGCTACTTCTGCTTCTGCAACCCCCTTTGGGACAGCGAGTGAAAAAGAATAGGTGGGAGGTAGGTCACAGATGTTCTCACATGTCAGAACAGCACAAATGAAAAACATCACTCCTCAGGGTGGGCACAAATAAAACCACGGAAGGATTTCTATATTAAAATGACTGAAATCACTGTGTGGTGTGATGGCCCTGTTCTGGGTTAGGTTTCATTTCCAGGGCAACTGCAAAGGCAAAATACACCTGGATAATCCAAAGGATGCAAAGCTGTCAGTGACTAAAGCAAATCCACGCTACAGGGAAAATAAAGAAAGAAAGAAGAAGGGAAAAAAAAAAGATCATCTTTATAAGACCAATTAATTTCTGGCCAAAGAAGCAGCAACATAAAAAAGCCCCAGAGAATATCATGCTTGTGTGCCAATATGACAATAGAGAAATTATCACAAGGATCTGCCAGGATCATTCCTAAGAAGTAAAAAAGCAACTACTGAAGAACCCCATCTGAAATCTCTTTCCCTGGCCAAACAACATGCCAGTGTAATTTCCATGATATCCTACAAGGAAAAGGAAACCCAGAAAACAGAAAATAAAGAAAACAATAAGGAAAAAATGATTTCAAAAAGACAACAGTAGTCGTAATCTTGACTGTTCAACTGCGAGGCTCTTTAGTTACCATCCAGCAATAAGGCTTTTCTGTGCATTTCTATTCCAGTGCATTTCCACCCACCCACTCAAAGCGTTTTAGAGACAGCAGCACCAAAATCGTATCTGCTCTTTTAACTTACATCCTCAGACCTTCTCACAAAGCACTCCAGAGTGAAGTACCGTGGCTGCTCCCCACTCTTCCTTTTCAAATATTTCTTATATTCCAGAAAAGAGCTTTTTTTGTCTTTATTCTAGAGAAAAAGAATATTAGATCTCATGCTTCTAAAGGTGAACTTTGCATTAAAAAACAATGCAGGATTTTTTAAAACTGGATGAGTGGGGAATGTTATGTAGCTTTAGCTTATTTGTCAAACAATTAAGTTATCCTTCACAGGGAAGAAGGGTCTGAGAACAAGCTTTTCAGAACACGGTTTCTTAAAAATCACAGGCTAGATTAATTCCTAACGTTGTTTCACTTACAGTGGTGGAAGTACTCTGTGAATGAAGTTTTTTTTTTACAGGACCACTTATTGCAACAAAACCAAACTGTACTCGTAGCATTTCAGGATGGGAACTTTCATGAGAAACAAAGGATAAGAGAAGGGGAGACTCCTACCTACGGATCAGGAAGCCAGAGAGGAGGAGATAATGGTTCCTTTTCACTAATACTTGGGATAACCCTATTAACCCCCCCCCCACCCCACCCCAGTGCAGACACAGATTTGCACTTGCTCAAAGCTGGCTTGGATCAAATGCCCATGACCTGTCTGTCTGTAGTTGGGAGTATTGCTCATACGCTACTATTTGGCTCTGGTGCTCCACCAAAGACAGCTAAAATAAGGAAATCTTAACATGATTATATCTAAGTCCAAATTGCCTGACAGTGCATGAATTAAATTCACTCAATCCACTTCATAAACTGCCTTCTGTAAACCACTAATATTTCCACATCGTTATATGGTACATTCAGTAATCCGATTGCCTTGGGAATATTTGTTTTTCCAGAACCTGTGGCCAAGGTACATAAGATTAGATCAGATGCAGCTTGTCTAAGAATGCTGTAATGTGGGTGTACAGTATATCTGCTAGTTTTGAGTTACAGGTAGAAGTTCTCTTTCTCTCTTTCAGACTTTTCCAGCCACAGGCTCAGGCTATGCCATCTGAAGCTGCTTCTTGCAGCATTTGGTACTTCTTGTTTTGTGTTGCTGCTGGCCTTCTAATGCCAGAGATCACCACAGGAAATATTTGCATGGCACGCCTCGTGTGCTGCATGACTGATCCATACCTCAGCAAAACTTGGGATATTTTCTAGGTCTTCACAATGACAGAAGACAAGTCTCTCTGGGATTCACACTCTTCTGCTGGGGTTTTCTCACCATTCTCCATGTTAACATGAACCAACAGCTGGGTTTAAGAGATCTGTTATAAATAGTAACATCATGCTGCTAGCAAGCTTCTTGGAAAGTAAAGAAAATACGTTATTTAATGCACTCTGACATTTGCTTTTCCTCTCCTATTCCTAAGCTGCATTTCGGTAAACATCCGTAACAACAAATGCACAGAAGTTGACTTCTTCACATAGACATAACAAGTGCTGCCTTGAGCCCAGGAGATGATATCCAGAACAGCTTACCTCCCTTCAGCCAGGCAGCTGGCAAACTCTCACAGTAGGAAAAGGAGTCAGAACGTGGATGGAAATTCCTGATTCCTACAGCGTCCAAGATTACAACCTTTGGCATTTTATTTTCATGGCTGTTCTGTGTTGCTGCAGAAAACTTCCTCCTTTTGCCATATCTTTCCATTCATTAAAATTGCAGCTTGCAATTAAATATTCTGACATAACATAGCTGAGATTTTTTGGCAGCAGCCTTAACCAGAGGTTTTCAGAGTTTCCTGCAGACAGCTTTAAATTTTCATATCCTCATGAATGCTTGCCACCTTCTTTTAATAACTTGAAAAACTAACCTTCTCTTAGGAACTTCATTGTTGCCGTATTTCCCCAGCATTCATTTACTGCCTTCAGAAATATGTCATGCACATGTATATTTATAGAGAGCGCAGTGTACATATGCACCGTGTAGTTTGACATCTCATAGAGAACACACAGATTGCATGGTAGATCTAAAGAAATATTCTTACATTCAATATTTTCTTTATTAAAACGCATTTCTCTCTTCCCGTGGTATCGTATCATTTCACTCATTTAAGAAATATTTACTACATTATTCAAAAACTTCAGCCCTTGATCTGTTATTAACTTCGTAGCCTTACAGATTCTGACTTTCATATACGGCAACACTAAACCATTATTTCTATGCAATGAAATATTTCTTAGGATAGAGTTTGACCTTTTTGCAAAGAGCTGGGAGTCTCAAGGATTTTCAAGTTATTTGCGTTCCTAAGGTGCAGAATATATTTTATCTGTTGGAAGCATGTTCAGACAACGCTCATCTCTAATACAGACTTGAAATTGATTTTAAAAAGGGCCTTTCTAATGTTCAAACTAGCCCTAATCTCTTTTTTCTTCTAACATTACCTGGCAAATAAATTCTTAAAGGGATATTATCAATTTAAGAACTATGCTTTAGTCTGGAAAATTCTCCAAGAGATTAAAGAGAAGACATCCTTTTTCCTGTAGGTTTAATTTCTATATTTGACTGCAGTATGTGTGGTCAGTATCTCATGCTGTTAGGAAACAAAAGAGACAGAAATAGATATAGGAGACCATAATACCTAAAAAGTCTTCAAACTGCTTTTTAAAGTAGATGTGAAGTTGGTGGGACCTCGTGACAAATGACTTGTGGAACTCTTGAAAGGCAGGTAATTGTGTCTTGCTCAGAGCATCCTTGGCTCCCACTGCAGACAGCAAGTGCTGCTCTTAACATGTAAATCTAAGCATTATTTTTCCTAGACTTGATCTGTTTTGCTGTAACTCTATTGATCAAATTGCACACGAGACATATGCTACTGTCCTGGTCTTGTAAACTTCACACACAGAGCCCACAGAAGGTCTGCGTGATCTGTTATAATGTGCAACATATAGCAAAGAAACTTTTATAGCAGTTAACTTCTGAAATAAAGTTTAATCTTTAAACTTGGGCAGTATACAAGGTGCATTTTTGGCATTTTATGATGGTATCCAGACTCCAAAGTACAAATGTTGCTGTGATTTATTTTCAGTTATTTCTTTGGGGTTACACGTGGGATGACTGATCTGTGTCCCACAGGATCTGTAGAAGCCATCAGCCTCCCTAATCGTTCAGGCACTTTATCAGGTAAAGGCAAAGATGCCCATTCATCTTATGCTGGGGGGTTTGCTCTAATTTGGAAAACAAGACTTAAAGAAATGACCTGTGTTAACATGGATTGGCTGGTGTGCATTTCTGAGTTTTGTATCAGAGCAAACGGTATCAGGCATTTATTAATGGACGTATTGTCCTCTTGGCTGTGATATAGGATTATCGCATGCTTTCCCAAAACTTCCCTGAAAATACGCTCAATTCTAATTATTAAAAGCAGCAGCATTGCTTTGATTCCTTCCTGTGGTTTCATTTGTCTGCCAGCTCAGAAGACAAACTGGTATTCAGACAGCTCACCTGCTCTCTATGGTTACTTGGTGATAAACTATTTCACAGACCCTTCCTGTGGCATCTAGGGCAAGTGTTTTGAAACATAGCTCCAGTACACGCATAAACGTGTCATCTTGTGCTAAAATGCCACTTCAGTGCCAAGCCAAGCCAGCTGGCTTTGGACAGAAAGTTCTTTTCTGCTTACGTGTGCAAACTTTATCACTTCCCTGTCCTTTTTCTCTTGCTGTCACAGTACTGCAGAGGTGGTGGCGGCTGATGGCAGAGTGAGAAGCAGTGTTCAAAATGTGTCCACGTTAGTCGAGATAATAAAGCCTGGTCCTGCAGCCATGTGTTGAATCCATCTGCCTTAAAAAGTATCTCACATAATCTAATCAAATGTCTTTCCTTGTATTACGTGGAAGCAGAGAAAGATGAACTCGAGTTTCAGTTACTACATGAAAAGAAAAAAAGCATCCAAAGTTTTGATGTCTGGTACCTTGTTTCCCTGGCCCCAGTCATAGTTTGAGAGGGTCCAGACTGCTAGGTTTGGAATTCTTCCATCTTTAGCTTCAGTTTAGCAAATCACAGTTGGAAATAAGCTAACGTATTCTTAGTTTTCCCACAGAGTGGAGTAAGAAAACAGGTCTTACCTGAGAAGAAAGGTGAAAGTTTGGGGCCGGTGGTTTTCTTTTGCTATTGGTGGTCTTGTTGTTTTGTTTTTTTAAGAAAGATACAAGTTCATCTCAAAATTAGACGCTGAAACGAAGGGTGTTCAAACTTCTCACTGTGCGCAGTGGAATATTGTTGTACAAAGCCCATGGAAAAGTTCCTACTAACTCTAAAATTTGACCTGAAAATGGCAATACCTAAACAAAACAAAAAAAGTGCAATGGCTATAGTTTAGCTGGTGTACTAGTTACAAGTAGTTAAAATACAATTTAACACAATTTGCCCCAGCTGAACTGTTCCAAGCTAGGTTAAAACTATTACTCCAATGGAAGACAGGTTCTGAATTTACCATGCCTTAGCTATCCCTTACCCTGAGGACAGTCTACCTCAAATCACCTAGTATTTCATGCAAATAAGCACATGCAAAAAGCTGACGCAAAGTCTTGTTATCCCCTCGCTAATTTTTGTCCATGTGTACACAGACACAGAGTTGTTTGTGTCAAGCAAATTTTAAATGATACTTTCAGGGTCTGAATACATGAATGGGTGATCTCATTCACGTACTGACATGCTTGACAACTTACCATGCATCATCTGAGCCACGGTAATTGACCAAGTGTGTTTGCTCTTCGCCTGTGGCCATCTCAGATGGAAGAAACCAGTTTCAACTTCTCTTTTTCTTGCCCCTGAGGTTGAGCTGACACATTGAGCCTCACATCTGCTGCAGGCTAGAGAAAAGCACACTGCAGTTACCATGCCTCAGCTAAGGTGCAGTAACTCGTTAAGTTGCTGGAGCTGGACAGCATGCCTGAGCTGTTGGTTAAAACAGGATAATTGAGGGCATAAATCAGGTGTTAGCTCAGTTCAGTGCAAGTCAATTGGGAATGGATTTAAGCTAAATCGACACAAATCACTCTTAGTCCAAAATAAAAGTGGCTACCCCACACTAGCTTAACTAAATCCAGGACAGCTTAATCTAACAAAAATGGAAAGACTTTCAACTAACCATAAAGAGCCAAAAATGTTATACCCGATGCTGAGCATTGCCTAGGGCATGTGCATTCACTGCAAGCAACAAATACAGTTTGACACACAAACAAAGAAAGTGAGCCAAATTCACAGCTATCTCAGCAGACAATGTAGAGAGAGGACCAAAGGCTGTGAATGCAGCAATACCTTCTCTGGCTTTGCTAGCAAATTTAGTTTTCTCTACCGTATTTTACTGTAAACAGTTCAAAGTATGAGTACATAATTCTGCTTTATCTCAGAAATTTGCACTCCACCATCATTTAGCAACAAATATGGAACGATGCTGCCATGAGCCTGGTAAAGTTTGACTGTAAACAAATGTAAAACAGCTGAGTTTGTTTGCATTCTTTGAGACTGATGAAAAGTATTAAGGAACAGAAAATGATACACATACTGAAAAGTAAATCTAAGTTTCATACATCTTAACGATCTAAAGTGTTATTGGTAATTCAATCTTGCAGAATAATCCCTAATGAAAAAAAAAAAAGCAAATAAAGCTTGATTTTCTCAAATGGCTTCACCCTTCATCTCTAGGCACTGTTAATGAAATTAGGGATGCATAGTTGAGATTAATCAAGTGACTATCTCTAAAATCCTTTACCAATGGGAGACTGACATGTACGAAGCAATTTGGTCCCCTAGTTTCCGTTTCCTGGCTGAGTTAATTCTTCGAAGAAATTCCTTTAGAGAAAATATTCGTGGGAAACTATTCTGAATTCTTGGTGTTGTGCGAGACTTCAGAAGATCAGCATCCCACTAGGGAGGTTACAAGACGTATATGCACAATAAAATGATAGTCTTGCCCCTACAACATACCACATAGTCCTAGCAGCAAGCTGTGCTTCAAATATATTTCTGTAAGGCTGTTGAGAACCAGTAAGGACTCATTCTTCTGCAGCCTGTGGGAAAAAATAGTCCTTTCCCATGGTGGTTACTTGGCTCCTCCACCCAAGGTACAGACGCAGCAGAAGTCCCACAGCAAAGAGGACAACGCAAGTGCCCTTTGCTATGCCATAAATTTGGTTTGTTGCTTTTTTTCCTCACTCCAAACAGCTCTGTACACACACTGCACAGTCACAGCAGGCCACACATTCTGAACACAGGAAAAATAAAAGTGTGTTATTATCAGGATAATTGAGTGTTGGAAAGACAGTTGCCTCCAGCACTTCGTCCAGATTAAAATCTCACCAGTACCATTATCTGGGAAGTATCTGCAGTGACACGTGCATGCTATGCATCTCAGTCAGCAATCTGGCCTATAGTGTTTACAGAAGCTTTAGCAATTCCTTTAATGACCCTTACAAGTCCTCCACTTATTCAAAAGCTGAAATGCTAGTCTATGGGGGACGAACTTCTAAAACAGCAGATTGAAGTACTCCATGTGAATTGAGCAATTTCTGTTAACACATGTCGACTAAACCAGAGCTGCCAATCAGCCAAGCTGCTGCTCTGCGACAACAAACATCTGAGGTACTGGAGCTTGAACTTAATCAACGTTATTTATTTTATCATGCAGAACTAAGCCATCAGCCACTGCTCTCATAGACATGGTTTTCAGCTACCCCTCTGCCAGAGCATATATGCTTTCTTCAGAGGAAATGCCGTGTACTTAGCCCTCATGTTAACCTTAAAAATGCAGCTATTAGAATTGATGCTTTTTCAGCCTCTAGCACCAAATTATGCTCGCAAGCAACCTTTTCAGGGCTCACTGAAGGAAGAAAACCTAAGCCATAGCTATTGTTAATCCAAGATCAAGCCTTCTGTTTGTATCATCACGCAGTAACCAAGACCACAGGAACTGCAGCTAACACTGTTTTCCTGTCATCATGGGTAGTGGTGATCTGAAAGGTTCCTTTCGAGGATCATTACCTAAAAGGTGGAAGAGGAACTAATTTTAACATGGATAGAGTCAGGACTGAGAGATATATCAGGAACACCAATCAGCAACAGCAAGCAAAACCAAGCCATTTCCCCACCGCTATTTCTATAGGTACCTATTTTCGCTCCCCCATCATCAAGAGTGAAATTATTGTTCAGCTGCATTGCTGTATATCTGGACCGCTTCCACTGACTGCTGATACTCATTGCCTCCAAATGCCCTGGGGATGCACATTGCACTGCATACTCTGCGCGACTCCTCCTCAACCAGGTGTAGCTGGTCCCCTTCTCCATGCCAGCTTGCTTGTGAGCCTTGCGATGGTGTTACAGTTCCAGCTTCCCTTGGTGTCCTGAGGACTTTGGCTCAAGCCTTGCTTATCTGCTGTGAGAAGGTTCCAAAATAAGAAACACATTTACTCCCGGTGCCTTCTCTTCACACTGCTACGTTTACTTTTAATGCCCTTTTCTCATCGCAAGGCAGGAGTATATGCTGTCCTGTGCTCATGGAGAACAACTTACATGCTGTCCCAAAGATGTGCACCCATTTGAGCTTGTTTCCACTGATGTGACTCTATAGACCACAGCTTTAGGCGCATCCAATGACTCCCTTTTTTCTTTCATTGTTTTGGTTCGTTAGTTTTAGCGCTGCTGACACAAACAGTGCATTTCAAAATGCATCTTTCCTGTGGGCTCTGTTTACTCGTTAATGTGGGTAAGTGTCAGCTGAAGTCCTGGATGACAGCTTGCTTTGCTTTAGATTGTGGCATTCCCATATATGATTTATTGTATCTGAAGGGAAGTACGGTTACATCTGTAGGAAAAAGAGTCATGGGAAAAGGGGAGCTGTAAGAAGCCTGGCTGTGAGGGGCACTGTGGAACTTGACATTTAGGTTCCTGCACAAGATGTAATTTCCAGCTGAATAGCTCCGGCACTTACACAGCTTCGCTTTGGCCCCAGCTGTGCAGTAAGTGCTACTGACATCTATCTTAAAAGCTGCTCACAACAACCTGACTTGATGGGGTTGTTTTGTTTTCAGAAAAAGGGGAAAAGATGCTTCAGTAAAGTAGTCCACATGAGCCGGGATGGAGTATTTTGTCCAGACCACTCAGAAGGGAACCAACATAGCTGGGAAAATGGCAGATGATTCTGACAGCTTGCAAATAAAGTTTTGCTGGAAACACTGCACGCTGAGTTGGTGCCCATGTAGCTTCTGGTACTGAATTATTGGTACAGTCCCAGTTCTTTCCAATGAATCACATTTTCCTCAGTTCAGGATTAATCAACATGTCATTCAGATGTATTCTCAGACAATAAGCACTATGATATGGATGTCAAACTATTTTAGGTCAGACTGTTTTCTATTTTTAGCTTAACTATTCCGCTGTAAGACTAATGCCTCAAATTCAGAAAAGGCAAGTGTCAGAAGATACGAGCAAAATCCTGACTCCATGAAGGGTCAGGGACAGCTGTGCCTTTGGCCAGCACAGGATTTCACCTGATGGGTCTCTTTCAGTTATAGGTTATTCCTGTTCTAAGTGCCATTCTGTCCCCAGGATCTGAGATAATTACTGAAATTCCTGCTTTTACAATGCTTTAATGTTGCATAAACATTGCAGGTGGGGGGAGCATAAGTGCAGGTGAGGGGGGATACTTGCTTTGAGTGAAAGGTAAAGTAAATCACCGATTCATTGCACCAGGACACCGCCTAAGACACCGCATGCTGCAGTCTCAGCTTTTGTTATGGCTCTTTAATATCATTATCTGTCGTTCTAAGGTAAGCAAGACAGATCGACATGCATGTACTGAACATACAAAAATATCTGCATTCTTGTATTACACACAGCGTGTGCACATATGCACTTAAATATATACATGAAGTGCTTTCTTCCTTAATGTTTAACAATAACACATAGTGAAATTTCTTAAATGAAGCATTCTTCAAAATGAAGACAATGAGAAATTTTAGAAGGAAAAAGACAGCAAAGATATCTATCCAAAATGGAGGCAGCCTTCCTTCTTACTCACAAGTTGGATGGCACAAACACATACGTTCTTATAGACCTCTCAGGCTCAGAATTCCATCTGGGTAGTCAGGTGTCACAGTCAGCTCCTGCAGAAACTCATAGAGCCAGTGAAGACCGAATTCAAACCTTCCCTGTTCATAGTCACTGCCATCCAAAACAGAAAAGAAACTCTGGGTAGGGTATGCCTGCAACAGAGATAGCCAACTGGAGGCCCACAGAATTTGGATCAAAGCCATGAAGCAGTTTTCTTTGGCCACTGAGAAGCAGGCTGGCTCTCAGGCTAAACCACACGGTGCTGCTCGTTGTGCTTGGGCAGGGCGCACAATAAGTTGTATTTGCCTGAACTTCGTGTGGGCAGCAAACTCACTCTAGATCCTGATACTCTCATCACAAAAATGGATTTCCAAATCCTACGCACGTTGGCTATCCTTGTCTACGTGTTTTTCTGCACACAGATGAAAACTTGCTTTACCCACAGTGTGAGCTGGCCACAGCCCCGAGCCCAAGCTAATATCCTGCCTCTCAGCAGGCCACAGTAATTTGGGCATGCAGCACACGAGCTGCAGCTACATGGCTCCTGGTTCTTTTGGACAACAGCCAGAGTAAGCTCCTATCGGCCTTCAAAAGTCCGCGTAGACATCGCTTATGTAGCTGGTAGTCAGAAGATCCATGACAGGAATGGAAAAATACTGCTCCTGCACAGTGTCGCCTGTGCTTTGTAATCTCTCAGTGCCTTTTCCAGGTCCCGGGGATCTTTAATTCTGACCAAGATTGCAGAGTCAAACTCGTCAACGCCTAAAAGTCAGCGAGTTCTGCCTTTGCCACTGTATGCCAGACATACAAACGTCCACACCGTGGATCACAAAGAATCTGCCTGCTTGAGATTCAGTCACTCTCAAAACCCTGCCTCGTTTCTCATATTAGTTTGCTAATCTCCAGGCCATCATTAGTCTTTAAACTGCCCCATTGATTTAGTAGCATCTTTAAAAAGAACATTAAAATTATTCCTCGTCTGCGGCGCTGCTGTGGTTCATTAATTATTTCATATTACCAACATAAAACTTGTAAAGTGAGAGAAAATTGCCACGCAGACTTGCAACTGCAATCACACATTCTGATCCCAGGGTCAGGGACTGGCTGTGCCTGCCTCTATGGCCCCTGCCCTCAGTGCTCACTGCAGAAACATGCTAAGAGTCATCTGCTGCTTCAAAAATTAGAACGCCACATTGTGATGTAGAGCTCTTTACACTTAGCCCATAAGAAATACCTTTTGAGCTGTAGTAATATGAACACAAATTAGCTTTTAGGGTCATTTTGGATTCTTTTGAGATCTCTTCTTTCTCTGTCAGAAGAAAGAAGAACTACATGGCACTCAGATCCCTTTCTCCACCCAGGCAGAGAGCCCTCCTGTATACACAGTAATAAGATACATTTTCTTTTAGAAATCTGCAGATACTGCAGAACAAATGATGGCTCTCCTTATCCTGTTACACCTTATGAGCCGGACAGGAGATAAATATCAGCACGGAACAACACTCCCATTGGCTGTACTCAACTTTAATCCGCAGTGGAGATCTGACTGGCAGCAATCCCAGGTGGCATGCTCCAAAGGATCGTGTGTGCCTCGCTGGGGGCAGCAGTGCTGAGTGCACCGCAGCCTCGACCCTGCTGCCAAGTGAATGCTAACAGGCATTCAAGACCTTGGTGCACAGCCCAGCTGTTGGAGCTGACCTGCTGCTCCTCATCCAGGCTGTGCTCCAGGGGATCCTCCTTTCCAGCTCTGCAAGGACCCTCTGCACTAACACCAAGCATTCAGGCTCACCTTTGTCTCTTGCTTCTTTCCATGGTCTCCAGTTCCACCCTCTTAGACCTCACCCTCTAACCGGGGAGCCTGCAGAGTGAAGTTGAATATCAATTCACTGTTCCTCAGTCTTAGCAGAAAGGGAGCAACAGAGTGATGTTCTTTCCAGTGAGTCAGTGCTTCTTTGCTGGAGGATGTGTGACTCACCAGTCCCCACAAGGGCTGCCTCCCTCCCCCAGCACTGTACCTCACCTCCAGCCTCTCCTATTCCCATCTCTCCTCTAAGAAAACATTATTTTCCCATAGTCCTTCCTGCTTTTACTGTCTTTGCTATAACAAGCTCAGGGACTGAGAAAATTTGATGGCGCTCCTGTTTTTACATAAGAAATAAAAATGTTTTCTTTTCACTTTCCCCACTCAGGTATCCATCTGCCTGCCCCTCTGGACAGGCGCACAGCTGCGTAGTCACAAACCTGTCTGCAAAGTGACTTCCAAGTGAGGACTCTTGGAAATAGTAACTCCTCACTTCAACATATTAATTCTGGGCCACAGGTAAGATCCAAGTGTTCTTCACCCCTCTGCCCCGTTGTTAAGATCTCTCAGGGGTATGTCTACCAAGTACCTACTCTGCTAAGTACTGCAGCCTGGATTAATGAAAAGCAGTAACTGCTGATTGAACCAAACAAAGAATCAATGAGCCAGTGTTAGAAATCAAGGAACAGAGTACTTCTCATCAACTCCAGTGCAGTGGTGTTCACTTCTTGCTTCCTGACTCTTACAGAGGTCTAGTTACCTAAAAAACAAAGCCACAGCACATCTGTATGACTGGGAGGTGAGACCTGGTAACTGCCTGAGCTGGATCATTCATGCCAGTTTCAACACAAACCAGCAGCAGATAGGGCAGACCCTGCTGGTGGGGGATCTCTCACTGGACAAAAGCCACAAGGTCAGCTCATGCAACCCCAAGCCCGGACAGAGGTTGCAAGGAGAGGGCATGACAAAGTCATCTGGTGGATCAGTGATCCAGAAAGAACTCTTCAGCTTTTAAAACTGTCCCTACCCAAAGGAAATGCCAAACTTGTAGCAGTTCTGCTTGCTTCTCTCCTGCAGTGAAATCTTTTGCCTGGAGGAGATGGGGTGAGCTAGTTTCAGAGCAGAACACATGACACATCTTTGCCACAGTTTGAGTGAACGGAGAGTGTGCTCCTTGGGGCAATCCCTGCCTCTCCCTCAATCGTGTACTACACCACAGACACAAAATACGGCTCAGTATAAATAACAGCCCTGTCTCCCTCCTGCTCTAAAATGCAAGCAATTTAAAACAGCAGCCTTTCTAACAGGGAAGAGCAGAAAGCCAGAATTTTGAAGCCACTTTCTTCTCCCTTGTTAACAGTAAGCCCAGCCTTCTGCTCATAAATAATTCATACGGCCTCTTTTTCCTCAATTACACTGTAGTGTCAGATTCCACACTCTGCCTTCCCAGAGTGACTTTCTGGCTCTTCTGGAGACAGCAAGGCTCACTTGGATGTCTGGAAGAGCCACAGACTCATTAGACTCGAGTATTCTTTCCATACACCAGTTAAAAGATACAGAACACCTTTGTCTTGGAGTTTTGGTAATTATCCCTTGCTGAAATGCTGCGTGACAACATGTTTACAGTAAATCGGTTTTGCTTCAGCCCAGCATTTGCGGTGCAGATTCTAAATACACTCAAGGATGCAAGGATGAGCTGGGAAAGGGGAACCGTGCACAGCTCGTGAGCTAGAGCACGCATAGAGGTGAGAAGAATGAAGGCAAGGAGTGCTCTTGGGTCCTAACAGAGAGACAAAAATCATGGGGAATTCAGTTTGTCAGGTGAAGAAAAGAAAAAAAAGCACAGACAAAAGAAAACAACACTGCTTCCTCTCCTGCCTGCCATCTTTTTTGATTAATTTAAGCTTAGCTTGTTGAGATGAGGAACCAAGATTTCTGCTCTGCTATCAACAGCTTGCTGCCTGTACATCCCAACTCATTACAGAGACGCTGTCTGCTCTTGTGCCTTAAACTAAGCAGCCAGAAAACATTAGACAAGTATTGCATGTTGTAGATTGACAACATTTAAAACCTAGATGGCCAAGCTACTGATATAATTTCCATACTCGTTAACCATGACATCTCCAGTTCTCCCCCACAGCATTCTGTCAGATTCAGCGGGACCAAGAACCTGTCTTAGCTGCCAGAAATCATTTTGTTACTCTTCCATGGATTGGCATCGCCTGAATATACTCTTACCCCTCAGAGCAGAAGTTTATAGAAATCTCTTTCCAATTTCCCAGCTGTGCATCTTGCCTTCCCTGCACACACACACATGGTCTATTAGCTGTCCAGAGCTATGCCCATCTAGCTGGCAGGCTGCCTGTTCACAAGCTGCTCCAACAATTGCCCTTGAGCATAAGCCAATGCCAAGTCCCCTCTCAGGAGTTCATGCTCTGTGCTAGCACTAACATGATTGCACTGGATGGCTTCACCCTGCACGCTACTGACAACGGCCTCTTAAAGACCCCAGGTTTGCTGATGGCAACAAGCTCCCAACTATTTTTCAAGTTAATTTTTGCCAGGTTGTATTGTCACAGTGGTCTCACAGACAAGTAATCTGTCAATGGCAGTCAGGCTTGCAAACACAGTGTGACACGGGAGCCTGGCACTTCTGTAGCTCTTGTTGTAAGAGACTATTTCACATGCAATATAGCTGTGCTTGTTCTCCAGCGTTAGAGCTGAAAGCCAGATGCTGGGTGGGCCACGAAACATTCTGTGGGAATTCTGAAAGGGAAGCAGTTTACCTGGTGGGTATTAAAAAGATGAGCAACGACATTTCCAAATAAGCTTGCCTAAAAGCTAAGTAATTTTACCTGCTAGCAAATCTTGCCTATGACTGGCAAGCACTTCCTACAGGAAGACAACATGAAAACCAAAATATCAGAGGGTTCGTGGCTGAAGTACCATTTGCCTTGTGAGAAGACAACACACAGTGACTGAGAAACAGAGGAAAAAAAAGAAAAGTGAGCCTGTCTCAGGGTTTAGGGCATTCACCTGGAAAAGGACATAACTAAATTCTGGCCCTGACACTGCAAGCCTATGATTATTGCTACAAGATACAACAGAGTCAACAGGAGGGGGGAGGGGGGAAAAAAGTCCTTCCACCCACCTTGTATCTCTCAGGGGACAAATGGTGTCAGCCAGCACGGCCACAGCACACACACCACGCTATCGGGATGCCTGAGGTCAAACTCTCACTGGCGCTGCCTCACAAGGCATGTTCCCTGGCATAAGAGCAGCTATGTATTAATGGCACACATCACGTACTACTGGTAACTATAGGCCATCCCACACGCAGCCTCACCGTAGGTCAGATTACTTCTGCCGGTGTCAACGCGCTCTGCTGATGTTCAACAGGAAATAGCAGAAAAGATGCTAAATCTGGAGGAGCAGAAAGCAAAGCATGTCAGTACACGTGCATCTCAAAAATTCTGCTTAAAATATGAAAACACTCCAAATGCTTCAGATGGAAGCTGCTCAAAGGAACAAAGAAGAAGTCTCTCTCAGACAGGCTCGACCCCAGTCAGGAACAATGGGGCTTAGATTTACAACACAACCCAGGCTGAGTTCTTGCAGTTCCTGGAAAACATGAGTAGTGGACTGGTGCATTTTTTTATTTGCTATTATCTCCCATAGACATTCATCCTGATCTTAACATCTTTATTGTCCATATAGAGCAAGCTTCCTCCCAAACAGAAATGAATGTTCCAGTAAGTTTCCGTAGACAAAAAACAAAAATTAAACAAAAAAGATCCCTTTATAACATAAAAAAAAATGTACACTTCATGTTGTGATTCAAAGTGCTCTTTGTTTCAGGAAGTATAAATCCCCAATTTTACAAAGAAAGAAGCAAAAATGAGAGAAAGAAAACTGTGACACACCGGTTAAATAAGAACGGAGCCTCAGTTCCACACTGGTTACAAAGAGAGGGAAACAGTCGGTAAAGTCAGCGTAGTTCTTTCGCCTGAAGGACAGCAGCTATTTGTCCTGACCCCCACAGTCAATACCAATAAATATGCTGAAAGTTGCCACCATTTTTCAAGAACCCTCTCCATCAGGGACACACACACACGAGCTGCTGCTTTGAAATGACAGCACAGTTAAGTGAGAAGACATAATTTGCTTTTTAGAAACAGTAAGACTATCATCTTGCACGCTATCCACGTGATGTAGAAGACCTGTTTGCTTGCACTGGTCTGCAGTCCTTGCAGCTGAACTCATTAGCAACCAGGAAAGGGAAAGCAGTGTTAGCCTGAAGCCCTGTGCATGTCACCCTGTACAACTGCTCCTCCCTGGAAGAGCACGTTGGGCAGAGCAGAGGGTCAGGGCTGCTGCCCCTGCCTGGCCAGCAAGCACCTCTGAGCCTGCCATCCATCCCTCATCTTTAACCAACTCATAATAAATCATCTCTCCTGCAAAAATATTTTGTGACTTCTGGTGAGAGACGCATTATAAATCCACATGAACATTTCCTTTTATTATCTGTAAATAGTCTTGGATTGTTTGAAATTGTTCCTGCCACTGATATCGCTGATCTCTGAAGAGATAAACATGAGCTGATGGATGACTTGTCTGCAGGATCTATTTCAGCCACCCCCAGGCAGGATATTTTCCATGCTGGTAATAATAAATCTTATTATTGAATGTCATCAAATGAAAGCAAATTATGGTCAAAATAGGCACAGTTATGTATTTCTTATTATGTAATACCAAAGATGATTTTTCAAAGACTGGGGGGAGCTTTCATTTCCATTGCAATTTTCTGTAATGCAATTCTTTTACCTCCTTTGAATTTCTCTTTTCTTTTAACAGCCTCATGCAGCCAAGCAATGGGAAGAGGCTCCATCCCAGAATAGCCTGTCCTCTCTTCAGGCCTGGAAGGTAAGTTTCTTACCGCATCTGAAATTGAATAAGAACAATGTCCATTCTCACAGCTACCTAGGCTGCCTTTGGGTAGCACTCTTAATGTGGCATTCTGAGGTATCACTAACACTATTTTATACATTATTTTTGCAAAGGAAGCAAATGGCATCCTTTCTGTCACTTAATAGAAAGGGTTTAAGGCGAGAGCTGTCACTCACTCTTATTGCTTCCACTTCCTTTCTAAAAATGATTGTAGCATTCCAGGGAGAGGTTCTACCTTCATAATGAGAACAGCATTGAAAAATGCTCGTGCCACATTATTAGTGCCAAGCTCAGAACTAAAGATCTAAGTAACTTTCTAGGATCTGTTACATACAATCAAGCCAAGGCTTTGTACCAGGATGGCTGTGCTGCAGAAGGAAAATGTGCAAATCCACAGCTCAAATTCAAGATGTAAGCATAAGAAAGAGCTGTGAAATAAGATTACAGGTGGTCTACTTACCAAGTGCTGTATTCCACCATTGTGTTACCTGAACACTATTGAAAATCTTTGTCTCCAAATGCAATGCACCAGACAGAGAATGCATGGAGACAGAAGAAAAGGGCTGGAGAGACAAATCAGTCTAAGGCAATATTTTCTTGATATAACTCTGTCCTCAGCCTGTGGAGGCCAGAGACATTTGGCCTACTGAGCCTGGGGAGAGAAGCTACAGAGAAAAAAATAACTTGAGGGACAAGTTAGAGCTTGGTAGATATGCCATGTGTGATCTCCATGCAAAACCTCTGAGTGTAATTTGCACAGAGCAAAGATGGTGAGGAAGAAAAGAGAACAGATGTGAGAGCTGCGTAACTTGCAGGGAATTTATCAGCTCCCTCAGGGACTCAGTTGGATGCAGCAAGCAGGACAAATAGATAACTGGGGAGAAGCTAAGCCATAGCAGAATAGACTCGTTCTGCCAAAATGCAACATAACCATGGGTCTCATGAACAGAACTGCAATTCATTGTGTTATCATGGCATTCATTTCAGGCTACAGAGCTATATGAGATGGTTAACACAATAAAAAAAACAGCCTGGATAAAAATACAGTAGTTCTTGCAATTCCATTGGCCTTCAGAGTATCATGGGAAGCCTTCTTTTTCATAGCTGGAAGGCAGCCTGTTCCATTTAGATATGAACCCGAACATCCAGATCAAGTTGTCTATGCTTTTCAGCAATGCTTTGGCATCCAATGGATTTTCAGCATCACAAATGTAGGTCAGTCACCTTTGGAAGGGGACATTTTGCTTCTCAGACTTATTTGAGCCTGCACACTATCATCAGAAAGAGCACAGACTACACTAGCTGAACTTGGAGTCCTACAGCTAAAGAAGAGCGTCATATGCTGCAGTTCAAAAGGAGGCTCTAAATTAACTCCCTAAGGCTGATTCCCCTCTGCCATTTATTCCCTAACATCATGCACCTGAATCTTAAGAGAGAACCTTCATGTTTGTAAGACAGATGAGAGAAGCTTCACAAAACTCCCCACAGACCACAAAAAGCTCTGTTCTTTCTGAGCAGCAGAGCCAGTGTTGAAAGCAGCTCAAGTGCTTTCAGATATCAAGATTTTGCTTGGACTTGAACATCACAGAACGCAAAGCCAGATCCTCCAAAGTCTGCTCACTCTGTCACCATTCTGTCACCTCATACACAACCAGAAAACCTACAGAAGTGCAATACACACAGCCCAGTCACAGCTGTTCTCTGGCCACATGGGCACAGCATTAGCACTGTGAAGTTAGGTGGTACTCAACACCCATGAATGACTGCAGACAAAGCTTTCACAAGGCTATGGAGCCTCAGACATACTCTGGTCTAAACAGTTCTTGTTTAAATAGTCTTCGTCTGGAGAAGAGAAAGCTACCAAACACTTGGCCATGCCCAGGGAGACGTGAAGCATACTCTAGCTGTGGACTCCAAAGCAAACCCAGCAAATATTTCTTCTTTAGCACATCTGGCTAACGCAAGCTGTATGAGAGTCACCTACTAGCTTGCCATCTACAAGAAGGGAAGGAATAAAAGAGTTGGGCTTATTAGTTTGTTATTCTCCGATCCCAGCTATTACAGGACAGGCACTGTGTTTATGATGGATTTATTCGGAGAACATTCTCTCCCTGCCCACATAGCTTCAGTCTGCGAATCAGACTGAAGCCAAAGCAGTATTGGGGGTTAGAAAAGCTGCAGACGTTCTGCAGCACCACATGCAAGCTCAGTGCTGCAGAAACGCACACAAAATGAACCAGCAATGAGGTATTGGCTTAGAATGCAGAAAGTTACATCCCGTTCCTCACTGTACCACAGTGCCCTCCTATAGCTTCAGCAAGTCCCACACTGTGAGGTAATGCTGTGAGAAGGGGGTAGAAAATTCAGGAACACACACACAATCTGCCATTTACTCTTCCAACAAGCAACTTCTGTGTTCTTGGAAGGGTATATTTTAGCCTCAGCCTGCACAAAATGTGGCATTCCTGACCACTTCTGAGCAGCACTCCAACATCACTGCTTTTCACGTACCATAAACCAAGGCTCCTCACACTGCTGTGGCCATTTCACCTGCACTTCAGCACACATCTGCCTTATCTCTCTATATAGTCAAGGCACTGTGCCCACGGGGACCAATTTATTTTTCCATCACCTGTAGCTTCCTTCATTTTATGTAGGAAGAAGCTAGCAACTTCTAATAAGGAGTGTTATGAATAGTGTGGTAACGCCCTTTTCCATCCCTGTTAAGTTTCTTATATCATTTTGTGAAGCCAATCCCTGCAAAGTCCCTAGAATAACCTCCACTAACTATAATAGGGTCCACTGCTGGACCACATGTATTTTAGCTGTAGCTTCACAGATCTGTTGCATGTTACTGCTGTCTTCCTATATTGAGGTATTTATTCCACTGCCCCAGAGTTTGTTCTGGCAGCTGGAGGTTGTAGCAGGCCTGACAATACACAGGAGAGGTTCCCTCAGTACAAAAGTTTCCTTGTGTTTCTGACTGCACATGAATCACGGCTTCAGCCTCATCCCTATATGTACATCATCTTCTTGCACCATTAGCATCTGAGCATTCAGACAACTGCCAAATCGCATGGGGAAAACACCGTGAGCAGAGATAGGATCCACTGTCTTTGGGTGGCTTGTGATTTGTATTCTGTGCTACAGAAGCCCATAAAAAAAAAGCCAACCCATTGATTTATGACTCAGGTCAGACCATTTTCATATAATTTGAAAGCACAGTAATTCTAAATTCTGCTGGATTCCTGTTGCTGTGTCACGAAGAAATATATAACAGAATAAAACTCAGTGAACAGAGGTGAAGCTTCACTTTCATGAAGCCACAAATTCCACCAAGATGGCTCAACTCACAGCTGCTGAGGATCTCTGAAGTATTTAGATACTCTGTGAGTACTATGACAAACATGGTCTGAAGTAAAAACAAGAGCCAAGCAAGCTTCACTGATATTAATGCTTCTCACATCGCTGCTATTTACATTTCTAATGACTAATGTGCATTTCACCCTGGGCTTCAGAAGAACTGCTGCTGCCCAGCTTGGCACTATACTGTCAGTAACTGAGGTCACTTCAAACATTATGGACTGGGACACCCTATATATGTTGCTTCACTGTGCCCTACTGAAAACCACAACTCACCAGAGGGCCATGAATTTGTTGCCACGTATTTTAAACGGCTTCGTAGCAAATCTATAAAACAGTGTTCACACAGGTTTCTTACTGCTAATGCATACCCTCACGGGATTATCTAAGTGCTCTTGGTACAGACCCTCTGATAAGCCTTGGAAGCAGCCAGCAGCACATCTAGTGCTATCAGCAACACCTTATGAAAGGAATGTCATGGCAAAGCACTGCCTAGTCACAAGACAAAAACCACCCTAGTGTTTACAGCAGGGTAGGAAATACCACATTAAAATAAAAGCATGACGAGGGAAGAGTGCGGACTGAGGGTAGAAAAAAAGCAAAGCCACTTCTAAGCTCCCGGCTCCTTTGTCATCAAATCCGTGCACTATAGAGAAGATCTGTTTGGAGCAAAAGCCTTTCCATGAAGCTTTATCTTGGCCTTTAGCAGACAGAATCGACAACCCTAAAGTGGCAAAAACCACTTGCCAAGTGCCACCTTCAGCGAACAAAGGAACACAACACCATGCACTGAACAGCAAACTATCAGCTCCCAGGGGGAAGTGTCATTTTCACATCAAGTTTGCTACATGAGAGTGGGAGAGAAGCTCCAACTGTTTTGAATTCATGTGTCAAGTCAATCGCAGGAACAGATAATATTGGAGTTATATAAAATTTCGGAAGGAACCCCCACCCACCACCTGCAACACTCACTCGCCACTGTCAGAACAGCTCTATAACTGAAGACAGCGCTGAAGAGAAGTTGTCCTCGCAGCTTTCTGCAAAGTAGATGATAGGATCATTATAATTTCATTTTCCATACGAACTGAGGCAGAGGACGAGTGCCTATTTTTGTTCCTATCAGAACACTACCTAAAAGTCCCCACTGGACCTAAGTGCTAGCTGCTTGCTATAAGTTTAAAATCTTTCCATCTGATCCTAGAAATTTGAATTCTCAACAGACTCAGCAGGATCTGCATGGAAGGAAGGAAACATTAGCAGTCTGCCCTGCAGATTGCTCCAACTTTTTTTTTTTCCTCCTCCTTCCTGCAGGGCCTTGCCATCCCCTCTAGGGAAATCAAACCAGCTCTCTCTAGTTTCCTCCAAATGCCTTAGCTTATGAGTTCTGCTCATGTATAGATGGCATCAATGTCAGAGCTGGGAAGTTAGATGTCAGAAGCTACATTCAGGAGAGCAGGTACAAGGGCAAACTCGAGCACACAGAGCCGTGGCTCCTGCACTTTGCTGCACACCTTACCAACTGGTCTGGCGGCCTCCATGCTGGCAATACTGCAACAAGGGGTGTCTGTAATGTATTCCTGTCCATACCTAAAGCAGTCCAACAGCATTAAGAAGAGTGTGGGCATGCACCAAGGAGCTGAGCTTCCTCAGCTCTTCTCTCCAAAACCATTAAGAGCTTGCTCTAGGGTCACCTCCAAGCCCAGGCAGATGAGCTCAGCGTGAATGGTACCTCAGCATCCTGGTGTCTTAATGCCAGGCACAGACCCACAGTGTCAAAAAGCAAACAAAAAAACCCACACCAACAGGGCTTCCTGATGCCATACACTCACACTCCATCTTCCCAACAGCCCTCTCATCTCCCTTTGCACGCATTCAGGGATAAAACACATGCACCAGAGCTTCACGCTCTGCTGTGCTGCAGCACACCGAGGAGGAATTGCACCTGCCCTGATTTCCCCAACCACCATTAGCCAAATTAAAGCTGCGCCAGCCCTGTCCTCTTTTACAACCGCTGTGAGAGAGCAAAGGGAGAAATCCACAAGGGGAACAGATGCTGTGGTCTGAAGAAAGAGAGAAAGAAAAAGATATCATTGCTCTCTGAAAGCATCCAGAAATGTTTCTATTCAACTCATTCAGGCCTACACAAGATCAGGGAGAGCACAAGACTACTGTGAGGAAAATCTAGGTCACATATGATCACAGCAGCACAGCTGCCATGCTCTCAATGGCCATGTGAAACAAGGACTGCAGCAAGGACCTCTCTTTGCTGAAGAGGGGTGGGTTTTTTTTTTTTCATTCCAGTTTTACAATTTCCCCTCATTAAGGTGCATTTTCCGGCAGCGCTGAGAGTACATTTGGGTCTTCAATTGGGGTGAAGGATTTAGCTATAAATCCCTAAAATGATTCAGTAAGTGGAATTTCTGTAGGATCGTTTAAATAGTTTATAGGCTGCCAGGCAGGATTTTAATCTTCTAACAGTGACAGGAACAGTGTTACTTTCCTGCTCTTCTGAATGCCAACACATTTCTTAGTTCTCTTTGTTTCATATCTGTTGTGGAAAGATGCACATTGCTCCCATTTTCATTAAGGAAACAGGAATCTTACGCTATTTTAATACACCTGTGAAAACTTCTTGCATTGTCACATTCAGTGCCCTCTTTGTTAAATACGTGGGTCGGTACTTTGGCCCCTTCCCATCCTTCAAACACAAAAGGTAAGATAGACGTCCGCACAAAAATAAAGACAAAAACAAAAGCACCACAACTAGGACAATGGTGCCCCAAATCATTACCTCTGTTCTTCTGATTAAAGAAGCCCTCTGTGACCCTCCCTTCTCCTCTTTTCTACACCTGAATAAAAACAGGAAGGATCTAAAGCCAAAATACTGAACACTCGTGCGGTTCAGGGGATTAGAAGGAAAGGACAAATGTTGGTGGGTGCCACGCAGCTAAGCCAGGCATCTCAGAGCAGCATTCATTGCAGAATTGCCAAAACTCCTCACACAGGCAGCTGTAGCACAAGCAGCTGTGCGGCTGGGGAGCAGGAGGAAGTGATACACAGCACAAGTCAGGAAAATAAAGCACAGAGGATTCCTTTTGGTGGAAGTGAGTACGTTATAGATAAAGCGTTAATAAGGATTTGGTCCCCCAAACAAGCAGCCCAGACAGCAGAGCAACAGGAAACCAAATCACCTAACTGCAAAGAAACTGACTCATGCCTATTGTTAGTCACAGCCATTTGTGTCCCAAGGTTTTCTAAGCCTGATGATGCTGCAGTCCTTTCCAAGCCTGGGGACCAGAACAAGCAGCTTCCAGGCTCGGGGGAAGAGGGCTGACACTTGGGACTTCGGGCAACGAATTCTTTGAGTCATGACTGCTAATTATATACATTAGTATGTTTCAAAAAGGCAGGCACTTTAATGCATGACAGCTGCAAGAGCAAAGACTTCTCTCAGTATCTTAGGTAACACATCTATTACCAGGGACTAGAAATAATGTCCCTGCTCCTATATTCCACATCGGGCACCAAATTCACCCTGGACTGAGATTCCACATGCTAGGTAACCCTGGCAGCACAGCCCCCCTGCTCTGGGTCAGTTTTCTATGGTGGAAGCCCTGGGGGATCCTTCTGATGCAGCACTGAGATTTGGGGGGATTGGACAAAAAGAGCTGTTGGCCTGTTCCATAGGGCCTCTACACAGATTTTGCCTGCGCATTAGCTGGTTTGAATTCCGAATTCTAATCAGGTGAACGAAGTAACTTTCAGTCTAATTAGAAGAACGGTAGGGTTTGTTCTTAATCCACAGCCATTTAATCTTCCGACTCATTAATTGTGCACAAGCTCTTTGAATATGTATATGTGGAAGGGAAAAAAATTATCTGACCTTGATGAGAATGACAACACAAAGTAGGCGTGCACTCACCTTTCATCACACTCCTTTTATTATGTAGATTCAATAATTCCTATTGCTCTGAATCAGACTATTGACACTTTTGGGAATCCTGCAGCCAATTAGGAACCCAAGCCCTGATGAACCATGGAACCTGTAATGATTAGCACAGCATTTACATGGAAGATGCCTCCCTCTGCCAATTTACATGCAAATAAAATACATGTGCTTTAAAAGGTTGTACCAGGAAATGTAACTCCCGAACCAACAACTGAGTTGAAGAGAGGAAATGCAGAGACAAAAGATGCAGAGCACTAAGTAGGATTCTGTTTAGGATCTTGAATATCCTGTTCCAATACATCAACGTCACGCGTGCAATTGTGAATGAAAAGCTACTCCTATCTTTTAAAAAACACCTCAATTTTTTTTGAAGCATGTAGTTTTATGTACACACATACACTTCTCTCCCCAGACCTCCAACAAAACAGGAGAGGGTAGCATAGAAGCCAATTTCTGTTCCCTTCCACAGCTGAGTTTTCTTCCTGGAGGAGACCAAGCTGTCCCACCAGGATGGTACAGAGGCAACAAACAGTACTAACTGAAGAACTCAGCAAGGGAAAAAACCCTAAATCAGTCAAGAAAGAAAGGCCCCCCAAGAAGACCCCAAATACCAAAAGAAACCGTGTTAGGGAAACACAGCCTCCTGTTGCCTGCAACAGCTGTGAAGGAGAAAAACGTGGATCTCTGCTATGGAAATACCATGGCAAATCCAGTTGGAATAGGAAGACAAAAGTAATTGTAGAAGAAAAACAAGGGCTATATTTACTTTAATTTTCATCTGTTTGGCCTGTTTCTAGCCCTCTGCCATGTCTCTTGCTGTTTGTTGAAAGCCTCCATGGAACAAAACTTCAGCCCAGGCCCCCACTTGACACAAGACACTGCAGAAGTTTCTCCTTCCTTCAGCAACGAAGCAAACGCCAGCAGAGAAGAAGGTTCTTTCACCACAGAGGCAGCAATGCCCTTAAGTGAACCAGCATCTACACATGCAAAGCCTTCACCCCAAGTGGGGAAGACCTTTTAACTTGACTCTGCCAGACATCAAGGGGATTAAGGGTACCATTTAACTCGGCCCAACTTCTCAGTTAACAGTATCCTTGCATGCACCTCCACTGCTCTTTTGCAGCACTGGGCAAGCTCACTTGAGCCAACTCTTGAGGCTTTTATCTTTAAAGGAAGCACAGATAGAAAGTTCAATAAGCCATGGAGATGCAACCCGAAGCATAACATAACTGGTTCCAGCCACGCAAAGGAATGGGAACAGCCAGCACCCTGCAAGCTCCGGGGCTGTCACTGAGAGATCATAGGCACTGTTGGCCCTGTTGACCTCAACCAGGTAAGACCTGACACATCCACAGCAGAGCAGAGCTTGTCTCTCTAACAGCATCCCCATATCCCCAACTTCTGTAGAGGAGTTTCTCACAAACACTGCCTGTTTGCAAAGGATGTTTTGTTTCACCCCAGCACAAACCAAGTCCATTTGTTGCGTTTCTCTTTCCCTATGGAGCAAGTTCAGGCCAAAGAAATTTAACTGCTACTCAGCTGTTTTCTGCTGACATCGCTTGCATTCCTCTCTCTTCTCAAATAACATTAGGAACTCCCTGCCAGATAGTGCAATTTGATATATGCCCCGATGATGGAGGGTGGAGGGGAGGAAAGTATGTTGGCTGATATTTTTCCATTACAAATCTAAGCAGCCCAATCTACAGTTCAATCTGCAATAAACCCAGCAATTTTTGAAGGCTGGGGCACTGACTCTGGGCCAACACTCGTACCTGAAGCCTTTACAACCAGATTACTTTTAAATATGGATATTAATTTTATCTCAACCTCTATTTCCAAGCTACAGCTTTTGAAACCACACAAGGTATTTTAAGCCGAACTCCCGGATCTGAAGACAAGATTTGAGTCTGTTCAGAGCTGTTCTGCTGGCATCCAACCACAGAACCAAAATCCTCATTCAACCCCAATGAGATTTTCCTTCCCGGGCACCTCTGAGATCCTTCAGAACTGAAAATGCTGGTTTGCCTTTCATGAACCCAAGTTCCAATGTTTGCCACCAACGGAGGAAAAAGCCAGCATTTACCACACAAGGTTTTTTCCTATACTAATGGCAGGAAATACCACAAATACCAGGATGAAATAAAAATCCACAGCCCCTCCAGATGCCACATGAATTAGCAAGGTAAGGGCTTAGAATTTCTGGTATTTAGAAGTCAATGCTCCTCTATGCATTTGGAAATTCAGGGATTTATTGCTGCCTCTTATCCGCAAATACAATTTGCTTATTTTTGCCCTCTTGTCACAACAGCGGTGCTCTCAGAATTATATTTCAGACATAAGCAATGGGGATGATCACAAAGAAAAAAAAATGAAAACACTGTTTACCCCCAGTCTGAAGAAGAAAAAAAAGCAAAAATGACAAAAAGAACAACAAACTTCCCTTTCTGCTGGGACTGAACCATGCTGGGATACTTGGCTCCATTTTACCATCTCTCTCTGCTTCTCTCCCAGGGCTGGGAGAGCTGGAACATGATGAGAAATCTTACTCCTCTGTCATCTGGCTCGAGGACAAGGAGGAGAGGTCTCTGAAGAAAGTCAGCTCCCAGGGGGCTCACAACTGAGAAGCGTTTCAGCTGCCCAACTGTAAGTGCCTCACTCTCCCCGTAAGTACGGCCTCAGCTACTGGACGTGCAGCTGGAACACAGCCCCTGAACTCTGCAGAGAAGGGAGGGACAGAACAAGGATAGGCACAGGCAGTCAGTCCACTTCATTCCTCACACCCATGTATCAGTGACTGTTTGTCTAGCTGGATGCCCGAGGAGATGAAGCTTCAGTCCTGCTGTAGGCACCAAAAGCATAAACATCCTCAGGCTAAACAGATCACTATGTCGTAAACAAAATCTAGGGCAGGGCAAACTTCCATTCTTCATGTTAGTTCAACATTTTTGACGCAATTTAATTACCCTATCACCTACCTAAATGACTCTGACCACCTCTCAACTCAGAGTGTCCAGAGCTAAATCTCACTGGAGCCTGACAGAACCAGCAATGAGTCCTGGGCCCACTCAGTCCCTTTACAGGTCCCTCAGGGCTCCTATTCACACTGCCAGAGACTGCTGCGCTAAGCTGATACAGACATTGCTTCAATCCAAGCAGTCACTAAAACATCTCTTTGTAAGGGATTTCCAAAGTATATTTATCCTGAGGTGTTCTCCAGACCTTCACCCTACAGGGACATTCTTCACAACAGCCAATCTTCAGTTCTCTCAGTATCGCCTTACAGACAGGAGGAGAGTTAGTTGCTTCAAGGCTTCTTAAGAGGGGACGAAAGAAAAACGTAACAGAATTTGGACCTTCTCATTCAAAAGACCTTATCTAGCAGCAGAGGGAGCGAGTAGGGCAGATTCACCTTCAACATGATAATCTCTTGCTAGCTCTCCTTACAGCATTCCCGGCTTCTGCCCTTCACTGTATGCTGAGCATGAATGTGGGAATGAATCACTGCTGATCTTGGCAAAATACCAGTCTCCCTCCCTTTGCTCTAGCTTGGAATAATCCCAACTTTCCAAATGGCTTCAGTGAATCCAGGACTTAAGTTTGGTTATTAAAAAGTAGTGGAAAACCATAAATCACAGGATTTATATCAGCAAGTTCTTTGATGCATTCAAAACAATTACTGGGAAATATATGATCTTCCTAAAAATAACTCTGTGAACACCAAGGGAGAAGCTACTGTCCAGACATAATGCACCACCTCATCTGCACTCCACCATCCCTCCAGGCAGGCACGGAAGTCTCCTCTTTACTCTTTTGCTGCTCATAGCTGTATTCAAATTAATAATATGCTGAAATGAGAAATGCTTACATTGATGTTAGGAAAGTATACAAACTGCTCACAAAAAGGCTTGTGATTATAAACTTTTACACCAGGCTCACTTAAATGGTGACATTGCACTGCTGCCACTCACACAGACATAGGAGAATGCTAGGAACAGGCAAGGACAGCTAATGTGAAAACATGTCAGAGAAGAAAGAAGATGAATTCACTTTGCAGTCCACACCTTGCCATTTTTTTTTATTATTATTTTTTACCAGCAAAACTTTTCCACTTTTAATGGGAATACACAGCGTTCAGCTTTTGCTGATGTTGATTCTGGATTTTCCCTTTTGCTATTTGTCACTACAGCATCACATTTATGTGGCTTATGGATGTGGTTCCCATAACAGCACCAGTGGGAGTTGCCATCACTGATACACACGTGGTGACAAAATGTGATTTGTAGTGAATAAGTTTTAGAGGCAAGACCAGGTTTCTAAACCAAATATCTGAAAAGTCCTACTGAAAAGATTAGAGCCCACCTAACATCTGACTTGAGTTAGGACAGATCAGGAAACCAGGTGCCAGCAGAAATTTAGCTCCAGGTCACAGGAAGCACCTGTGCTGTTGTGGCACCAGATGTGTACTCAGTAGAGTATTTGCAATGGCAACAGAAATGCATATATCCTCTCCCTGCTGCCAACAATTATTTTACAGCAAGACACAACCAACACACAACTTCCACCATTGAGGCAATTTTGTTCATTAAACTCCAAAACACTGGAACTCAGTCGTAAATGCCCCCAAAACAGAACCTTCAGATGCAGCCGAGGGTGCAGCAGAGATGGCCTGGGAAGCCTCTAAAGTAAATCTACGCTGTCCTCCAGCACGCAAATCCATGCTGAAATATGCTGCCTTGCGGATGCTGGGATCACTGAGATACTCCACCCTGAGAGGAAGGCAATGGTTACAGCAGGCTGAAACAGGAAGAGGGAGCTCTTCCACTGTCCCTGTAGAAACTCAAAGAAAAGGACATTTCTGACTTTTGTCTTCTCTTCTTCCTAATCTCATTTTAGCTCTCAGACCCAGATGACTTCATTTTCTTCTGTTGCTACTCCCACTCCCACATACTCCTGAGAAAAGGACATCGGTCATGACATCAAAGTACAAGAATCCATCAAACTGCACTTCTGTATCTCATCTTCCCAAGGCTGCACTTGCTCTATGGTCCCGCTGGCAAGAAGCCACCACAGAAAACAGATTTACCCTGCTGGGAGCAGCCAGGTCCAAATCAACATCAAGCTGAAATTACTGCATGGAGCACTAAAAACCTTTGGTTTTGGCTTCTTATGCATGCAACTTTTGACTGCAAGCTCTGTCTGAACACGATCAGCATTATTGGTACAACCTGCTCAGGAAATCTCTAAAAAAGATTGAGCCACTGCTGTATGATGAGGGAAGATGTCTTGATTTAAGAACACAGGCATTACTAGAAAGGGAAAAAATAAAAGGGTCCCTTACTGTTCTGACATATCAAAAGCAGACTAATGAACCACCAGTTCATAGAATGACCCTGCTCATCATTTCAGAGCCAGGCTGGCCTTTTGTGTTAAGGACACTGAATAACAAGAGCAAGAACAAACAGAAAGAATCCTTTCCCCATGCCCAAAGTAAATTTTGAAATGAAATCATTTAAAACTACACCCGGCTGCCCTACTTTAAGGTCCACTTAAGAACAGATGAAAAGTTTTGTTCTATTGGCAAAACTGAATCAAGGCTTTTGATCCTCAAAGATCTCTTAATCGCTTTGCACATCAGTTCTTTTCATTATTTCAAACACACTTGAAGACAGCTCCCTTTTTCTCTCTCTCCCTTTTTTTCCCCCCAAAAAAAAACTTCTCTGTGTTTGGGCCATTTTCCAGCCAACTGTGCCACTACAGCAGAAAGCTGTTGGTTCTTTACTCACTCCAAGTTGCAACATATACGCATTGTGATTTGCCTTAGGGAAGTCTCAAAAAGCCCGGCCCTTGCAACTAACTGTGCTAGCTCACAGCATCCACCTCTTCATCCTTCTAATGCTTCACAAGAGTTCCAAGGAAGATTATAAGCCTCTGGTTAAAAAAAATGAAAGTAGTTGTTGGTGGCATTGTTATTGTGTTGCATTTGGTTTTGTTTCTTTTTCTTTTTTAAAGCTTGACTCAGAATTGCAATCTTGGCCACATAAACTCAACTTAATTCAAGGGTTCTTCAAAATTTCACGTCTCTGCAATTCCATTAAGTCAAATACTACACCAAATCAGCAGTGCTGCACAAAAAACTTCTGTCAGAAGTGGTAATAACCCTGGCCACCTTAGCACTCTAGTAAATGGGAGGAGTGCTTAACCAGACTAAGATAGAGCTTACCAACAAATATGTACAGTACCCTTCAGTTTTTTACTTAATTCTTGCTCCTGGCTTTTAGCTCGCTAACTGAAAGGGCAGAGACTTTCTGAAACAAAGATCAGCTGCTTGTTTGTGGTCTGTGAATGAACTTGCCACAAGTGGACTGCTTACAATTGTAATAAAGACTATAGACAGGAGAGGCAGGAGGTGGAGTCAGTTAGCTGGCTGACAAACTCATAGGGGGGATGGATAACATCAAAAACAAACTCCACCTGGAAAGCTGCATGTAGGCAGTACAGCAGAGCAACAGTTTAATGCGTTCAGTGCCGTAGGCATTGTTTAGCAAGTGGGTGGATGCTTTGTGAGCCAGCTTCATCTACCCAAATGGTGTCAAAGCCATTGTAAACTGCCTTGTTAAATGCTGGTCACAAAGCAATACTGAGCCGAGGAGGGCCAGCAACAGAAGGCTCCTGGCTGCATCAACACAGAACAGGCGTATGCTCTGTCATGATAAAGGATGCAGATAATAACTGTATGCTGCTCCACATGAACCTCTCATTCAGGCCAGTCAATACTGCCAGCCTGAGACCCACCAGCAGTTTCAGAGGAGACCGCCTTCATGTGATCTGGGTTACCAGAGACCCCTCCGTGTCCCCTTGTCATTAACACAAGGAAAGAATATTCTTCTGTGAGATCTGATTTGAACTTACGCCCTCTGCATGTAGCAATCAAACAGTTCAGCCTCTCTAAGCCTCCTTTTTCCTTGCCTACTCTTATTCTTGCATTTATACCCTTAAAGGCAGGGAAATTCTGTCTATAAATATATACACTGCATAGCAGCACACCGTTTGTACTGATATTTGAGCTTTCAGATTCAGCCACAGTAAAATAGTATTTAGACCCTGGTCATTTATTCCAATGTAGCAGATGAGTCAGATGAAACCCAGCTGAGACCACAGCAACCATGACAGCCCTGCAAACCCACTTCATTGGCATCGAATAGAGAGGACAAAACAGATGCCCTCTGACAACTGCCCTCCAGCACTGCAGAGTTGTGGCTGTTGTGCAAGGAAATAGCCATTCCCCAACACCAAGCCCACACAGACCTCACAGAGGCTGTACGCATCCACGCAGCACAACAGAAAGCAGACCTGGAAAGATGAGCTTACTCTTCGCCAGCTTTTAGTAGCTGCTGAACAAAAAGCACCAGGGTTTGCCAGAGCACAAAGCTAGACAAGACAGGACCAAAAGGAAACCTACGATTCCAGCCACCTCCTGACTAGCTCTGCATAACAGGAGTGCCAGACACAGGCTGACAGCTAGCGCGTGGCAGGACAGAATTGCTCTTCAGAGCATCCCAAAGGATAGTTTCTTCACCTACAGTCACAAGGGTTACTTGCTGTAGGCAGCTCCTATTTTCCAACACCTTCCTGCAGCTCAGCCCTGTGTATGTCACAATCCACAGATGAGTTCTTTGGCATGGATTTATATATTTCTGTGCATTCTACCTACTGGTGTCTGGCTGCTTGTAGAGTAATTACTTTGCCCTTCCCAGAGCACACTGTAACATTAAACCTTATTTTACTTGGCAGCTAGAGATCACTTCTCAATCAGCTGTGAGAAAAAGACCCCTCAACTGATGCAAATAAACATGGTTTTATTTTTAATTAGTAAGTTAAAACAGCTTGTGTTCCAGGCTGTGCAGTACACATCCATCTCCATAAAACCCCACGTGAAGGAGACCTTCTGGCCTCTCTGATGCTCTAGGAGACACTTTGTTTTACTCTTAGTATCACACATTGATATGGATAGAGAACTGCAGAAGCATCCCTGACTGCTTTCTCCTTATCCCCCAAGCAGTCTGTGGCCTGCTGTGAAGATTACTCCTTCCATTGAAATAAAACAGTCTACTTGAAGGTGGGAATTAAACAGAGTATAGGTTTAACCTAGAGAACTGAACCCGTGGACTAAATCTAACTAGCTTTTGTCCATGGTCTTGCCTGTCGTGCTGAAGGTAGGCTTGAAAAGACCATATTTGAGAGCTAACTCACAGCAAACACAGTTTAGTGGTTCCTCAAGAACAGCAGGTCTGAACATCCAGTGAATATTTATCCTAGCAAGCCTAATTTCTGATGGCAGTGATCTTACTCCTAAGAACCTTAAATCACGGGTGTCCAGCACTAAAATATAAGCTCGTGATAACCTCACCTAGCATGGGTTCTTGGAAACACACAAGCAATAGCAGCAGTAGCAGCAAACGGAGTAGGTGCTGTTCAAACAGCAGAACCAGTCATTCTTTAGACATACAGCTCCAGGAACAGACAAAAACAACCACTGAGAAAGCATGAGGAGAGCAGTCCTGGAACACATGTGAGAAACAAATGCAAAGCTAAGCAGTGGCTCTACCTTCTGTAGTTCCTGGCATGGCACTATGTTGGATATACAGGTTCTTTTTCAAGTAGAACCAAGTTTAAATGAAACACCTGATAAGTCAGTATTTCCAACTATATCCTCAAGATAGCGGAGACAGCCAAAAGTCTGAGTCTTACAGTCCTAGCAGACCTCTGCCATTAAGTCAGCCCCAAAAGGCAAAGAGGCACTGCACATGCACAAAGCTGTCCAATCTAGGTGTGCCCACACATGCTTCTGTCCTACAGAAAGATGACAAGCACAGCTGTTTGAGTTAGACAGGGAGGCAATGAAAGAAATTCAGAATTGTGTTAAATTCCTTTAGTATATAAACTATATACATGTATAGTTTTATAGACATAATTTGGTATTTATCACTGTTTATGTTCACGTATACAAACAAAATACAGAATAGCAAAGGCACAAGAACCCGGTCTCAGGAGCATTTGACATTGGCTTACGTCCCTCTCAAAGACTTTCTGTAAAGTTTCAGGAAATCTATTGTACATCTCCTCTGGGCTGGGTTGTTACATTTATAGAACAAAATTGGTAATTCTTCACCTTTTTCTGGTTGGGATCCATTTGCATCATCATCTATCAACCGAACAGTTCAGACCACTAATTTCTCCTTACGCTAAATATTGCCACTAATGCTACTGGAGAATGATGAGGGGTTGTCATCTGGAGCATTGCTCTTTCATATTGTGCTGGATTAACATGACTGGGGGAAAGAAGAGAAAAAACACATTGCAAGCTCACAAGCTCAGGATATTGCTGATCACTGTAACTGGGCAGATTAAAAAGCTCTGCTGTGAGATTTAGAGATACGAGGCCAGAGCTTTCTTTAGTCCCTCCTGCAGATGCTTTAACAGAGCAGAGGATTGTTTCCAGTACCTCTGCCCATCAGTTTTTCCCAATTCAGCCCATAGCTTGTGGGAGATTTGTGCAAGAAGCCAGTCTGCTATTCTAATGCAACTCAAAGCCAACTTCTTCTGCAGACAACACAGTTTTGTTGTCAGAGTGAATTCTGCATCTGCTTTCCCAAGGTCCCTTCTCTCAAACAAATAAACAAAAATAAGTTTGTTTTTATAGAGCTTGGGTTAAAGAGCCAGTCTTGGAAATGTACTGAGTGGAGCAATCCTCCAGCACCACCCAAAACTAGCCAGCAAATGAGAGCTCGCCAAGGCTGTTAATTTGACGGCTGGGGTGGGGGGAAATGAAACCTATTGCTACCATCTGCGCAGAGGAAACAGAGGCAAAGGAAAACCCTGCTGTGAGAGCAGAAAGCGGTTCAGAATAGCGGAGACAACACAAACCATACGACACATTTGTTCAACCTCCTCCCTCCTTTTTTCTCCACTACTGAGTGCTGCAGGACAGTGATCAATCTATTCAATAGAAGCCTATACAAGGCCCTCAGGACTGCCAGCAGTGCAGGTCCCTCTTTTCTTACGGATTCTGGCACATCACAGTACCGCTCCATGGGAAATCATGGTAAGACAAGACAAAGTTTGCATTCTCAGAACCCCACAGATGGTTTGGGTCTAGAAGACCTTTTGCAAACTGCAATGGTCATGAAACCTACTCTCAGCTAGAATTTGGGATGCATCACAATTTTACTGCTGTTTATACTTTGTAATACAGTAGTTTGTAATACAGAACATGCAAGTAAACTTTCAAAAGGGAAAGATAGTTTTGAAAGGAGCTTGATTCACCTAGCCCTTTATTCAGCTAATTTTACCCCAAAGGCAACAGTATCTATACTATGTACTACTTCACAGGTGAATAAAGCACCTCTCACAGTCATCTTAGTGCCACGGTACAGGTTAATCTGCAATCAGCTCTATCCAGGGAGCTGGTCCATCCAGCTGCACCAACATCTAGGGCTGGAAAGCTGGCAAGAATAGTGCACGAAGAGGCTCTGAGTTTCATTACATTTTCCATTCACCCAGTGTGTATCCAGAAGGCCATCTACAGAAGAGAACAGAACTAGAATTTGCCGCCCAACCCTCTGGAGCTTCTCCTTTCACACCCACTGCCAAAGTACAATCACACTTACCCTAGGCCAGATTCTGATCTTTATACCAACAAAAAGCAAAATATGGTAATATCAGCTACAGACTCGTGCTCTAACATCTACTGACAAGCAATTCCGAGGGGGCATGCCTTTCTTGGCACCTCCAGCAGTGCTTAAAACTGCTTCTCCCTTTCCTCAAACTTAAGTTGCAAGAACCAAAACATTCCAGCACCGTCCACGAAGCAGTCTGGCTGGCATCCTCCCTCCGAGGCCAGGCAGTGGCTCTGGCACACATGTAGATTTGCTGCAGCCCATCTCTCAGCTGACACTCACTATAGCACTGTGGCTCTTCAGACCGTGCTTTTCCCTTGAGCTTCACAAGAAGCTGAAATCAGCAGAGCTGGCAGGGGCAAGGGGTAAAGAATTTATGAGCTCTGTAGTTCATTTTAGAGGGGGCACTTGGAAAATGCAATTCAGCTGGATTCACTCATCTCCTCATCTGAGCAGATGCAAGGATATCCGGTAACCTTGTTGACAACAGACTCACCTGGAGAGATTCAGAGCTCTGTAAGAAAACCAGAGTTCTTCCAAAGAGCAGTTTTCACTTCACTGGTGATTGCAGAGTTCTCCTTGAAAGCAAAGAATCCTTCTGCAAATAACAGACCACGAAAAGGGTTACAGAAAAAGGTGCTCCAAACAGGAGGGAAAGGTGTAAGAACCAGGAATCCTGATTCGAGTCTGATGAAGACCAATCCCTCACAACGTGACGATATACATCACCTTTTAAGCATGTTTCTAAGACCTTTGGGAACAGGGAGACACCCTGTTCCAGGCATCAGAACACACTCTAGACACTAGTGAAATGGTCAGGGTTTGATGCAATCTTGTACCCTACCTTAGAGCTGCCACCCAGGAGAGAAGTGACACTGAACTTTAGGGATTACCAGCGCATGACAAGTCACAGCAGTGTGCCCTGAGATGACAGACAGCTGTGGTGTAAGTTAACTTCTCTGCAGGACTGCCTAACTCCAACTTAAAATTGAGCTTCTGTTGCAAGTCAGATTTTCCCCTGATGTACCTCATCCTGCCCAGAGACAAAAATAGAGAAAGTGAGAAAACAGACCTCTATTACCAACTGCAGTCCCCACTTCCCAGCAACCAGCTCTGTACTCTGTGTTAACCTTGCATAGAGAGAAAATAATAAAATCCAACAACCCGCACTACCCACAAAATAGAGACACAGCATAACCATTTATGCAGCTTGGGCAGGCAGCAATCACCACGTGTTTGCAAGCTGAACTGAGCTGCAGTCCTTGTCCTACAGACACATTCTGTCCTCTGATTCTGTTCTGCCTGAACGTTCTTCAGCGATGTTGCTGCAGGAGGTGCGCTGCTGCAGTCTGAACAACGTCAATAGGTAAGCTGAGGTTGCAAAGCGAGGTCTCCTGCCTGTTCTGCTGAATACGATGATCCCTTTCCTGGACTACTTAGCTCTCATTTGTTCAGAGCTAAAGGAAAACAAAATATAGCAGATATTGTGAGGACTATAAAGCAATAGTTATGTAAGAGTTAATATGCCAGCCTGTGTGCTGATGTGGTGGGGAACACAGGGAGAACTGCACCCTGCTGCTGGCATTGCCTACCATAATTACCCGTAACCAAACCGTGGTTACACCCTGTTCCGTACTACATCTTGTATTTCCATCAGATCCAAACACATCTGAGACAGATACGGAGCCTGTTTCTATCTCTGCTGCTCTCTACAGCAAGACTCATAGTGCTCAAAGTCCAAACAAGACTGCTTATGTGAACTTGGTATTTAACAAATGATTTGGACGAGCCAAGGTAAATAGGCACCATGGGAAGTGAAGGAGCTGTTCTGACTGAGGGAACACATTATAACCTCACGTTATTTTATGGGGAGCACATCAGCCCTGAAGGAGAAGCACGGGGCTGCAAAGTCTCTAATCGTTAGGCCTGGTCTCTGTACCAAGATAAATGAGCATCATCCCATCCACCAGAGCCACTCACTCACATTCTTCCTCCATCCATTGAATTCCAAAACACTCACGCTCTTCCTTAGTAACTGATTCCCACCCCTTCTTAATTCCTACGCCTCTCTACCTTGCTACAGCCCCATAGATCTTTCTGGATGCAGTGGAAGGCCCACGCCCAGAGGTGCTGTGGTGGCTGCAGCAGCAGTCCAGGACAAGCAGCAACACCCAGTGCTCAGTGTGTCCCTTGGGACAGTCCAGCACCTCACTGCAAGGCTGGAGCCTGGGAGTCTGGGCTCCAAGGAGCACGTTCAACCTCTGGCATACAACCCTGCAACACGATCTCCTTCTGTCTCCTGTACTGCCTACCATGGGCATAAGCTTAGCCCACCTGCTGTGGGCTGTTAGTTGGTCATGTGTACATCTCTAACATGAAATTTATAAGCAGTTTCTGGGATGCTAAGAGGACACCATATCCCAACCTGCCTGGCACAGGTGAGGTTTGTATGAATAAAGCCTTCTGAAACTGCTACAGTGAGATGCTACCACCTAGTCAAGCACTTAACTCTCCCCTCGTCCCCTCAAAGAGGGGATAACAATCCAGTTCTGAATTTGGAAGCGAGTGAGGATCTTCCCACAAACAGGCCAACTTTTTGGCAGACGAGGGCAGGAGGCACACAAACACATGCTCTCATAAGGCCATAAAGAGCTTCTGTTTCCCGACACACTGCAACAGAAGGAAGGCGGAGGGGGAGAGAAAAGCAGCAGTCCTGGGCCACGTGGCGGGTCAAACCACCGCCCAGTTTGTTGGCATCCTCTAAAGTTTAAATACGCTTAGAGCCAGCAGTGAATCATCCCTGGCAGGTAAGAATGATGTTAATTTATGACATGCCAAGTGCAAGCAGATCTTTTGGTGTCAGTCCAACAGTTTTAGTCTTATTAACACACAGCAATGGCTCAGGTTGCAGCTGTGCACATTAAACTCGAGCAAGTGGCATTTTAAACAATGACAAACTTTAGAACAATCACTCCACACATGGAGCCAGGCCAGACAAAATTGAAGGGTGGCAGAATAAAGGTCAGGAGGCTAACCTGTTTGTCTGGGAGAAGAACAGGTGGCCTGCTTGGGTTGCTGCAGGGACTTTAAACTGTCTGAAGGACACAGTCATGGATCATTTTAACCCATTAAGCTGCTTAAGCCTTCCCTTACACTGATTTGAACTTCAAGAGAGTATTAAATCTTAAAGAGCTTAGCAATACATCTTCAGGGAAGCTCTCCCCTGTGCTTACGCACAGCGCACACACTGCACTATGGAAGTGCACATCCTTCCTTAGAAAGCTGGCACACCCAAACAAGAGCACATCCATACAGCTAAAAAACACAGTAAGCTTTAAATCATAGCACTGCACCAGAGCAGCAAGTTACACAGAGAAACATACAGCATGTCTGCGTGTATCAAGGGGGAACACACTGCTATCACCACCACGCTGCTCAACAGGCTCGAGGACACTGTGTTCTTCAGAGATGAAGGAAGACAGGTCAGAGAAGAAAATATGCCCTACTCAGTCCCTCCCTTGCCAGCCTCACACAGGACACGTAGCAGTTGCTGAGACCCTGCAGTGGCCTTCCGTTGTGCCTAGGGAACTCAACCCACACCCAAGCAGGAGGGCTGCAAACAAGAATGCCTTCTGGGTGCAGCAGCTAACCTTGACACCCAGATAAAATCCGTCCAAAGCATTCCTGACTGCCATCTTTTCACTGGAAAATGTGAAGGCTGAGAGTTCAGACCTATTGAATATTCCAAGCCATGTTTAAAAGCTGCATTTCCTCATTTATTAGTTCAACACAATTTTTCAAAGTGCCAGAAAACGGATGTGTCACAGCAAAACCATAAGGTCTGAAATGTAACATTTTCCAATGCAAGGTTTCCCAACTGTTTAAGTATCTGAAAAATCTGAAAAAAGAAATCCCTTACAATTGTTTTTTTTTTTTTTTTCCAATCAAGTACTTTCCAAAAGAAATAATTTTAAACAATGAAAGCAGTTGTGTTAAATGAATGCGAGGATTTAGCTACGTGAGACCTGACCCAGAAGAAAGCAGAGCGTTCATTAATAAACTGCTGTCTCAGATTGAAACTCCAGGTGCGTGGATGTACTTATTCCCAAACGAAATTAAAGGAATTAAGTTATTTTATAACAAAGCACTTTTATTCTGAAAAAAGAGCATTCACACATGAAACGAATCAGGAATACCTAAAGCCACAGTAAGGTCTCAGGCTTCTGACTGTAAATGAAAACAGTAAATTCATTCTCCCTCTTGCTGCTTCTTGCCACATAACACACCTGATCCCCCTGGATAAACGTTCCTGTGAGTAAAGGACCAGTCCCAGCATGTCTGTGAACACCTCATGATAATACTTCAATGAGATGGACCAGAATCAATATTTTTATTCTTTGCAGCTCAGGGCCACGGAGCAGCAAGTCAGGCAGGGATGTCAGACAGCATGCCACTTGCCATGGCAGGGAGGGAGGGGCAATGGCTCAGCACTGGCCTGGAAAGAATTTTCTAGCTAGCAGTTATCAGCTCCTCCACCATTTGATCTTCCTTGGGGGAAAAGTAAAAAAATATATAAATTAAAAAAAAAATAATTTACAAAGCTTTTCAATTCAAACCTTCAGCCAAGTGTGCTTCTAGGAATCAGAGTGAAGTCTGGCTGCAGTTTAAGCAGCTAAAGGAGAAATGTGAGCCCCCAGGTTTCACAGCGGAGGCTTTGGAGCCAAGATTAGATACTGCTAGATCTAAAAATCTGATATGCAGCATTGATTTAACAAAAATGAATCCATTAACTTATGTAAAGTTAGATATCTTCTATTCATCTGCAGTCAGAAGAGAATACACATTTGTGATCCAGATCAGTTTTTACAGATATGTGATTACACACTTTCCAAAGTTCTGTCACTCTGCAGGGAACACACAGAGACGGTATCAGTATAGCAGAATCACAGCCAGGGTTTGCATACTGCCCACAGAATGCAGCACCAAGAAAATAAGGACATATTTCCAACTATCCAGGAAGAAAATCGGAAGAAGATATTAATTTGTGTGAGTAATGAGCACATCAGTAGAAATATGAAATTAAGTTATAGACTATAATTCTACAAGAGATTTCAGATACAGCCATCTCAGTAAGGTGTGAACACAGAAAATGACAATTAGTCCTGACAACTTTTCCTGGACAACTACTGCTTGTCATCCTACTTTAAAAGGAGCACTTACCTTGAATTCAGACAAGAGACGTTGCTGCTCACCTTCCAAGCCAGGGCTTTCTTCAGAAACCATTTTTCTTCTCTTCATGCATCATCTGCATTGATCTAGCTTTTTGTGAAATGAAACTAAGAGAGCCAACACAGTCAGTGCAGAGGCAAACGCAGCCAGATTTAAGCCTATACTCAGAACATTTCAAACCTTCTGTGCCAGGAAAGCAATCACAGTTACCAGAAACTGACCCAAGCACATTCAGCTTGATTCTTCTAATTGCTTTAACAATATAATTCTAATCATTTTGTTTTAAAGTATGAAGGAAGACTGACAGAACAGCTACAAGTGGAGTGTTAAAATACGCTACTATAGAAAGAACACTCGTTATCTTTTAAACATTTTCCCTAGAATACATGGAAGATTAGCAACAACTGCAGACCGTATCTTCAATTTACCAACAACTGTGTACCCTGCTTCTTTAACAAATAACATCCTTCCAGTGGACCTTAACTGAACCAAAATGGAATTTAACAACGCATTTTTCCGCTTTCTTAGTAGAACAGCCTGACTTGCTCTCTTAAAAGTGCACTTACTGAACATTCAGAGCACTGATCAATAACCAAACTCAGTACGGCATTTCACATTACAAGAAAGCATTCTCAATTGATTTGAAGAAAAAAATTATGTAACTTCCTGAGACAAAGAAAATGACAGAACACCTTGAAGGGACTGCTCCTCATACCATGGATGTAGTTACATTTAGAAACGCAACAGCCATCAATAACTGACAACTTTCCTTGACAGAAAGATCCAGTCATTGCTGGCATTCCTCATGAACACACAAAAGATCAATCAGGGTACCTGAGAAATTAGCCTTTGGTTGCCATTTGGAAGGTACCATCAGAAAGTTAAATCACTTTACCACTTCTGACAGAACTGCTTTCATTGTTGAGATTTGAGATCTCCCACAAAAGTGGAAAGGTCCTCTGCCTGGGAGCAGGAAGAACAGAACTGGTACACAAGAAGCATGCTATGAGACTTCTAATATTTAAAACCTCAAATGATAAAGAACATACTTGGTCAGCTCTCACTCTCTCTTGCTGAGGTAGCAGGCAGAAATCTGATAGTTATAAATGGTCACTCCCAGGCCCCTGAACCAGCTCGTAAGAATACTAGCTGGATTCTTCTCTGCAGAATAGAGAGGACTGTACCTTAACATTAAGCAAGCACTGAAGTTTGGGGACACAAACACTGTGGTTCACAAATTACCAAATGTCACCACACGGAACAGCCCAAAATCTTGGCTTCAAAGTGACAGAACAGCCAGTGCCTTTCCAAGGGAGATCCACAGCTCCTCTCATTTCCTGCACACAATAGCATTATTCAGCCACTGAAGTTTCCACTTAGCTTGCATTTATGCCAAGTACTTTTAATTGCAAAGGAAAAGGATGTTAAGCTCTCCCATTTGTTTCTTTCTAACTCACAAGGGACACAGTAGTGCTTGGTAAAAGTTATAGGTTAAGGCTTGTTCTCCCCCGTGTCTCTTAAGGGAGACTTGCATCATCCTCCTGCTGCCAGGTAAATAGAGGTTACCTCTACCATAAGAGTAGGAAAATTAATTTTGTCATTTATAAAATACTAAGAAGGCAAATCATTGTAAACTTTCAAGCTTGGTTACATCTAAAGCCTACAAAACATCAATTTTAAGAGATGTTCGGCATCACCCTCAACAACACGCACCTCATTTAAGAATGGATACCCTAGCAGACAGCTCATACACAGAACAATTCAGAGAACACCCAAGTGAAAGAACTCGTCAGAACAGATACAGAGTTGCAGCCTTGACTGAAACACACAGCAAGGAGTGATCTAACTGAAAAAAGAGGTGCTTAATTTCTGCTTATTCCTGGCAACCAATCTTGTTCTAATGATACGTTAAATGATGGGAAAAAACCTGCTGAACACTACTTAGTGAATAAAACATGAACCATGTCCACATCTGTGGACCATTAGGGTGACACAAAGATAACTTTCAATTATGCTGCATTCTTTTGATTAATCCACAGAAGGCTCTCAAGTATCGGGTTTTACACATATTATCTGGTGAACTACATTGTTTGAGACAAAGGGATTTGTGAACTGAAGGGTGCTTTGGGATTGGTAGTCTTTTGAAGTGTCCACACCCCACTTCTCCAGCCTTGGGAAGGAGGAGTTATTAACTAATTACTATGCAAATTAGCTGTGATGTAAATTAAATGCTAAATCCTAACATAGCTTAATAGCCCCAGGAGCAAAAGTTTAGTTAACTTTAATGAACTGTAATTTTATAAAAAATAAAATTTATTAACAAGCACATACAATAAATTGCACCACTACCTTTAAATAAAACATCCACCAAGCTCACCTTCACACCGACTGACACTTGGTGAATACAGAGCAAAAAGGCAACACACATTCAACAAACACAGAATAAACTCGGTTGCAATCCAAGTTCAACTTGTAAACCAAGGAAGGGACATACAGTAAAAACAGTGAGGGCTTTGCTTGACCCTTGCCACCTCGTTCCACCAGACCTCCAGTCTCTTACAAAATTGGTTGGTAATACAAAAAGTAATAAGAGCTCTGGATTCAATTTACTCAGTCTCTTCCACCACAAGTTCATCGTAACATTTTGCAACAACATGAGATTAGGAGGGAGGTAAAAGGCAAAGATAATCACACCTTGGAAAGACAGCATTTCAGCTGCAGACAGGTTGCCTAGCAGTAGGCATGGCCTTCAATGACACTGTCCCAGTTTATGCAAGAAATACAAAGATGGTAAAAGATTCTTCTCTCGTGAATTACAACTTGATCCCACATCCACTGACATCAAGGCAAAAGTTCTTCTGTTATCAGTGGTCCTCTGATGAGGCCACAATGGCCTTAAAAAAAAAACGTCACCCTCTCTAGTGAAAGTTTGGCACTCTTGTCTTCAGCTTAGCTGTGCTGTCAGTAAAACCTGACATGCTGTTACCACACAGGTATTACAACACTCGTCCTCCTTTGTACCACAAAAAGGAATTCAGCAGAATTTGATTTGTAACAACTGAAGTCAACTTGGCATAAAAAGGAGCTCCAGTCTGCCCAGCCCAAGATCACCACAATGAAGTAAACAGAAAGTCTGTGATGGACTTCAGTAAGAACTCATGAGAAGCATCAGGCCGAAACAGAAAAATGCTCACTTGCTGATACAAGAGCTTGTTCTTCACGCAGGAAAGGACACTGGTATCGCTGATCCCCTCAAGGAGCAGTAGCAGGAAGGTAACCAAGAAGAATGCTTCAAATGTGACTGTGGCCAGTGTAAAACTGCTCAAGTAGTATTTTTCAGCAAAGCCAGAGACCAACAAGAGCAGTCAAGAATTACCAAGAAATAAATGCCCTAAAGAGAAGCCACAAAGTATTTGACCTTATACTGTAAATCTAGCGATGCAGTTCAATCAGCAGAAAGCTCCCTCTCCTCCCTGCAACCAGCATAGCTGGCTCTCTTGTTCACTGGTTATGAAGTACTCTTACAGCAGAACTACTTCAGAAAAATTTGGACAAGTGAGAATGGAGTTATTTTAATCTAGGACAATATCACCCAAAGACACAGATGAATACAAACATTGTTTGTATCAAAAACATCAAAGAAACTTGAAATTAAGCTGCATCTTCAGTCTATATATTGGCTTTCCCCTTTCCTTTTTCATAAAAATAGAATATGACATTTCAGCTTCAATTGCATGTTTAAGTCATTTATTCATTGAACATTCCATTCTTGAAATATCATCTATTAAAATGTTAGTTAGGATTCATCCTGCTTATAGAACAGACTGGAATTTCTTCTGCTGAACTGCACTTGCAGACAATAATAGACTGATATGAATTCAAAAATGATTATGGGAAGAAAAAAATGAAAACCAAGCTCTACTTTTACTTTATCTGACTCCTAACCAAACAAACATTGGTGTCCTTCAGTTGATCAAAAGATTAATTCGAAAATAAAGTTTATGATTGAGTCTGGAAATACTTGGTTTTAAAGTTTCTATAAAAAAAGAGGACAACCTTCCAACAAAATACCTCCTTCAAATACTACAAAAGATGACATGGTAAAAATAATAACAAAAATTCCCACTTATACGACTGTACCAAAAGCTTGTCTTTGTGCCACTACTGCAGTTGTCCAACCATTAAGAATATTGGCTTCTGCACTACACCTGCATCCTTCTGGTATAGGTAGACACAGTATGTGGGTACTTACGTCTCAAATGTGCAGTTCTGAAGAAAAAACAGCTGAAGATTAATTTTGTTGCTTCAGTGGTAAACCCCACTGGGTGGGAAGGCCTGCTGGGGATACCAGCATTGAAACAAAATTAGTGCAATGACATAGTAAGAAATCCAGTAGTAAAAAAAAGTCTGTTTGGACATGGCTCTTCCCCTACTGCAAAGCAAATTTATTGAACGGGATTTATTTTAGAAAGTTTCACAATTCTTAAAGAGTAGAAGATGCTTACATTCCTGAAGGATTATGTTCTACATTTCTTAACGCTGATTCAACTCTCTAAAAAAAAAAAAAAAAAAAAATCAACCCAATAAAACCAGCAATGCTTTTTACAAGTAACATGCACAACCTAAAAATTCCACCCTCAAAAACTGTCTTTTTGGTGCTCTTTCAAGCTCTTAAGATACTCCATTTACTGAAGAGATGCCAGGAAGCCTGCAATAGGAACAAATGCTTCTCTGGCACAAAGAAAACATTTCAGTGCCTCCTCCCTCCAAAGTATGCACACCTCATCACAATATATGCTAGTACACTACCAAGTAAGTTTCTTTACCTTGCTATTTTTATAACTTTTTCATTCATATATCTTTCAGTGTATAACCACTGCACAGAATGGAACACTCCCAGATCAACAAAGAGTTTAAAATTAATTCTTTTAAAATAAATATATTAACAATTTACATACGTGAAAGCAAGTCAAAGAAAGGGATAACTATTTAAACTGTTTATAAATAAAATCTTAGTTTATGCAGACATTTGGGGCCTTTTTTCCCCATTCTTTGTCCTTTAAAATGAACATAATACACTAAAAGATTTTATCACAGCTCTTCTGCAAAGACATGTAGGTATGCATGTATGCCTACCCATGGACATAAACGTACTTCCTTCCTTCCCCTTCTCCAGCCTCCTCTAAGGTTAACACACTCCACAGAGAAGCTCTCACAAATCAAATGCAGAACCTTGAGCAATGAAGACCAACTATGTGCAGGTCTACTGGCTGCAAGTGTCAAAATAGAGTAAATAGGGATAAATATTTACATTACTATTTTTTCCAAGTGAAATTTGTACTTAATGTCTTCTTCCTGAAGAATTCAGAACACAGCAAAAGGGAAACTGTTTTTATTAAAAATAAAGCATATAAGTGATGGAAATAAAAAAACATCACCAAACACACCAGAGCAACACCACTTACTGTAGATATCAGTATAGGCCTTGGTTATTCAAACAGCACCTTCAGTCTCCAGACATATCCTAGGTACTCCAGGGGAATCAGCATGGCTCATAGTAATACCAGAAGCAAAGATCTGCTTTAAATACATGGATTTAAATAGCACGGTTGCCTGTTAAAGACTTGGTATAAAACTAGGATAACTCTGTGGGGGAAAATATTGAGATGACAGAAAAAATAAAACTAAGTTCTATGAGAAAGTCACAGGGCTCCTTCAAAGGCATGCACAGGCTTAGATTTACACATCTGAATCCAACTGTAGAATAAAAGATGGGAGCAATAAACAAAAACTGTTTGGGCATATGTATTTTTTTAATTGTAGGTCAGTTTGACACTGTTAGAGGAATGAAAACTGCCCCAGAAGACACAGTGGATCCACCTGAAGGCAGTCACATTTGAAAAACACTGCAAATCTAGGGACCTAGAACTCAAAAATGTCTGGTTTGTATGCTATCTTCAATGAGAGAAGTTAATGCTCTTAAAAACTTGGTATTTACACTTCTGAAAAAGTTTCTGCACTTCATCCAAATTTGATAGGGCAGGATTTAAGTGCCTCTTAATGTTCCCGACTGGGCACTTCTGCTGCTTTGGCACACGCACTGTATTCCAGTACCAACGGGATACGACGTCTAATGCAGCTTTAAACTGGCAGCACTCCTGAGTAGTTTAAAATGTTTATCAACTCAGTAGGTCAAAAGTCTGCAGACACTGGGTGGAGCAGCAGTATGCCACAAAACTAACAGTTGTCCTCCTAGGGAAAAAAAAAAAAGAAGGGGGGGAACAGTTGTCAGTAAAGATTAAGCTCCTGGCTCCATTCCACAGCAGATAATATGTTGGTTTGTAAAACACAGGATTAGTTGATCTCAACACTTCAGAAAAAGACTCACTTGATACATCTGAGTGCCTGATACAAAGGCAAGGAAACATTGCAGGGGTTCTCAAAACCCTTCCTGGTTTCTTATGTGCTCAGTTTAAAGAAACTGCGTGTGGTTTTTCCTTCTGCAGAGGGTGTGGCTGGGTGTTACAGCCAGTAGGTTTAACAGCTGAAAGCAAAATAGCTGGGTAATTCTTGGGTTCAGCTTTGCTCTTATGTTTCTTAAATTACTGCTTGCAGGCATGCAATGACTGAAGTCCAGTGTCCTTGGGTCCAGCTGAGAGAACAAAGCGGGCCCAGACCTTCAGCAAGGATGATGGACAGGCAGTGCTGTCACACTGTGACAGCAGGGGTTGACATGAAAGGCTGACACCAGCCTCGCTGTGACCCTCCTCCTGCTCCTCTCCTGGCAGGGGCCTAGATGTCCGCTTGAATAATGCTAAGATGTGATTTTTACTAACCCAGAAATCACACTCCAGCTAGTGCTAAACATCATCTGTACTTTTTTGGAGACAGAAATACAGTTCAGCACTTAGCTATCCCTTCCTGTAAGAGGATACAGAATGTGACACAGAAATCCAGACAGAAGATACTGACATGGACGTGGCATGTGCTAATCAGTGCTGTTCAAACATTCAGGTTCCTTATCCTGTGTGTTTTCATGGTCACTGTGAGCTCTTTAGAACAAAAACCCTGTCCTTCACATCTTTCTAAACCAGCTATCACACCTCTACACTTCCACATAATCTTTCCTTGTCATGTACAAGCCACAGAGATGACAAGCTACCCTGCTTAGATCTCATTTTCTGTGGCTTTGCTTCAAATGTCAGCTACTCAAAACTCTACTTATTAATGCCTTTTGTAGAACACAGTATGCTCATGTTTAAGGGAGAAAATGAGAACTGCCACAAGGTAATTAACATAATTTTTTTTAAAAAAAAAGTGAAAGCCATGCAGAAATATTTTCTAGTAATATAATTTAGAATGTCAATACTGTTTTTCCAAAATACACAAAGTATGTTTTTGCTGAGTCACAAATTTAGTACTCATAATTCCAAAACACTCAGTGCCTACTAATATGCCCACTGCTTCATAAATAAGCTCTAGACAATTCATTACAAAGCAGAGGTTCCTACTCTCCCACTATTGGGTTACTTCAGGTGATGAAAGGAAGCAGTGACCAGCAAGTAGATTACCATCACCTTTGTAGAAAATGATACTGTTCTAATGGAGCTCGATGACAGAGAGAAATTACAGCATTATCATAACATCTTATGCCACCTTGAATATAAAGATGGTCATATGCAAGAAATTTATTTAAATGCATATAAAATCCATTGAATTTCAACACCAGACTGAACTGTAACAGAATGACGAGTTGCAGTATGTAATCTCTATAATCTGAGGATCTTTCTAAGAAAGATGGCTTTTCCAAAATAACATCTATGCAGCCTTCTGGCTGCTGCTCAGATTTGGCATACCTAAGTTGTTTTCTTTTCGTAAACTTGAATCACTGACAAATCAGATTTTTATTATGCCATAAACTCATGAGAAAATAACCTGTGATATAGGTGTGAGAAATAGGCACCACTGACCTGAAACAACTTTTTTTTTTTAATATAATAAATTTCTATTGAAAAGCAGCTTCTTATTTTTATGGAAGACAAGCAGCAAGTCAATGGATTTCAGCAGGACAATCATTTCAGCAGAACAAGCAGTTGGTGTTTAAGTAATGATTTGACATGAATTCTCTAAAAGAATCTGAACAGCTTATTTGCTTGTTTACTACCAAATAACATTTCTTTATACAAAGTTAGTTTTCATTTAGTACTGTAGTTCAGTCTGAGTTATACAAGCTATGAATACAAGCAGCATCCCTAATGTAGAGCTTTGAGATCCTGACAGAATTCTGCATTTCCTCCCATGGACCCAATATTTGCAGCCCTCTCCTGGTGTCCTGGGGGACAAGGAGATGTTGCCATTTGGCACCTCTGCAGTCAGGATCAAGGAGGTGTGGTAAAGGTATCTTTACCACAAGCTTACATCTAACAATGCTGAATGCACAGCATGTGAAACTTCAAGCACATACCACTTATATAGAGTATGACAATTCTTCTCTGCCATATCCTTCCCAAAAGAGCAGAGGGCACAGCTATTTGAGCAGGACAGAGGGAAAATAACGCATATGAGCAAAAAGCATGAGAAATGCTAAATTTGAGCTCAGTATTGGTAAATTTAAGACTAAACTCTGAGTAGTGGAACACAGGTTAGTAAACTTCCCTTAAAAATCACTGCAAAACAATCAGTTTTAAGGTATTATCATCTTAAAGGCATTTCAAACCTTTATCTACATGAGGGCAGCACTCTTAATCACAGGGTTTGGTGCCTCCTACAACTACTACCCAGCAAGGCAGTAAGTGTGCGTAGGCTTGTCCACCTGACTTGCAAATCCTGCAGATACATTCACAACTACTCTAATGATGAACTAAGATATTTTTAACAAACATTTTAGAGCAAGTCATCCTTTTACAATGCAGCATGTTTCCAATGCACATCTTAAAATAATTAGCACAGATTTTTTTAAAAAAAGAGATTATTTTACTGTAGAATATTTACTTAAGCTCTGGCTTTAGAGCATTTCCCTGTTTTTAATCCTGGGGTACTTTTATGTGGTGGTGACATTCTTGAGTCAGGGCAGAGTTAAGTATTGGTGTTAGGCCATACTTCCTTCCAAGGGCACAGAGGTACCATGCATGTGTTGTATCACCACAAATAAATCAATCCCCTCATATCAAAGCTCTTCATTATCTAGAGGGAGTCAAACAGGCAATCCTTATTAAACAATCCAAGAGTACTGTTGGTTTCGCTCTAAGAGATTTGCCAACTTTCACATGTAATTGTTGGACAGGAGCATTACATCTGAAAGGCTGCTAAACAAAAAAAAAAACGTATTTTTTTCATAAGATTTTTCTTTCTAAATGAAACCCCAGTGTAATTTCCTGTATAATTACCCTTGATGCAATCCTGCCATTGGAGTTTCCCTTAAGGGAAAGAGCTTTGGGTAGACAATAGTAAACATCGGCTGGCTACAGCGGTGACAGTGTCCCAAGGGGCAGTGTAACAATTCCAAGAGGCTTTTTGGTAGCGAGATTGGAGTAAGAAAATTCAGATCTAGAAAAGAAAAAAGAAATTAAAAAGACTTGTAAGAAAATAACTGTATTATAAAGTCCAACATAAGAAGCACGATCCACGGAGAGTTCAGAAAACCAGCTCTGTTGTTTCCTTAAGACTTGGTTGAAAGAACAGCAACATAAAGGAAGTGACACCAATCAAGGCAATGCATATGGTGTCTTCCACGTACACGTTCAAGAAGCTGAATGTGCAAGTTAAACATCCACCTAACGTGTTCACGTTGGATCCAAAAACACAGTTGAAAAATGCCATAGATCAAGCACATAACAAAACCCAGTAATATGCAATAAAGCATTTGTGGACATGAAGATGGTCTAGACAGGTGTTTAGAAATCAACAACAATAACAAATTCTGAGAAGAATGTCAGTATTACTTAACTAAAATGTCAGCAACGAACACAGTAGCAGGATACAAGATGACAGCATGACAAAAAGTACATTTGCATCAGAAACAAAAAGTAACATAGCATAGCCAAGGAAAGACTACAAAAAAGTAGTCCGCTCATTTCTGTCACACTTACCTAGCAGCAGTCACATGTTTAGCTGCACCCCTGAAATCACTAAACAATTAAAAACCTTTGATCTCCCTTCCATATGCAGAAATTTAGAACAGAGACAATCCTATACTCATCAATTAAATTGTTCTCTGGATCAGCTAATGCATTCTCCACAAAGCACAGACGTTTCCTGTTTCCCTTTAGTATTCCCACTTTAACTCCCCACCCTTCTCCCAAGATGCCATTAACAGGGAAGATAGTACATCCGAATCTCAAAATCTGAATCTGCAGATATTCTGATATTGCTAACTCACATGACTGCATGATGCATAACCAGATCAGCCAAGGGCCAGTTTACAGCAGAGTCTGAACTGGGGCAGAACTAAAACAGCTCAGCTGTCACACTGTACTGAAATGGCCAACGGCTGCTAGCGTTTCTTTTGCCTTATGTACACAAGCCTGCCAGTTTAGGAGTGTGCTGCCTGGCAAGAAGCTGCATTGTTGGCTGATGCATCTAATCTTGCCTCAGGAACTGTATTTCTCATTCCCTATTTCCATTAAAGAGTTTCTCCCCCCAGAAGCATCCTTCTTAATACAGTCCTCAAGAAACTGCTTCTAAGTCTCACTGAACTTTAGAAACAGTCTTTGGATCCCTTTCTTTTTACATATTTTTTTCTTGTAATACAGCATTTCAAACAGAATTGGATTAAATAAATCTTTTAAAATATTCATCTTTGTCCTGCTCTTTGAGAAGCAACATCAAATGTTACTATCATTGCCAGAAATACACTTCTACCCTTTCTGTAATCCTAGAATGACTTGGATTGGGAGAGACCTTAAAGATCATTTAGTTCCAACCCCACTGCCCTGGTAGGGGTACCACCAGGCTGCTGAAAGGCCTATCTAACCTCTCCTTGAACGCTTCCAGTGACAGGGCATCCAAAATCTGAAGAACACAAAGATTCCTACCTTTTAAATACACGTAGTAAGTGTTATAGAGGGTTCTCATAGCCAATTCTTGCAAAGGCAGCACATGATCTGTTTCTGTCCCTATAGACTTCACCTCTGCTGGCAGGAACACAGTTAACTGTCCCGATGAAAAAGAGAGCAGTTTCACCTCTGAAACTTGAATTGGAGAACCACAGCTAGAAAGACACAAGACATTTAAGAAGTGGTTAGGGAAAAATTAAGTTGACTTCACGGGGAAACCCAAATTACCAACCCCAAGCACACTTGATACTGCCCTTTAGTGCATCATCATTAAAGGACTCATTGCAGAATGCAGTATGTATGGGCACTCATTTTAAGATATCCAACCTTCAGTGACATGTCACAGGACATCTGGAGGTCTGCACTTATCACATAACTTTCAAAAGCTAAAGAAATGAGTACACAGACCCAAGGGGGTGAGCCAAGAGCACTACCAAAGTAACAGACGTTACTATCATTTAGCCTCCAAATGCCATACATTACTAAATACTTATTATAAGGGAGCAATCTAGTTCTTAACAATTCATTTCCCTTATCTTGGATCAACCACTTGAGAATGATATTCAGTAGTTGAGTCCATTTATGAGGCATACATGTGAGCTACAGCCACAAAGAAGTACGATTCAGGTACTACTCAGTGATTATTTCCTATAACCTTCCCTATCCATAGGGTTCTTTTGAAAAATAAAAACCAAATAAAACCTCAGCTCAAACTGTAAGGGGAAGATCCCTTTTCAAGTACTAACTTTATCCTTTTCAAACTGCAGTAAGAAAAAGGAAGGTTACTGGTATTCAAGGGAAGAAATTCAGCCTGTATTAAAATAACAGTTCTTTATATGATAACCCTGTTGCAAGTTACTGTGCCAAAGAGACAGGCATAAGAAAATTCTACTAAGAAGTTGGGGAAATCAACAAGGGAACTTAAATTGTTTACGACAACTTAAATTTGAAGCCAAGAGCAACTCGTTAGGGCCAGTCCTAACAAATGGAACATGAACACAAATTTGTCAGCCTTCCCAGATATTGGACCTAAACCTGAAGTAACTGCTTTCATCCTTATCAGATGCGAAAGAAATGTGGTAGAACTTCTCTGATAAGGAGGAATCTCATCCTCGCCAATAAAAGAAAAAATATCTCAGAGAAACAAGCAAAGAAGAGTAGCATCAAGAAGCAAGTCAATCAGCCTCTTGTTTAATATTTAATACTTCCCCACAGACCTTTAACAGAGGTAAAATACAATCCAGACTTTAGAGGTCCGTATTCCAATAATTTGTTCTCCAACAATCAATACTGAAAGAATTAGCCATTACAATCAATAAATCTATAATGTCATATTTTCAAGCTTATCAACCCCATGCCAACCTAGATAGAAGACAAACCTCATAAACTCACTGCAGTTTCTGTAGCTAAGAATTGGGCTATTTGGTTCACTCTGCGTGAAGGGTAAAGCTATGAATGTCCACTGTAACACACAAAGCAGGAATATTTTAAGGGATGCATCCTTACACTTGGACATATTAGGGAAAGAATCAGAACCTGTGAGTAATACTGGGTGCAAGAAGAAAATTTTCAAAACCAACAAAGGAGGTTTAAAAGGCGGGAAAGAAGGGGGAAAGATGGTCTATCCAGATAAAAAAACAACCTGGAGCTGCAGAAGAGCCCTGTAGAATAAACCACAGTGAGGAAAAAACTGTGATCATTCATTTGCTGCTTTGAATAAGAGGGACAGACACCTATCTGGAAACTATGAAATCCTACCTGCAAAAACTAAGATCAACATTTGTTTTGAGTACTGACATCATCACCTCTTACACAAGAGACTTTCTCTATCAGTTTGACTGCAGGATTCCCAGACAGATTCACTACTTAGACAATGCAATATATACCTTATATATATATCTAGCTTCATATTAGTAACAGCAGCATGGCAGATTTAGCTGTCCTGTGGATGACCAGACAAAGTACTAAAGCCTGGAATGTCAAACATTTTGCCTGACCTCTGAAAAATTTTCATTGGCTACTCATGCTTTCTTAGAAGGACCGCAGAATGGTTTTACAACATAGGTATCTGACTGGTACGCAACCGTACAAACTTATTTGGGTACTGGAAATCAGCCTTGTATTTTGGATGCTTTATTAAGAACAGTAGATTTGTATTATTATCATGTATTATGGAAACTGAATAGTTAGAAAAGATCAGTGCAAAGATAAAAACAAATTTCCCTGAGTGTAAAATAAGGAACAAGGACAGGATAGTTGGACCACGCTTGCTTGAACATTTTCTGCATTATCATTAGTGTTTTGGTCACAATCAATACAGTTCTATTACCTGTTGGGCATTTAATGTCTTTCTTGCAATTTATTATTAGCCCTGAAAAAGTGAAGGCTAGAAATAATTTTCCCTGAAAAACAAAGTCAGTTTGAGACTGCACAAATTTCATGCAACTGCAAGTATTTAAATATCACACAACCAGCTGACATGAATATTAGAAAAACCTTAAAATGCCAAGACTCAGCATCTCACATATTGCAATAGAGCACAGGCTGTAAAGGGGGAATTTATATTTAATATAAGATCTGCTGAGAGCAAGCATACCAGAAATTTATAATTAGATGGTAATGAGGACAATCCTCCTCTGATCAGTGTTATACCAGTAAGGCTCCATTCATTTCAGTGGTGCTGATCCTAATTTATGCTAGTGTCAGTACAGGAAGAATTAAGCCACTGTCCTAGTCAGACCACTTTTTCCTCACATCCTAACCACAAACATGAGACAACCTAGGATATTTTTAAAATGCACACTTAAAAATATATCTGTCAATCCACAATTCCGTAGAAAAAAACCTACTTTAGTTGGTATGTACCAAGACTTAGGAGAAGCTGATGCTGGGACACAAAAACGAGCAATGCTGCATGTGGAAATGTGAGAACTTATGAACTGGATGGATGGTGCAACACAGGTAGAAACAGTTTGTGCATTCTTCAGTTATGCAGATTTTGTGAAGCTTACAGTTCTGATCATCTTTAAATGCAGCAAGCATTCAGCCTCAGGACTTACATTATCATTATAAACTCCTTCAGAATAACTGCACCGACTTATGGCTTAACATGAAAATACTGAAAGTCAGCAATTAATAGAACATTTGTTGCAGAAGTAGAAGAGCTGGCAGCTGCACTAATCCTCCTTAAACTGACATTAATTCTGAATCTATCACACAAAAATTCAGTTGTATCATATAGGCATATATTTATGAGAAATTTTCAACAGAACACATTTGCAAAACATTTAATTCACACCTACCCGCTGCAACCAATGACTTTATTATACAGAAAAGATGGAAGGCCTTTGAGATGAATGTTGTTATCCACATAAACATATTGTAGCTCCCGTGAACGACCTAAATCTGGGTTTAGAAAACAAGAGAAAAAATAAGGGGGAGAAGGGATGACAGCGACAATTCTGAGCTAAGTGACTCTTTAATTATAAATAAGAAATCAAATTCGATGGCAGCAAACAAGTTAGTAGTTTCCAATTATAACATTTTTGAGCAAGTCATTTTAATAATTTGAAATGCTATTTCCAACTAGTTTTTTCTTCAAATGATCCATAATAAAGCTCTTTTCCATAGATCAGAAAATCCCATTTAAAATTTTATTCTGACAAATTCCAAGTGAGGTAGAAGAAAAGTGACAATCCACTTCAAATCCTACAGTGCATACGTTTGCTTTTTGTTGTTGTTTCAACTCAGAGGGTGGCGAGGCATTGGAACAGGTTGCACAGAGAGGTCACAGATGCCCCTCTGGAGGGGCTCAAAGCCAGGTTGGATAGGATCCTGGGCAGGCTGATCTAGAAGAGGTTGGCAACCATGCCCATAGCAGGGGGTTGGAACTGGATCATCTTTAATATCCCCTCCAGCCTAAGCTGTGCTGTGATTCTATGCTGCATAAGGTCAAATCTCCTTTTCATTAACACTGCACCACTGAAATCACAGCCTTATCATCTGTGAAGTGGTGAAGAAAAAATCATAAACGTGGTATGCCCCACTCTTTCTTCTCTTCAAGAAGAGAAACTCATTTAACTACATTAGCCATAACTAGGTACCAACCAGTGATCATTCAGAAACAAGTCTGTGAGACATGACAAATTACAGAACACAGGAAAATACACAAGCATTAAACTGCAGAATATTATACAGCAGAAGTTGTGGTTATAAATAAACAATCAATACATCTGAATATGAGCTGCTTATTATTTCTGTTAAAATATTCATGTCTGGCAGTCAAAAGAAGCAAGCAGGGCATACTTAAGCAATACTTTCATGGACTATAAGTATGTTAATATTTCCAGATATAAGCACATAGGTATGGAATGATTTTATTTTTGTTTAGCAAGCTGAAATGGAAAAATGGAGCAAAAAGGGAAAATTCAAGTTTCTAGGAATAATTCTCAGAAGGAATAGTTTTGCTTATCAGCAAGATCCAGTCAGCCTGCTTTACTTCAGAAGTGAAAAACCAAACAAAGTAAAGGGAATAACTTATTTTTAAGAGAATTTTGAACTGTCAAAGCTGACACGTAGGATCATCTTGGCAGGCCATTTCATCTGTAGCTCCTATGCCACTCAGCATACCAGGTTAGGAAAAGATGTGCATTTAACACAAACCAAACACTTGAAAGCCTCTGTGCTTTGGAGGAGATAACTGCGACCCAAACAAACTGCATTATGAAAAGCCACGTGTATATCTCTCGACTTCTTAAACTTTCATGAGCATGTTATAGAAACTGAGCAAGATAAACAAGCCTTGTAGCTGAATCAGCTACGCTGAGAGCTCTAGTAATATCAACTAGTTCTGACTTCCCATCTTTGTCAACTGGCAATTACCTTGATTAGCAGAAAATAAAAATGAATATAGCTTCTGCCCCTTTTGTAACAGCAGCCAAGAACAGAAGAAAAATGTAGAGCATTCTCATATAGAGTATCTATATTCAGCTATTCTGTTTGCAAGTGATCTCCCATCATCACTCCTTACTACAATAAGTAATACAAGCCCTTTTTTATCACAGAATAGTTTCACTTTCGCATAGAGCTTTGGGTACCACTTTACAGAGATAAAGCAAATGACATTTGAAATGATCTCCCCAAACATTTGGCCATCTTAAAATATACCAAACGTCTTCAGCTGTCACCCACTTGACTAGCAGCTGTAAGTATCAGAAACCTTAAAGGCTCGAGCTGAGGAGCTTCAAAGACTGCCACATCATCAAATCTTCAGCCTAAGGAAGAAGAACTGATACCCACAGAAAACTAATAGGTTCTGTTTCTGACAGGAAAACATTAACATAGAAAAAACAGAAGTCAAGTTTTCTTTTAATATAGGCTCTTACACTGTACTCCATTGAGGTTTTGTAACAGGTTTCAGAGACCGTAACTGGGGCTTTGCTCAAATCAGAACAGCTGGACGTTTTTACCCATTACGTGCTTCTTTGACCCCGTCCCAAAGATACTCTACTTCCGAGAACTACCTCCTGCATCTGTCAACTGTCCTGCCCTAAGGAAGAAGTACAAATACCTCTGCTGACTGATTAGCACCGCTGCTCGATGCTGCTATGCACCGTTAAGAGTGCACACCTCAAAAAAGATGGGGTACTTTGACTCAGTATGGCAGGGCTGAAAACAGTTTAGCAAAGTTCTGGAATATTTTTTAGATGAAACAAAAACCATCATTGTCCTACAATGAAGAAGAATATTGCAGTACCAAAGAACTAACACCGCAAAGTATTGTAACGGTGGAAAAGAATTACTCAATAAAATTAGACACAAATAAGCACAGCCCACTGAAAGCTGAGGGAGCCTCATGCTGCAGAGACCAATCTGGTGAAGAAGAGCAGAAAACTATAGGTTGCTGGGGCAGCTTGAACGTGATACTGTTTAACTCATTAATTTAGAGAATAGAAGAAAATTTTAAAAGAGGGCTCATCTTGCTTATTTCCACACAGATGTATGCAAATGGGCTGGAAATCAAGCAAGTCAAAAAAAGCCCTAAAGCTGTTCTTTTCATACGCATTTAGGGGTGGGGAGTTAGGCTGCATCTCATCTCTTTCCTCCGTCTTTATCTTATGCTATGTTTAGATTCTAAGTTCTAAGCTGACTGCATTTCCTAGGTAATTAAAGCAAATTTTTGGACGTTAGACAAAATATCTCAGTAGGAAAAATTCTATTCCCAAAGCCAAATAGCCCTTAACTATAAATGTTCCTTTGATATAGTTTATTTGCATTAAATAACCAAGCATTTTCCAGTCCCCAAAAGATGTTTTTTCAAGTCTCAAACACTATCCGTAAAACTTAAACTCAAATAAAACATCACTTTAAAAACCTCTTTGTATCCCATCTCCACTAATTTTTGTCTTATATCAGTCAACACATATTGTTAAAATTTCTCTAGAAAACAGTCCGCAAGAACTTGGTAAAATAAGAAAGCTGTCCATCTATGAAAAGGCTAAAGCTACAAAGAAGGTTTTTATGTGGCTTTTGCAAGCACTGTACTGTCTAAAACACTTCCACTTTCCTCCTTCCAGGCTCCCAGATCAAAGCCATCTCTCCCAGAAATGACCCAATGCCATGAGTCCTGAACAAACCCCAATTCTATTTTTTTTTCCTTTATTTTTTTTTTCTTGTCTTAACCTCAGGGCCCTGGCATATGCATTCCACATGGCTGAAGATGGAACAAAAGCTCTTGTGTGTCTGCACTGATGCTCTTTTAACCATACTGCGAGGGCAAGGACACAAAAGCAGCATATACTGAGGTAGAATAAGACCTTTGTTTACTGTGCACTGATAATTACTAGACCCATTTTCTAAACAAAAAGTGCACGTAAACCCCTAATAAAGTGATATAACACTGAGTATTTGCTGTCATAACATCCCCTGAACTGCCAGTATACTTCAGAATTTATGGCCTATTTTAATTATATTTGTACTCTATTACATAAATCAATTTTACTTTTGCAGTGTCATCAGATTCAAATTTCTGCTTGCAGCGGAATTTGTTTTCAGGCATTGCAGCATTTGCTAGCGGTAAAATTTTCAAGTTAACTTTCTATCAGAGTGCAATTTTGATTATAAGATTGATATCAAGGGATCAGTGACACTGTCTGCCATTCAAGAATAGAACTCCTAAGACCACTGATTAGGACAGCATGAAAGCCAGTGACAGGGAAAAAAAAGCAATCACATAGGGCTGGCCAGAATGCAGTTTCCAGCTCAGCTTACACCTCTGATTTGGGCATTCTTAGAAGTTCATTAGGAAGGCCCAAAGATTCAGATCCACGTTTGTTTCTTTGAGCATAAACCAACACAGTGTGGAAAAATAAGAATACCAGCATATCCAAAAATTAGATATATCTGCACAACAGATGAGTAACTCAGTGCTACTTACCTATCTGCTTGTTTCCCTACCAGTTAGATAAGTCAGAGTTGTGTAAGGTATTACTGAATTCAGCAAAACTGAAAAATATCCCAATTTTTTTCTTAAGATGCACGTGCCCTCTAACTCAGGAAGGGTGAATATTACCACCCCAAGGAATGCACAAGGCAAAATCCTACACAGTATCTGTCCAGCCGAGCAGTGAAGTCGCAGTGCTACTGCCAGAATCCATCTAACACTATCAGCCTAGGAACAGGAAAACGCCAGTTTGCACTACGCCTAACAGGAGCCATACAGGCAGCAACAAGGGACACATTTAGCTGGGGAAGAATGGGTACCTTGCCACGTTTGTCAACCACCATATGAAATAAAGTAAATCACACTTGAAAAAGCTTTAAGCAACACGCTCCAAGCATGAACATTTCTTCTACCACAGACGTGCCTCTTAAAAAAGCAAAAAAACATTCTTTGGAGGTGTGTAAGATGGCTGCCTTCCTACTCAACTCCCTCATAGAAAAACAACTGTAAGATGATTACTGCTCGAATATCACTTTTCTTATTTCTGCAGTATCTTTCACTGTTGTTAAACCTCCCTGGCCACGGGCACCATTAACAGAGAAGTTAGATATAATATATACAAAAAAAACTAGCCAGCATGCGCAGCTAGCAGAAATATGCTACAGTTATGGCTTAACTTCAGTCATACTCAAACATTCCATGGAGTACAGCACACCAAGGAAAACATTTTCCCATAGAGCAGAAAATAGATTTAAACTTTTTGCTTTTCAGTGCGCTCTATTTGATGTCATCACATCTTGACCACTCTGAAGCCTTCTGATTCTTCACCAAGGATTAAACATTTACATTTATGCTGGGCTGCTTTTCCTCTGAACTCTAGGATTTATGATTCAGTTTCATATTCACAGATAGCAAATTATCTCCAAATGTTCACCATGAGTCACTATTAAGAACTACTGAACAAGGTCAATTGACAGCCTTTGATGTTTCCCATTATTTTAAAAGTTCCTTCAGAATGTTTTGAATTTGAGTCTAAAAATAAAGAAAAAAGAAGGTGTATCATTATATTATAGATTTATTTCCTCCTTTTGAACTTAAAACACGCAAGTAGATCTGTGGCTCATGCAGGTCATAGCTCACAGATAAGCTACCAGCGCAGAGGCAGAGAAAACTTCCACCCTTAAATATTTCCCATCTTATCTTACTGAACATCATCTTATTTTTGAAAAATTAAAAAGTATTCCTCTTCCCTTTCATAAAATGGAGTTAGGAATATTTGCCAAACTGAAGCTCGCTACGTTGCTTGTTTCAGATGGTACTGTGAAGTCTGGATGATGCATCCTGGAACTCATTTTCTCATTTATATAATGACATATGTTGGGACATAACTGAAACACCATGTCTGGAGACATTATTTGCACTTGTCAGTAATATGAACTAAGGTGTTAAAAAAAATAAGACTATCAGCTGCTTTAAAGACTGAATTGCTACTATTGAAAAAATTAAGTTAAACCCACAGAGTTTAATTAATTTAGAAATAAAACCATCCCATTTTTAGTCACCTTCGTTTTCATCTTCTTTTCAATGTTATTATCGTCACTTCATCTGCACCTAATTAACCAACCTCTAAGAGTATTCTAGAAAAAAACCACTAGTGGCTGTTCAGCTGGCACAGTAAATCTGCATGCACATCTGTATTTCAGCAGAGATTAGCCTACTGACACAAGGAAGATGTCTCGCTTTTCATGGACAAAATATGCAGTCCACCCTTCCTGCAGTCACAGTGACTTCCCACAACAAAAAAACACTCAGTCACCACACCTCCTGCTCATGAAGGCCTGCCTCTACACTTCCAAACTTAGAAAGGGTTGAGGAAAAGGCACATGAAGTTTTTCTTGTGCTTCTGCTGTGAAAGTTTTGATGGATGCCTATACACCGCACAAACTAAATCTTAGCTAGACTACTCAGTTCATTCCCAGCAATGAAAAAAGTCACTTATATGGATTTACTGGGACTCCACAGCACGTTTCCAACCCTAGCTGAAGAATCTTACTTAAACACCAGATCCAGCAAACAGAAGCAGGTCATTTGGGTGGCCAGCAGGGACAGGGAGGTGATTGTCCCTCTCTGCTCTGCTCTTGTGAGGCCCCATCTGGAGTACTGTGTCCAAGTATGGAGCCCCCAATACAAGAAAGACACAGAGCTGTTAGAGAGGGTCCCGAGGAGGGCCACAAAGATGATCAGGGGGCTGCAGCACCTCCCCTACGAGGACAGGCTGAGGGAGCTGGGCTTGTTCAGCCTGGAGAAGAGAAGGCTGTGGGGTGACCTCATTGCAGCCTTTCAGTACCTGAAGGGAGCCTATGAACAGGAAGGGAGTAAACTCTTTGAAAGGGTAGATAACAGCAGGACAAGGGGGAACGGTTTTAAGTTGAAAGAGGGAAGATTTAGGTTGGATGTTAGGGGGAAGTTCTTTACCAGGAGAGCGGTGAGGTGCTGGAACAGCTGCCCAGAGAGGTTGTGGATGCCCCGTCCCTGGAGGTGTTCAAGGCCAGGTTGGATGGGGCCCTGGGCAACCTGGTCTAGCAAATGGGGAGGTTGGTGGCCCTGCCCGGCAGGGGGGTTGGAGATTCATGATCCTTGAGGTCCCTTCTAACCCAGGCCATTCTGTGATTCTGTGCGTGATTACCTAAAGTGGTGGAACTCAGATTACATAGTACTATATTTAAACAACACATCATTTAAACTTTTTCCCCCGTTAGCTAAAAATAAAGCAGATTTGATAGATGATCTATTGCTTTGAAGCAAATATGAAACCTCAACCTGTATTTTTTTCATTTATTAACATATTTTCCAACAATTTGATCACCGTAAGTACTCCATAAACACAGTTTGAAGGGATCAGAATGGATGAAAAACCAACTGCTGCCTTTTTTTTTGGAGGAGGAGGAGGAGGAAGCAAACTTGTTTCCCCATCCCTTCTCTGACCCACCCCCAGCCCAGTGAAAGCAGTGACTCACCCAGAGGCAGAAATGCAAGGCGGTTCCCAGCCATGGAGAGCTCGTTGAGGCTTGGGAGCTGGCACAGATGGCGGGGAACATACCACAGGTGGTTCCGGTCTGCAGTCAAGTACTGCAGCGAGAGGCACATATGCAGCCTTTCAGGTAACGTTATCAAGCGATTGGTTGAAATATCCAGTGTTTGCAGCTCCCTCAGATCTCCAACCTCTACAATCCAAACAGGAAGTGTTGAGATATGTTAGTGTAATTGTTTTCATAAGCAAGACCAGAAAAATGCTCACTTAAATCAAAAACAAAGGTCAGCTGTTTGCTGTCCTGTTTTTTATTGTAAAATACAGCTCTAAGAATCTGTGTTCAGAAACACTATTAATTATCCCTATCACCATAGTCTTTCAGATCTTTCTGATAAGCAACAGCATGCTCATGTATGAGCTCTCTCCAGACAGTGTTCCTAAACCGTTGATTACTATTAACAACATCGAGCTGTACCTGGGTCAAAATCAGAACAAGCCAAAAAAATAATTATACATATATATAAATCTTGCTACATAACTTGCAGTTATCAAGGGACTTTTGCATGACCCCAGATTCATGCAAGCTCAAATTAATATTACATAATTTTAACATTTAAGAATGCAACTTTGACATCAACCTTGTTATATTGTAAGAAGATATTACAGTAAACTACAAATGATAATTATTGCAATAACTACAGTTTCTAGAGGCTTTCTCATAGCATTTTTAACAATCTGGTTAATATTTCCAGAAGTAGTCTATTTTGCCTTTTATATAACACTGTGGGACTTCTACTGGAGATAACAAATGAAGATTTTCCAAGTCAGCAAGATGCAACCAACCAAGTGGCCTCATTTGTGCACCACAGCCATCTCCTTGCCTCTGGCCTTTGGGACCAGGGTGCCCTTCTTTAAGGACAGACTGAGCAACATGTTAAGCAGCTGTATGGGTGTGCTAATTGATGAGGTACTTACTCCTTTACAGTTACTCTATAAATCAAGTAATTCTATCCACCATTGTCCCCAAACATGGGGAAACTGAGCAGTTTTGCTTTCTTTGTAGACACAGCAATGGAACTAACTCATTGAGATCTCACAGCCCCTGGTTCTTATGGTAATTCACAGCAGAACCAAATTTTCTTTGCCTTCAGTTGAATGAAATCAGCTCTGACATCTGGTAACTTCTAAACAAGGTTCACCAGAATTTTCTAGACTGGAAACACCAAGCAACCTACACAACCCACAGTCGACACAACCTGCATGATTTACAGACCTACCACTGGTTGGTTGTTTTTAGAGAAAATAAATAGGACAATACTGTTAAAGCTCAGGAGAATCTGCTGTGCCCTTTAGCTCCCTCTGCAGCTGGAGCTGGAAAATCCACTATTCTCTGAGCATCTTATATGCTACATACTAACTAAACAAAACACTGGGTTAAATTCAAGCTGTCTGCTGTGCAATGGGAGAATGAGAATCGGCAAGTCCAAAGTTGACCTTGGGAAAAACTGCTAAAATTTTACTTCTAAGACTAGAAATATGACAAGAAATAAGGTAAATATAATGCAATTATTAGCAATTCTCAGAAAAATATTAATTAACGTTTGTGCGTGCACTTACGAAGAGCTGTTGTCTGCTGCAAAAAACCTAGCATTAACTACAATAAAGAACCAACAACGAAGTACATGAATCCTCTCATAGAATACTGACAAACTGCAGCTATACACAGCTGCCATTTTTCAAACCTCTCTTTCAGTTTTAGCAGCAACTGTAAGCTTTCTTAGGTTTTTTTTGTTTGTTTTACTATAAGACTGAAGAGTAAAAGCAAAGTGACATCTAAATAGCAAAAGACTACTGTGCTAGAGAACTACAGTAGGGCAGTCTAACTTTTAAAGAGTTTTATATTCATCTCAAAAAAAAAAAAAAGACATGCTTTAAAATAGTGACAGGAAGAGAGCCACCTACATTCAGCCAAACCACTGACCACATGCAGTCAATAATAGGCCTAGCTATTTTCATACACTAACCTTTTTCTCCACCACTAAAAACAGTTTTCTAATTCAGTTTCGGTTCAAAATCCCATAAATGTTATGGATGGCAAAGCTGGCAGAATTTCAAAGGCATTGCTGGAATGATATGTTTCAAATCTAAGAGGAAATAAAAGTATTCTCACTTTATCCTTCATCCAAAAAACACATACTTGTCCAAAACTTCATCCTCTCTACCTTAATCTTCCAATGCATACCAGATGTAAACATCCACTTTCAACCTATAGTGCCATATGTTACAGAAACACTCACCAACCCATGATGAAGTTAAAAAGTAAACCAAACCATTTAAAGTACCGTCAGATGAAAGATGCAACTCCCAGACTCCCCACCATAGCACTGAACACTCATGCTGAACAACACACTCAGACCTTTACTAATGACAATAAGCTGGTTTCAATGCAAAGCAAAGGAAAACAATAAAGAATGATTACACAAAATATAAACAGTCCATTAATAAGTTTTTCAGTGACTATTACCCACACTTTAAAAAAAAAATCAACACAAATACTGAAAGGTATTTTATCTGACAAGAACACTGAAAGGCTTACAAACCTCTCTTGCCATCACCTTATCAAACACTACAACATTTATGAGGGAGAGGCCTTGGAAATTTCAGGCAGATTTGGAAAACAGCTATTCCTAAATAAAAACAGCCAACAGGGAAGGGACTTAACTGGGAGATGAGATTTTTTACTGGTTAAGAAATAGACAAATAAACATCACTATTACACCGCATTCAGGAGTTCTGATTACATTTAAATGGAACTGAAATGTGTAAATTAAAATTTATATTAGCTCTAGTATTGAGTTTAAGGCTATTAAAATCAACAAGGCAGCACTCTGAGCCCTGTTCTGACATCAGGAGCTTGAAGAAATCCCTAGCAGCTCTTCTGAACTCCTAACCAAGGACTTCTCAGGCTGGTGGAGGCACACCAAGGCCCAGCACCAAGTTCCTGTGCTGATTCTTGGACCCAAGTACATCAGCTGTGTCCATCTGCACAGATTACTGCCTTCACATACTGTTGGGCAATTCTGTGGCTTAGCCATATGGTACAAACGTGCTCATGGGGTGCTGTGCACCAAGTAGCTGACAGCCTGTAAATTCACATACTGCCTTACCTCACAGGAACTTATACATAGGCTTATAGCCAAAGTCCTGCCTACAGCCTTCTAAACGTGATTTCAATGACACTGATGTACATATGAATATTTCAGACTATTCTAAAACTGCCAGCACTCTGGTAATTAATTCAGCCTTTCCATCCTTATCATGTGGAGACTCAGAAGTGATAACTGCAGCTCCAAAAAGAAGCCTTTGCAGTCATTGCAATAGGTTTCCCAACCACTTGGAGAAAGGGACAAGTATACCAGCCTCTAACACGTGTTTTTTCAAAAGAAAAGCTGCCTAATAAGTTTGTCTCTCAACACAGGGAGAGAAAAGAAATATCAGTATACTTTCTCCAAAAAAAAAAAAAAAAAGAAGTGAATCTTTCGAAGATTTTCAGAAAATTACCAAAAGTTACTGAACTTCCATCAAAAGGCTCAGCATTTGTATTACCATATGCAACAGAAGGGGGAAAAAAAACTGGCTCAGGTGGCTTAAATGCCAGTTTTTAAAACCAATTCCCATGGTTTAATCCGAAGAAGAGCCCATGTGTAAGTAACCAGCCCATGCAGCACAAGCGGTGCCAAGGGCAATTCAAACCTCCTCAGCCTTCTGACAGTACAGGCCTCATCAGCTGCACAACTCAAAAATAACTAAGCTTTCTTGAAATTTGGAGAGCAATCCCACCTCTTGTCTGATGGGCCATACCACCCAATTTCATTCAGAGATAAACGAAACACATACACAATTGAATGTGAGTGAACAGACGGCAGAGATTTACTTGAAATCAAATGCTTTCTGAGTCTTTCAATCCAAGCAAAGGTAAAAAGAGGACAGGAAAGGGCTACAGACCTACCTGCATGAGTATGCACCTCAAAGCAGGATGCTAAGAGAGAGCAGAGAACCTACAAGGAATGGAAAAAGGGACTTATCAGCAAAGAGCTGCCACTTAGAGGTCAGACTGTAGAAATTAAATTAAAACTGCCAGGAGGCCAGGAAAATGGGAGCTCACAGAGAAAATTAAAAACAAACAAAAGGTAGAAAAGAGCAAGAAACTGAGAGCTGGTGTCAATGAGGGGTAGAAACTGGGAAGACGATCCAAATATTAAACTAGCTTTTTGCACCTTTTTTTCCTGGAAGAATAATGCTGCATATGAGGACAAAGACAGAATACCTCATGGGAACAAGGACAAAGCACTGAAAATTACCACATCCATCGCTAAAATGAAATGAAGATACTTAGAAAATTTCAATCACAGAACACTGAGAAAAATGAGATATATATCAGAACTTCAAGCTCAGGATCAGGGACTTCCTACGAATAAGACAATTCCTTGGATAGTGGCCTAAGTCTGGAGACCAAACATAGCACCTGTGTTAACCTAAGTTAATGTGACTTCGTGCTCTTTATTATCTTACATTAAGGGGAAAGAGCAACCAGGAATAACCAGTGACTGCAAGACAAGAAGAATGAAAATGCAACGTCGATCATTCCAAATGTAAATCAAGTTATACTGGCTTATCTTTCTCTGATGAAATTCCTTAATTAATACATGGGCGTCATATCTCACAGCAAACAATTGGCATGGAAAAACATTACCAGTGGCGATATTCCTCGAGGGCTTACTTTGTTTAGAACTTCTATTTTCTGCCATGGTAAAAATAATTGTTAGGTTTTGCTTTGGTGACGACATAAGCATTTCAAATATTGCTAACATGACAGAGAATCCAATTACTATATAGAAATAAAAGCAAGAACATTTAGACTTCAGTGACTGAAATGGAATGAAGAATATCTGCTTGAAACAATGGCAGAAGAGAGGGACTGGTTATGCTGGTTCACGGGTTACAGCCAGCACTGAAAATAACTAATGCAATTTCTCCATCTAGCCGGATCATCAGGAACAAAGCAGTACATTAACACACCTCCATATTGTTAGCAGCGATGGTCCTGCTTTTATCATACAAGCATTTCCATCTGGCACAATGTTGTCTGACACCCACTCTGCAAACCCAGCAGCATGTTGCTGTCCCACGGCTGCAGCCATAGTCTTTGCTATCTACCATTCAGTTAATTTCTTTCCAGCCCGTGCTACCCAAGGAGATAGTTTCCTACTAATCTTTGCAGAATCAAGAGCTGTGAGAACTGGCTGTCATGTGAAGCGCTCGACTTCATGCACCCAGTGGTCCCTTTATATCCCAAGGTCCAAACAAAAAGCAATGGATTGCCTCAGGAAGGGAACAGAGTGCTCGTGGCTACCACACTTGATGTATGAAACGATAATCAACTTCCATGAACCTCAATACAAGATGCATTTTCCTATCAGATGATACAAGTGAAAGACGTTTGAAGTTTCTCATACTCACAAAGCTTATTACCTGTTCCATTTGAGAAAAACATATAAATATCTATGCAAGCCTGTAAAATTTAAATGTATTTCTATTATCAGTTTAAGAACTCCATTGGACAGGAAACACAAGTTTAAATAACCAAGAGCCTGAGAGAAAAGATCTTTTAGATCCACTCGAGGATGTCTCAGGAGAACTTAAATATTTTTTAAAATGGTTAAAGCAAATTAAATAGCCTATTACGTATTACATTACATTTACTGTCCTACTAAGCAGCTCACATTTCATGGCCTATAAAAAAAAGATAAAAAATAAATCCTCTTGCACTAATTGGCACTTACGATAAACCTGTGCCATCATCAAACAAGGAAGTTTGACCATAACTCAAAATTGGAATAATTAGATTTAAGGACAGAGAAAGGGGGAGGTGAAAAGAATTACATTTACATTTTGACACAGATGTAAGCAGAGCTTTTACCATATTGTTAGTGAGAGTTTGAAAAATGATCTGTTCCTCATGACTAACAAACCTGAAGGTGACTTATTCCTCTATTTTTCTTATGCAGACTAATATTTGCTCTATAATTTAAGAAAACCAGACAGTGGGACCTGAAGATGTGTTGGGATAATGCAAAAACTATTTCATGAATAACCTGTTTTTAAACAAGGCCCTGAATGTGTTCAAACCCATAAAAATTACATGAAAAAAAGCCTCTATCCCAGCTGATTGAAACTGAATCTGTCATTTTTAAGTAAACCTTGGTTCTACTTCACATAGATTTCCTGACTGGAAAGAACAGAGTCAAAGTTTTGGTTTTTTTTTGTGGCACAACTGTTTTTCTGAATGAACCGACGTGTGTAAGTAACGCCTCAAAGATGCTCCCAGTTGTGCTTCCCCTACCTCAGCCATTAACCATATTGACACTTTTCAAAATCATTTCAGCAGCAGACAGAACTCAAAATAAGTGCAAAATATATGCTTCTACTGCACATACCCACATACAATCTTTTATCCAAATTGTCCCTGCTAAATGTCATGCACCAATTTAGTACCAAACCTTATTTACTTTGTACCATTGTTAAGAAAGGTGGGGAGAGTGGTGTCCTGAAGTCCAATCTTGGAGAACAGCAACTTCAGTTTAGCAAAGTGGCAGAAAACAGACATCAGGAGTGAGGGTCTCATTAAGGCAAACTCTTCGAAAGGTCAGTGGTTTCCCACCTCTTACCACAATTAAATTTAAACCAAGAATACACAAAGCTGCCAGTTTCACGTGTCCTCTCTCTCCTCAACATCAGCACTGAAGCAGCAGGCTGAGAGCACAGATCTACAGCAGTTATTAGGTTGTGTTCCATGTTTACCTCAATGCACAGGGCACCACACCTAAGCCAACACAGGTCCCTGCAAACCTCTGCTGGCAGTCACCCACACAGGCAGATCGATCCTCCAGCAAAGACAACTTCCCCAGCAATAAGTGATAGGAGAAGACAGACTGTCAGGAATCCACACAATGCCAACGGAAGCAGCTACCAGAGTTAAGGCTATGCATTTGCTCACGTTATTTAAGACAGATGCCTTGCCAAATCCCCTTATATAAGGTATTACTTTTTTAAACTGTTATTCTTCAACTTGCATAAGTGCTTGTGCTTACGCTTGCACAAACACATGTGGAATTCCACTTTATTCCATAATTTGACAGTCTAAATGAGGATAGTTAGAACAAATCTGATCATAAATACACCAGAAATTAACATATGTGAGAACAGCCAGAAAGAATGGCAAGAGGAATAAGTAAGGAAACAGGTTAAAGCAATGAGTAAGGACTCATCCAAAATAAAGAGTGAGGGCGCGGGGGAAGCAGCTGTTTATGCACAAAGGTAACTGCGGGCCATGAAACCATCAGCCAGCTTTCTTTCCTCAGAAAACAACTTGTTTTATTCCAGTGTGCTCTGCCTAGTACTTTACTGCTCCAAAGTGAGGTCCTGTTGTTAAACAAACATGGAATAGATGCAGAATTACTATGCTAACAGTTTGCTATGGTATTATTAAATGATGTTCCCAGTTTTGGATAGAGGAGCCAATATAAACCATGAAGAGATAGAATGGTACTTCAACAAGTATGCTACATGGAAAATTCTGCTAGTTCCTTACCAAAAAAAGTCTCATTAAGGAAGTGATGTATTTTTGCTGCTGTCTTTCCTCTGACCAACAGCTGTTTGCTTTTTTTTCTGAGTATTCCTGGGTGCCATGAATGTAAACAAATATGACATGAATAAAGCATGAGATCTTTTATGTTCCTCTTGTTTTATTTCTGTCTTACTATCTTTACTGCTGCACATCACCCATAACTCACCATGCACTCCTGTCAATACATGAAATGCAAAAAAAAACACATTTTGGAAAACTTTTGTGAACAAAATAAAGAGCTTTGAACTGAGATGCTGACTAACAAGAGAGAGCTTAGATTATGTGCAACAAACCAATCATCTCTTACAAACAAGGTAAACAAACGAGCTTCCTAAGGAAGTGATTAAGGATAGCTCAGGAAGCCACACAGAACAGACCAACCCGAGCTCTAAGTTCCAGGACAGCTTTTTCCTTTCTTCTTCAGAGGAAAAAATTCAAGACAACAGACTGGTCTCTCTGACAAATGTAGCTCAGTACTTACATGCTCTTAAGCCATTACTACTTTAGTGTGTACTTAATCCAAGCGAAGACCTATCTGCTATCAGCTGTTCTCAACCACCTGGAAAAGGGCACATCTTTGTTTCTTTTCTTAGGGTTGTGATTTTTCACCATGTTTCTCCAGGAAATAACTAAACACATAACAAAAGCTACAGGCCCAGGTTAGATTTTCATCCTTCAGTGGAAAACTACTACAGCATGTAAAGCCAAATTATGCCCACTTATGACAGATATCTAAGGAGCATCTTTCCTGAAGCTTTTTTCTGTTACTGAGACAGATGACCAACTACAAATTTGATTGGTAGAACGGAAAGGAGAAGAACAGAAGGAAATTCTTTAGCTTGGAACCACATCTACAGCAGTGGAATCACCAGATTAGTTTTTCAAAGCAATGCTAATGAATGAGATAGCCTTCACTGAAGTCCTATGAAAACAGAAGTTCTTGAGTCCACTTTGTGGCAGGAACTTCAACAGGCCAGCAGTTAATACAGATTGCAACAGTAACTACAGGGGAGTGACTGGCTGAATATTCAAAGGAAATACTCCTATTACAATATAGGTGAAACTTCCTTAAATAAAAGCCATGGATCCTGATGCCCTTTCCTGGTAGGGGTAACAGGAGGCTCTCCAGCTCCTCCTTACTTTACCAGGAGGTTTGTGCCCACATCTGCATCAGCAAGGCCACTCAGTAGGTTGCTCTCATGATGAGGCAACTACTGAAAAACGGTACTGAGCAACAACTAACAATTTCTAACCAAGATTGTTGCCAAAGAAGACAACATCAGGATTCAACTAAAACAACTACAGGCATGTCCCCATTTTCAAAATGCTGTAAGAAACTGCAAGCCTTATCTCAATCAGTGGACAATACCACTGCTTAGTATTTCAGACCGATACGAGATAGACAAAGCTTACAATTATGCTCCAAATAACCCCGCGCTTGGCCATGCTGAATTTCATTCTCTTAGATAAACAAATAAGTAGTCCTAGTCCATAAAGCAGACAAACATTAAATAATTACCAACCTGAGTATACTTGCTGTTGTTCTGCATCAAAGCTTTCAATAATGAATGACAATTTAATGCAGATTTGCACAATGCTAAGTTAAACATGGCCCTTTATTTCAAATACCACAGCAATAAAATTAAGGTAACTGAAACACAGGTATCAAACTCTGCATGTGTGACATGAACCACAGGAAAGTTAATCTCATGTAATACCTCTGATTCCACACACTCTCCTTATGGGCTTTTAGCATTTACATTTACTGTCACTAAATGATGCATTTTATTTCACCTTCATTTATTGAATAGACCAGCTGAATAAAAACAAAGATATCAGTCGTAAGTGGTTTTGATTTGAATTTCTCACAATGGTAGATGTAAAATAATATTGCATGTGGCCAGCAAGATCAAAATGGAAACCTATACAATCTAAAATTCTTCTATTGCACAGCACTAACAATTTCTTTTAGTTCACTTTCAAAGACTGAATGATTTTGTTCACCAAGCCTCTCTGAGCACTCATGCCCTCATGCCCTACTAGTGAATTACATTTGCTTAATGCACACATAAAGTCAACTACCCGTTAATATAGCTAATCATTGTATGCAATTTACAGAGAGCTCAGGGCAAGTTAAAAAAAAAAAAAAGGGGGGGGGGAGGGTGGAAACCAAAGAGACAGAAGTACATTCATGGACAGCTTTACTTGGTAAAGACTTTGAGACTAAGAATTTAAGGAGAAAAAAACACGTTAGCTTTCAGCATCCAACCCTATAAAGTTAGAAAATGCAGAGTCAAGAGCTATTTTCTTTGGTCACAAATGTTAATTCCCTACAACAGCAACAAATCAATTTTTTCAAATAACCAAAAGGTTTTACACAAAATACCAGTAGCACATTATTATGGGGAGGTTGGTGGCCCTGCCCAGCAGGGGGGTTGGAGATTCATGATCCTTGAGGTCCCTTCCAACCCAGGCCATTCTGTGATTCTGTGATTTTAAAAGTTCGGTTTACTAAAAATTACCTCCTAACTAAATAGCTGAATAGGATCTGTGAACTAACAACTCCCGCAATCCATAAGCAAGTCTACAGCCATATGTCTCTCACAGCAGATGCCTGTCACAGCAATCGCATGCAGTTTAACCTTACCAATCATCTTATGGTGGTAAATGATACAACTAAGTGCAGGTTTTTCACCATTAATTTATTTATGAATCGTGCTGGTAAAGACAGTAAGCACTGGCATAACCATACAGAAAAGCTGTTCTAGCTTGCTTGGCTTACTTGGTCTTTGCTTAAGACCCTCCTGTACTAAAGTCAGCGCAGCACAACACAGAGCTGTTTGGCAGTGTAGTACCCTGCCATTTCTAATGCAAACCTGGAATTTGCAAGGCAGTGTTACATGCCCTTTTCCCACACATTTACAAAGTGATGAAAAAAATCTCACAGAAAAAGACCCACAGTTTAGTATCTGTTCAAAGCTGAGGTTTTCTGAAAATCTCACTAATGCTACCGAACATACTGTCCATATTAGTTTTCTTATTACAGAAATACACCATTCATATATGAAACACGTCCTTCTCCGCACACATCCAGCTCTCAAAACGTTGGGAATTTTAGTCTCAGCCTTGTCCATACACATCTGTTTTCAGCCATGTGAACAGCCATTGGAAATGTTTATGAGGCAGGCCCTGAGCACCTTAAAATCCCCTTTAAGTTCAGTTTTGCCTTTGGGTAACATATCTAAAAGGAAGTCTTTTAGAACTATTTTTAAGAGCATCTGTTACGAAGTTTCAGATATGAACTTCACATACATCACATGTGTCTTTAAGCAGGCAATCGATGAAGTCAGATCTTTACTATCAGAATCATCAGCAGAAGAATTCACTGCTGACAGATGAGTTATGAACTCACTTCCTCTGAAACTCCTTTACTTAAAGTCTGGTATTCGGCACTATATGTCCACTCAACTTCAGATTGATTTCTTTGAATATGTTGACTCTCTCTAATAAGCTATTTTTGCAGCAATAGACACTCAAAAGTAACAGAGCTACTGCAAGTCCCACATTCTTCCTCTCACAAGGAGAAACCAATGTGTGCATTGCACAAGAAAGAGAATCCACCTCATGATAGTCCCGAGGTATATTGCTCTGAATATGACTGTTGCCAGGCCTAACATGGAAAAGCCCTTGTATCAAATTCCACAGAAGAGGATTTGCTGTGCTCTTATAGGATATCCAGCAAGTTGAAAGAAGGAGCTTGGAAGAGAAGGGAGTGACAACTTGGAAAATGTTACACTAACTTACACATTTCATTATGAAGTAGTTCTTTTCTTAGGTAAGAAAGAATTTGAAAAATCCTAACAATTTCTTATTATTTTACTTTTTTTTTTAAGCATAAAAACTCAAAAAAGACATTATCTTTAAAATAGATCAAAGCATCCTATCAAAATAAACTGAATGATGTCTACATTCATTTTCAGCAGTACCGAAGACAGATGCACAGGAATGCAGCCAGCTAAGCAACAAAGTACCATGTCACCTCAGTTATGAGGACTCTCTGAGCTGCCACCAAGAATTTGAGGATAGGAGAAAACTTGCCAAAGCTGTCAGTGATCTGTAGAGCTTTTGGGTCCACACTGGTAATACATGAAGTTAAAGGAACCATTAGTTATGATCGTTTTTAATGGGCTTTCAAACATCTATATGAACAATACCTTCAAACACCCAACGCAACACTGGCTGCCATAACTGCAAATTTAACTCCTGGTAACCTGCTTTCCTGCATCTGGGGTTCAATTCCAATGGAACTGAACTGACCAACAACAACTGAAGAACCTCCACTTCTCCACCTCCGCTGCTATATAGCCAATAACTTCACACAATCAAATATTGACAAAGCTCAAATACAACCTTGACTATTTTCAAAGTTATTTTTTTCCTGCTCTGTGCAACTTTCATCATGAGTTCTCTCCATAAACTTTGAATCCAAGCTTTCAAACAATCAAAACACACACACAAAACCCACAACAAATAATTCTATTTGACCTTCATTATTTAGGTCTGTGTGCCAGGTTTAATCAGTTCTCACAGACATATTCTACTTCTTAAAAAGACTGTAGAAACACATTTTCAAAACTAAAAGGAACAGAATGCATTGTTTTGATGGTACAGCCTGAAGCCCTGAGATCTGAGTTTTATCAAAGTATACTCTATCACTGATCAAAGCAGCAATGACAACTTAATGTTCTTTAAAGTTATATATTGCTGTATGAACTTCCCACTTCTGTCTTGTAGCCTCTGGCTCAGCATGTCATTGGGAGCATACTCAAAGGACAAGAGACTTTCAGAAGCCTTCCATTCTGAAGTTGCAGCTCAGTGATGGTATGAGTGGAGAGTAGAGTTGGGTAGATTAATTCCACCATGGCTCTGATCTCATTTACCCAAGAAAATTCAGGGTTATCATTTCTTCTGCAAAGATTATTTAGTACATCACTGTATGAACTATTTGCATGTGGTAGGAGCATTTCCTTAATGTCCCATTACTGATTTCAGTATCACCTAAAGACACGTCACCTCTGTATTAAAATCAATACTTTAAATTCTTTGTCAGTTAGTATTTTACATATATGTGACTTTAAGCAAAGTTGGGAGGTTTCGTGCACGTGTGACAGAGTGACATTTTTTAATCTGTATTTTACCGATTTACTAAAAAATCTGAGTTTACTAGAAAAATATGTGGTTTTACTTAATTAAATGCTTAAATGATTTCTACTTCAGGCTTTTTTTAATTAAAAGGCTCAGAAATATGGAACATAACTACAGCACTTCTACAGTTATAAGGTCTCTGCTATCTCTGTAAAGTTTTATGCCTGAAATCAATGCTTGCAACAACTACTTAAAGCATTCTCAGCATCTTCAAATCTCCAGTCCACCCCCCACAGACAGGAGGAAAACGCCTGGCAAAACAATGCTTACAGTGACTTGAGAAATCAACGGCTGCTCAAGAGAAGCATAAGCCAGGATTCAAGAGGCAGAATCAAATCTCGTAACAATAGAATCCAGCACAATCTGCTCACAGCCTCTCCGGAATGCACTTATCGTCCAAGTACACCAACATTAGAAGCAGCATTCAAACTCATTCATCTTGGCACAATTCCTTCATCTCCTACCTACAAAAGCCCTTAAGGGGGACAGCTACCAGGGGGAAAGCCCATGGCCCAGGGCTCAGAAAACATACGTGTTCCTGCAAAGATTTTGATTTTCACAAGCGGAGTACTACAAAGCTAGAAACACAACAAGCTCAAGAGTATTACTGGTAATAATTAGATTGCCTTTTCTCTCCTCCGTCCTGATTTCACCTACACCTCCCCAGGTTTCCTACAAACTTCTTTTCAGAGAAGGAAAGGCACGGTTTGGCGGTAGAAGGCATGGAACTGGTGGGACCAGATTCTGCAAGTCTGACACATGGTATCTTTCACGATGATCTCACAGAATGGTAAAGAGCAAGTGGCAACAGATGGACCTTTCTTAGTCTGAACTAGTTCATTCTGAAACACTAAAATCATGTATACATACACACACCTTGTATACACACACCTACACAGACACACAGGATATTGATGCTCATTGGAAATCAAAATTGAAGACAGACTGGGCAACATCAGGTCACAGGCAGCCTTCCACTGAAATATTCTTGCCTTCTAAAAACACATTTGTTCTACCATGGAAATAATAATAAATTTTAAAAATTAAAACTCAAGTCATTTTGAGAGATGTCTCTTTCCAGATATATCATGCGACCATAACTTTCACTACGGCCCTGTGATCAATAAGAACTATCAAAGATGGGAACCTTTACAGGTCAAATCACTCTCTGCCCAGATCATACGAAGATTTTAAATGCAATGAACATGGTCTGAAATGCTGAGGTACTGAACCCTACACTCAGATGCTCTTGGATCTCTGTATCAACTGAGTAATTATATAAGAACACCATTCACACCTTAAATACAGTCAACCAGGTAGAGTTTCCAAATTAAAGGATCATCAGAAATGATGTAGGGACCTAAGAAAAAAAAAGTGTGATGAAACCCAACTCATCATCACCTTGCTAAAACGTGCAAAAAAAGAAGTTGAAATCAATAACAAGTTACACACTTCGAGCAACTTCTAAATATTGTTAAACTAGTGTTAGAAAGCCCAAACACTTGCTAGGTTCATGGTCGCTATGCTTTTACCTTACAAGGACTCGAGACTCCAAGCTACTGACACGAAGCCATGACAGCAATTTCAGTTTGTCCCTGATCACTTTTCCAGATACATAATGACCACAGTTGTTTTAAGAAAAACGTTTCATAAAACTGAAGGCATTTGGAAATCAGATGCACTGAGTAATACCACTTTTTTTTTCTTTTTAACAACTAAAAACAACACACTAATTAAAATACCTTTGTTTCCAAATGGTTTTTCCAGTCATTGAGCTAATTACAATAGCAAATTAAGTTAAATTTGCTAGCCCAATAAGCCGAATATGCTAAGTAATATTTGAATACACAATTTAAATGTTAAAATTATGGCTTCTTCCAGCTGTTTCCTATTAGTTTTCTGATTAATGAATTACAACACATATGCACCAAACACATGCATTTTTGACAACCTACTGTGCAACACTGTGATGAGGAATACCACGGGCCATTGTTGAAACAATTTTTATTTTTTTGTTTTGGCTCTTCACATCATTTCTGCTGCAGTTACAGGAAATACTTCAGTCTCAGTACACCCAATAGAAGCCTATCTGGAAGAAGAGGTGAAACAGAAAACCTACACTGGAATACATAAAACTGAAAACATAGTTCTAGAATTTTTCTGACCGTACGTTTTTACTACTGCTTTTGCTACCAGCATCCACTGGTATAAACCTTCCATGATGTACTAAAAGCTGTATGATCCTAACAAAAAGGCTTTCAAAAGACTCTCAATGAGGGGAAGTGACACAGAATTATGGGAAAAAAAGTAACTGTAAGAAGGGGCAAGCAGACAAACAGAATAGTGAACAGGTTGGTATACACACATGACTCATTCTAACACATTATCCAGGTTAGGGTATATAGAAAAACTTCAGCTGGTAAAAATTTCCAGGAATTTAATATAACATTTTTTTCTTCTGTCTTCACTTCCCTCCCTATAAATTTAAAGCACTCTGAGGTACTCGCAGTCCTCCTGAGAATTTAAACCAATCCAAATATTTGAGCAATGCAGACTCTGTTATAAAATCTCACACCACCAACATCCTTTAATTAAATAGGCACCACTGTGTTTGGACATGCATGAAAGCTAATCTGTTAAGGAACAGCACTTGTACAATACACCACCCTGTGCTTTGGTCACCTCTGTTTAGGTCATGAAGTCCAATAACAGTAACCATCCACAAGGCCATTTTGTTCAATTCTTCTGAGATAATCCTCTCCTATAATTTTCTAGGGGAACTTTCTTACAGAAAAAATGTCATTCTTACAGACTGTCAGGACAGAGCTGTATAGCAGCTTACACAAAATCAAAACGTTTAAAAATGTTCTCCTGCTAGAAAGCCAAAGAATGTCTTAAAGTTACTTTAAGATATTTTCACCATGTTTCCACTAATACAGCATCATTAGTAAAACCTTACTGACCCTGATGTTAAAAAAATACAGTGAAAGGCAAGTATTGGTAAGTTTCACACTGACTTGGGTAAAGAACAATTTTTTGGTTGTTCACCATAAGAGCTAATATTAATTTCAGTTAGTAAGCTGACTGGTAAAATATATGCTCTTTTTAATAATTTATTGCAGGACTCAGTTTACTGAGTAAAACTGTGCATGCTAAGAAAACAAGCTTTTGTTTCATTTTAATTTTAAAATACATCAATGTACTTCAGGAAAAACAATTTTCTTATGACAAGAATTGAGGGATTTGTATTTAAGAGTTCGTGCTCCTTTAAATAGTCACAGACTTACTGAGTGCAAAGCTCATGTAACCTAATCTATGTTTTCCTCAAATCCCCACAAGTCCATTTACTTAAAAACACCACACTCCTGGATTGGTGCCTGGCGTACCAAACCTGTCCCATCGTGCATACATGTTACTAAATTAGGAAAGCAGAGTGGACCAAGGTTACGCCAACTCTGAAAAAAGAACAGTCTGCATCAGTTTGTGCCTTGGCTTTTAAAGACACAATCATAAAAAAAATTGAACATTAAGAAGTATCAACATAACCTAGCTTCATCAGACTGTAATAAAAGCAGAAGGGACAGATAGCAGGAAAAGACCCACAAAGTACAAACGTATTTTTTCCTCCACCTTCACCCCCCAGCACCTCTACCAGCCCCCATCTTGAGGTTTCCAAATAAAAATATGAAAAACACATTTAAAAATTAAGTTAGACTGCATATTTTAATGCCAAGATCCAGAAAAAGAATAGAATTGCTGGCATGCTGCTGCCCTGATCAGTGGAAATCTACTGTGAAAACAGAAGTAGGGAAAGGCATGTAAACATAACTTCTTAATTAAGATTTACTGAAATACCTTATATTGAACTCTATTCAGAATTGCTAAGTTGAGTATTCAGGAAGTCTTTACCAGTGAAATATTGGTATGAATAGTAAATACAGATATTGTATTTTATAGTGACTTTAAAAAAAGAAAAATGAATACACAGTTTTCACATCTCAAAGCTTCCCCTGCCCCCAATTAGCAAAGCATATTGCTAAGTCTGTTTTGCTTTGCATTTATCAGTTAACATTCCTAGCGTTATTCTATAAATAGGCAGAGCAGTAATTAATTGTAGTTTGATTTAACCCTCCTCGTCATTAAGACTGAAGTTACCTATACAAGAGAAAATGATACTGTAAAAATTATACTTTTTGAAGTTCTGCTTCATGAGCTCTTCCAGCCTCCCAGAAACACAAGGTATTTCAGTTATAGAAACCTCCTTATTAACTCAGAGGATTATTAATTATGGAGAGATAATTATTCATTTCCTAATAACAAGTAGGAAAACTCAGTCCTCCCCAATATTAAACACAACTAACCTCATAAAGGTGTGGTCTCAACAAATGGAATGGAAACACCCAAGTTCTATTTCTGGTTAACACTGGCTCCTGCTGTGGCCTGGAGCAAATCACTTCTGTTAAAACACTTTTCTGTCTGTAAAAGATGATAACACTCCCTTATCAGCTTCACAGAATCTCTCTCAAATGCTCTGAAGTGTTTTTTTTTTTTTTTTAGTCTACAAATGTATTATAATGGGGCTTAAACTGACTATATCTATAACAACTTGCCTTAAAAAGAACAAGGATTTGAACTGAAATGGAGAGTATGCATGTCATTAAGCTCTCCTAAATATCATTGCAATTTGCACTGCTAAAGCACTAAAGGCATATGAATAAACTATCCTTTGGATTCAACCTAAACGAAGCAAAATGGCAACAAGCGAATGCAGCATGCAGAGGTCTCAAGAGAACACAGGAACACTAATTAGAAATGGAAGCCCCCACCTCTCGTTACACGGAAAATAAAGGGTAGTATTTGGTAAACCTGAATTTGAGTGTTGCAGAGATCCATACCTCTCTGCCGCCATCACTGCTCACACACCCCACTCAGCTGCACTTTTGCTTCACAGATCAAACAAACAGCATCACATGAATTACATACAATTTGCTATTATTCAACTGTATTTTATTTATTTTGCCTGATCAATGCACTCAACTCAGAGCATTTAAGAACTGTTTCTGACAACAAACACAAAGGGAAACTTGGTCTAGCCCATATTAAGACAACTGCTGCTATATATCCACATATACACACACACTTCCATCTTCATGGGAATTTCGCCTAAAGATGTGCTGGGATCATAAACCATACCCTATTCTTTGTATAATTACTTAAGCTTTTGCTCTTGACTTGGCAAAACATGAAGCTTTTCATTTTAGTATATCTATAATTAACTTCAGCATGTGCTGAGTAAACATAACCTCATTTTTAATTAAATCTTTGAACAAGATGCTACAACTTGCCATTTCTAAGGAGAAGTATTTGTCAAGCAGTGTGCAGTACAAGTCTAATCCTTGTCAAACACCAAACATTAGTCCATCTGAGTATAACCCACCTTCTTTTCAGTCATCTGTTGTTCAAACATGCATTAACTTACTACAACACCAAGTAGATGAAAAATCATCACATCGAAACTTTGAGGCTAAAGTAAAATCAAGCCTATATGATTACATAACAAAACTGAGACAGCTTTAGCTTCAGGACTCCCTTCTGAAGAACCATTTCTCTCCAGTACAGCCCATTGATTGATTTCCTTTTTTTTTTTTTTTTTTTTGCAAGTACAGTAGATATAGTAATTCGTATAAAGAAAAATCTAATTTCTCAACTATGAAGAGTTGACGCACCATATACATTATGAGTGTCAGAGAAAAGGAACTTTCAGGAAGTTTCTAAGCAGTCACTTTTAAGTAAGAAGAGTCAGAAAATTTACTTCAGACAACACATTCAAATAGACCTAACTAAAATCCTAAATTAAAACGATGCATGAACTCCCTGAGTAAGGAGAAATTTCTTAAAATAGAGTTACTGTAATAACACGATCCATCTTTCACTTATGCTACAACTAAGATTTTTCAAAACAATATTCCCAGTAGTATTTCTAAATGGTCCTCAAGAATTTGAAGGATTTAAGTGGTGCAGTTAAATAGTAGAAAGTGCGACGTTTAAGAACTACATTTTCCAGTGTCAACTAAAGGAACCAATACGTTGTTAGGGACAAAAGACTATAAGGTCTGCCATTTGCAAAACAAAATGACTGCTGTACACTTCATTGAAAAAGGCACTCAGGAGAACTCTTATAAATATTAAAATCCTCACCACATTCATTTCTTTACACTTAGTTGCAGCTCTTTTAAGCAGCTCGTCTCAAAGACAGTCTTTCAGTTAATATTTTTTTTAAATACCACAATTCAGATACTCTGACTCCACGTTAGACAAAAGCAGGTCCATTTGTTAACCTTACCAAAGAAGATACAAAGCATGACTTCAACAGAATTTCACAAAGCATTTTCTTCTAGCTATTTCATGTTCCATTTCAATGTGCTTATTCTGGACATTTCCATTTGCTTCTCACCAAATTTAGCTTAGTCACCTTTCAAAGCTGTCAAGATGCATGAGGGATGTCACATTGTTTAATTGCATCCAACCACCAAAACAATGTGCTCAGAGGCCAAAGTGCATGAAGTTATCAACAGGTGACGCTGACTTCACAGTGTTTGCTAAGCACAAAGGTAGGATTATTATTTACACTACAAGAACGCTACAGCCCACAAAGCATTTTCTAATCTCCAAGAAACATAATATCCATGCTTCAACTACTGCCCTTTTTACCCTCATCAGTCCAACGTGGTCTGATTTTTTTTTATTTCTTATTTGTTTTTAGGAAACTACATCTTTCATACAGCCAGCACATTTTTTCGTCATTCGTGCTCACATCTTCTCAAGACAAATTCTCAAACCTACTTAGGCAGACATGACTAAACCTGAAACAGAAGAGAGGTCTTCCAGTTACTCAGTTCTCACAAACTTCATGTGAACAAATATGTAAACACTAAAACCTTACTGCCCATCACACTGAAGGTAAACAGTAGCACGTGCTCAATCTTTATTAGAGTCTGAAAAAGATCTACAATCATACTGAAAACAAACATCTTTATAAGGCTTCATTTAACATACCCATTCAAATGTTTAAAGATAAAAGCTATGCTGAGTTTCTGTAAGGCAACACTAGAATACTAACGAGCGTTAATAGCAAAACTGTGGAACAATCTCATTGAAAACAGATAATTAAACACCGCATGCCATTCATTTTTTCTTTCAATTCTTAATCAGAACTAAAGAAGATAAAACAGAGTCATTCTTAAAAATATAAAGTCCAATAGAAAAGTATCATTAACTATATGAATATGAGAAAATATTTGCCGTCCAAATGTTTGCATGGTCATAATAAAAAGATTTATTAGTACCCTCAATAAATTGCTACAAATACCCATGTAGTTTCAACAAAGACTGAGAGTGCTTAGGGCACAAAACATTGGGAAGGGAAAGAGGAACGACAGGTCAACAACTCTGAAGTAAGCTTTTTATGGGATGACATCATTATGCCGCAGGTTGGTTACACAAGGTGAATAGTAATCAACCTTTCTTAACTGGGTCCCTGCTATGATAAACAGTTCACTGCCATTTGTGTGGTATCTCTGTAGGACAAAGTCTGAGGTAAAATGATCATCACCAGTTTAGAGAAGTTGCTTCTGCAAATGACCACCACCTTTACCTGAAAATTATTTCTTTAAAGCAGCTTTCTACGTTCAGCACAAGCTGTATTTGTAGAAGCTAAGCTCTATCTTAAACGATAACTTATTCTACAAAGTAAGAGAAATTAAGGTTTGTCTTTCGCTAGCAACATGTTGCAATGCATTATCTGCTCTAAAGAAAGCAACTAACAACAACCCAGTACAACATACTGCAGTGAAATCATACCTCACCCTAGCTTTATTTTATTAACTTTGCTTGTTTTCCTGAGAGAATGCTATTTAGCACTCCTGTATGAAAATTCATACTACCAATGTGAGAATAAAACAACTTATCTAAACCTACTACTTTGCTCTAGTTTGTCAATTGTTCAATATTAATGGTATATTCCAATTTAAGTAGAAGTGATCTTTAAAATCTTCACTGTTTGACAATGTAAACCTAAGAAAATGTGCTTGAAAGCACTCTTCAGGAAACGTTACATTTAGAAACACTCAATGCAGTAGATTAGCTGGGCACATTCTCCAGTGTAAGTGAAAGATAAATCTTGCTTGGACTGGTAACACTCCTGCTGTGTGACATCCAGCCATGATGACACTGACACCATCTGAACAGACAGGATTAGAAATGATAGCAGTAATGACACGTGTATACACTGATGGTACTCTATCACAGAAACAAAGAACAGACGTCAATGTGTTATCCAACGTAAAATTAGCAACAGTAGTATTGTTTCTAAACATGCAAAATTTTCATACACAAAATGAAAATTACTTTCTGATGACGCTCAGTACAAAATTTTGTAAACTTCAGAACAAATTAAATGAAGCTTTTACATGCCGCTGATACCACCTCCAAATGTGGTAGACTCAAAATCAGCTCTTCAGTAATGTAAATTATCCTTTTGAAAGTAGTCTTTTCTTGGAACCTTTTTAAGTTAATGTGTGAAGTTTTGAAGCAAATGTGTCACTTTCCCTTTGAACAAGTCTTTCTTTCATGGTACAGCACCATAAGGCAAATTATCTTTGAGGAACATAAAGCACATTCAAAACACTCCTTTCTCTTGAATGTAGGACATCTTAAAATTGATGGAAATTTTACTGGCCTTAGGTCATAATGTTTAACAGGTTTATCTAATTTCATTCCAGAGCATTTACAAAGTCAATTTATTTTTCCTTTCTAATCATAATCATTCTTTGACTGGTTCTACAAAGCCTACTATGCCTAGAAAAGTACAAGGAGAGGACTACCTAGATTTCTGCAACCAAGACTTCAAAGAACAATTGCAGTATCTCTTGCAAATAAGCCACATGAACTTAAAAACACATGAAAGTCACGCTGAAAATTTAGTTCAAATTAGAGCCAAAAGCTAATCCTGTTAGACTAAGTTACACCGTTTTTTTTGTTTGTTTGTTTTGTTTTGTTGTTGTTGTTTGTTTTGTTTTGCAAATGCTGACCTTATATTTTATCTTCTCTACAGATCAGAAAAGGCAAATACCCCAGAGCAAGATGAAAAAATAAAACAGTGAAAAAAATTCAAAAATTACAGTCATCTGATCTGGACAGATAGATTGAAGATGGAAGAAGAGAAATCAGTTACTTCTGCTATCAAAGTACTTGGAAAGCAAAAAAAAAAAACATTCAAAATTTGCCTATGGCCAACTTTTTCTGACTGTGTCACATTTACTTGGAATAAATTTTGCTTTTTGGTTATAAGCCAGTAAGACCAACATTTGTTATCTACTGTCACACTGAGGTAGAACTGCCATAGGCAAAGCTATTGGACACGTGTCTTTTCTGAAAAAGTATGAGGCTGTTTGGCTAAAAGATAGAAGGAGGACTGGAATACTTTATACTCAGTTAAATCCAAAGAAACATTTTAGCATAATGACATTTGTCATCAGCATTTTGTGTCTTCTTAAGCAACTTCAAGACTTTCTCATTACAATGGCAACAGCTGTTACATAAATGCTTTATTTTCCTCTTCGGAAATATTTTTCATTATTTTCCTCCACCTCACATTGCACAGCTTATTATTTTTTAAGTCTATTAGGTACAATACAGTGCAATGGTAATCCCTACCTCATCTTTACATACAAGTTGTGCCATGCTCCATCTCTAAGATCTGAGTAAACGTCGAACAAACTGCTGTGCCAAAGAAGTTCAAATGGATTTTGCCATTGTTTTAATACTTCATTTGTACTTACCTGCAGGTAAATATTTCAGCTGGTTGTTAGCCAAACGAAGATGACGTAAAGATCTCAGGCGACCGATCTCTGGACACACAATTTCAAGGGCATTATCACTTAGGTCCAGAAACTGCAGTTTAACGAGGGAGCCAATGGCTTGCGAGAGAACAAATTAAAACATTAACGTGACCCAACAGTAATGTTAAAATCTTAATAGGACTATGAGGGGATAAAAAGCCACAGTACCTTACACCTAAGTATCAGCAGATTTTGATGCATTAAAGTTGGTCTGACAACTGAATGACATAGTTGATGAAAATGCGCATCTAAAAAACTGTATTGCTGGCAGTGAGATTGGGAGGAAAACAAAAGTGATGTACACGATATTTCCATTTCTAGATTTTCCTCAGATCAGTCTGCTCTGAATTTTTTTTTTCATTCCTTTGCATCTATCCAATCTATATATACCAACAGAGCTTAAAGTATTTTACTGAAGTTGGACATAGAACTCTACATTTAATGCACAGAAGACTAATACAAGTTCTTGATAATTTAGGTTTCAAAAGTGTCATGACATAAACCAACAGAGTATTCTGTGTGGTAATCAGCTCAGAGCAGAAGACACTCTGGACTTTTGTTTCTGTAGATGAGGGCCATTTAGCTATTCCAGTTTCTTCAATTAGAATTGAAGCAAATAGCATTCAGATGCATTTGAGAGTTTATTAGAAGAATTTAATATAACGTAAACAAGAATATTATCAACTAAGAGCTATACTGGTATGTTTTGTATCAAAGTCTTTAATGTTTTATGGGAAAATAAAGGAAAAGATAGGCCTCTTCAAAGAAGAAAAATGAATATTTTATGATTCCTGCCACTTATTGTGAGCTGGTAGATTACTTACCTTCAGGTACAACAACTATGTTATTTGAATGAAGGTACCTGGGGGGAGGAGAAAAAAAAAAGCAGAGGACACCACCTGTTACCCTCAAGGACTTCTGCGGCATAATCAGTTTGCAAAATATCCAATTTCAGATTGAAAGAGCACCCTCAAAGCCATTCCTCTTTATGACCATAAAAGCTGTGGACACCACATAAACTGGCAATGGACAGGTACTTAAGTTTCACTTAAGACTAATAAATGATAAACTTAAAAATAAAACAGAATGATATACAATTATTTTTAAAATGGAACATTCACAGTTATAATAATGGGCTTCAGTTCTGAGAGTCACAAGAAGAAAACAGGAAGGAAAAAGAATGAAGCACACAGAGTAAGTAAAGCCAACCATACTTGATCATCAGGTTATCCCACACAGAATGCAAGAAACAAATAAACAAAAAAAAACTGGCACAAGCTATACCAATTAGAAACATTTCTCTCTATACTTAATAAAATTAATCTTGCACCTTGCTGAAGTCTTGCACCTGACTGAAGAAAAATTATGTAGTCACCTTAATTGAGTTTTTCAGATCTAGATTATATTTTTCCAAAGAAAAACCCAATGTTGCCCATTGTCACTTAGTTACTGAGACCAGCTCTCTCACTAAAAATATTCAGCACCCCCTGCTGGAATTCTTCCAGCACTGCCAGTCACTTCTGAACGACTGCAACATGGATTTCTCATATTTTAATTTTGACGCCTAAAATCAACATGGCTGCAAATGAACAAATGGCTCTTGTAAAAAATAACACTAATAAAATTTTCAAATACTGATATATATTCGTAAAGAATATTGAGTACTGAGTGCTGAATTGCCAAACGCACACACAAAAATGTTACAGACAAGTTTGTTTTTCCATTCTACTCAAACAGCATTTCCAGAAGTGGAAGCTTTGTCTTTTCCAGGGAGATAGAAGCAGAGAACACTTAAACTACATGCAGCAGTTTTTTTCTTTAAAAACTGCAAGAAGTTTCCTAAAAAATGTAGGAAACAAGAGGATAGCTGATGTTTTTGTGGAAATCTACATTTATAGCCTTGACATGAGAATTCTCCTACTCATTTCAGCTGCAGCTCCCAGAAATACTCCTCTAATTACTCGGGTAAATTAGAGAAGGTATATGATAAGGATTTACAACAGGTCTCCCAGTATGACAAACACAATATATATAGAAGTAGACAACAGTAAAGTTCTTAAAAATATACAATGAAATTGCTACTGATTTTCATTTTTATTAAATTTGTCTACAATAAGCTTTTTTTTTTTTTTTTTAAGAAAATAGTGGTCTCTTCTCTGACAATGAACAGCTCTTACTGTCTGATCAAACACTGGTTTGTGCTATTAAAGCTACACAAATCACAGCTCACTGCAATTCTCTGTAAACCACTAGTACGTACAGAATAATGGTGGTACAGCTATGTTTGCTGAACCTCAAATAATTAGGTATCACTCTTATGATCGGTGCTTGTACGATATTATTTTAAGTTATAATTTACACAGGTCTTCCCTAAAGGCATCATCAGATAGCACGGAGATCTCCTGATGCCCCATGGCAAATTGTTAAACACTAAGTATATGAAGAAGTATTTATTTTACTGCTCAACAGCATAAACAAACTCTTAAGACTCCAGCATGATGAGACAAGACTGTTACTTAAGCAAGTTGGAGATTGCAGTGACATACAAAACAGTTCAATTATACGCTGGTCATGTGTACCAGAAAGGTGTGGTCGCAAGGACCAAATTAAGATGACAAGATCAGACAGCTGAACACATTAGACTACTCAGATACACACCTCCTCCTGTTTGGAGCTTTGCATTAAACAGAATCAGTGGTTTATCAATTACCAAACTAAAAGTTAGAAAAATGAGTTATAGGGGGATGTGGGGATGTCCCTTTTTTCCTCTGTCCTCCGATTCTATTAAGCAAGGACAATACAGCAGTAACAATGACAAAAAATAGGGAGAGAGAGAAACTGTTGGCTCAGGCTTTACAACTTCAATTTAATTGCCAAAACAAAACAGTTCACATGATGTCCCTTCTTTGGACAAAACTGGATAATCTATTCTGTCTCCAGTTGTCACTACTCATACTTGCCTATTCCTGCTCCAATTTTTCTTGATTTAAAAAAAAAAAAAGCCATGCTGCACAAATCACCTTCTACAATCAATAAGACTGAATTCATTACAACTCTCAACAGTACTTTATATAAGATTTACAACAGTTTACACAGGAGTTCGGGTAGGTGTCTTCTCCCCTTAACAGCGTAGACATTTGTATAACAGCTCTTGTTAGTCAACATAAGAAATCCTAAAAAAAATTATCACTGAATATATCTGGATATACCACCAATTGAAAAAATAGAAAAGCACCTTTTTTGTCCTCCAATATAACCCTTCCTTTTTAAAACACAGGTAATATACAGCAATACATTACAAAACTGTTTTAAAATGAGATGGACCAGCACAATAAGAATATATTAGAATTCCTACACGAACTCACAATTCCACGAGGTTTGGAAGCTTCTGTGCAAGGTTTTCTGGCTGAAAAAGAGTTAAAGATTTTTAGGTTTCAAAACAAACACACAAATTGTGTACCCAACTAATTTTACTAACCTCACTAAAACATGTTAGTAGATAGCCACAGAAAAATGCAACAAAAAGTTTGTATACAATATCCTATTTCCACACCCCCATATATTCTCCACTGGTGCAACGTGGGATATTTCAAGGGTGAGCAATTCATTACTGAAATTGAACTGCAGCCTAGAAGTGACATTAACATATCCTCAAGCAAATGGTAGGCAGACTTCTGGGGCTGAAAAGATGAAATGTAATGTATTTTCAAAAGCAAAGTTCTAAAATAAATTAGTTGAGGCTGAGAGACTGCTGAGAAGCTGTAACCACTACAGACTTGAAGATCTACGCAAGATATCTCATCTCAACACTTTACTTTGTAATACTAGTGAACCAAGGAAAGATCTAAAAATTCTGTGTACCTTAATCAATAACCACAAAGCCAGGCACAGTGAATCCAACAAACTAAATGTCCATACGTGCATGTTAACATGCTATCATTTTCAGAATTACTGATCTGTACCTGCAATTCTGTTCCCTGATGGCATTTATAACCAAGAATGTATATCACAAAATGGGCTTGCTAAGTTTGAAATGTTGATCATCATACTTAATGTTGTTCAATGTCAAGACAGTTTCAGTGCTTAAGAAATCTACTTCAAACCGATTTTTTTTTTTTTTTTTTACATTATCCATATATACAACTCAAATTTTAAAAGCGGACTGATCACAGAGTCAATGTCCTGTAAAAGTGACCTAGCAATTTTCACTGCCATGTCAATGTAAGCTGTATTATTACCTAAAATACTTTGCATGGTTTTATAAATTTATTATGAAGAAATATGTAAACCTGAAAAAGTTGTCATGATATGCTTATGCAACAAGCACACCACATGCTAGATTTGAGCACACACACAAAAACATATTTGTTTTTAACTAAGGAGCAGCAGATATGGTTCTGTAATAAATGAATCAGCTGACCTAAAGACTCAAGCAACAGACTAAACTGATCAGTTGTTGCCACCTACTGGAAGGCTTGCTGCAGTACATTTGTATCTACTCAGCAAGGGCAACTGTTTGGTCAGTGAGTATAAACCTAATATGGGAAAAATACACAAAGGCTGCAACATGCTCAGATCCAAATTAAATACATTGACAGTCAACTTAAAAATTAAGAAGGAATATTAAAAAAAAAAATAGCTCTTCCATCCTAAACCATTTATTCCATTAAGGACACTAATGTGAAACACAAACATTTTCACATTACACATCAAGTTTATAACTGTTTTATCTTAAAATATGAAGGAAAGAAACTACTCCACAGTTTACAATTTTACAGTTTAGAATATCTACCACAAATTCTACTTATCTTCTTGAGTGCCACAAAAACAACTGGTCTGAGTCAAATCCTTTCAATACAACACCCACAACAACATTAAGGTTAAAAGGGACTACTCATGGTTCATCCATCGAGGAGTAAAGTTAGTGATACAGACTGCAATCTTTGTTGTAGACACAACAACTGATAATAACGATGGATGAATAATCACTTCTGCCACCAGTTTAGGGAAGCTTGCCTCATCCTCAGAGGGCATTTTTCAAAATGTGAACTTGCTGATCTGTCTCAACAGGACAGCACTGCACATTCTGAAATAGTAAACTGAGAACAACTGCCTTCTGATTTGGCTAGATCAGGCTTCTGACGGTGTCATGAAAGCAAACTCTTATTTCTTTTTATAGATGGGGAAACAGGATCACTAAAATGCTAACGTTATCAGTCAAATACTAAATTGTTGTATTGTATATTTCCTATAGTATAGGAAAGTACAAGACTTTAAGTTGGGATACAGGCGTGCTATGTAGCTTCCTGACCCATTCACTATGCAAGTCTTCTACCATTTTCATCTTGGCACTGAAGACAAACATGAGTTTTTCCTCGAGAAAGGAATGGGTAAGTTCTGACAGCATAACTATTCCAGATGTTTTCATAGAAGCTGGTGAATGTTTTTCAACTCAGATATAATCAGCTGTTAAGGAAGAAGGAAGCACCACCTTAAAGAAATATGGTGCAGATTAACTACCATCAAAACTAAATCTATATGTAATTTAAAGTATTGACAGTGCAATGCTTATCATCTTGCATAGGATTCAAGAAGCACAAGGCTGAAAGAGACATTAAAATTACACTTCTGAAACAGGATCACCTCTCAAATAAAGTGGTACATTTTCTCTTTGAAAATTATCCAGTGAAAGGACAGTCATCAGATAAGACTCGTTTCCCTTTGTAATTTACTACGACTTTACTGAAACTGAGCATTACTCCTCTTACCAGTAATGAACATAACATAATAAGTTTGAAAGCATTGTTTCATGAGAATAAATGACCGCTGTTCTCACCCTTCCTCCAATTCCATTTTTAACTGTCTTCTCTTTTCAAAAGTTAAACTAACCCACATCTCTAAGCCTCCTCTCACAGAGCACTTTACCAGAAAATCCCTCGATGCAGCTTTCTATTCTCTTTATCTGCTTTCTTTACCTTTCTTTCTACTCTCAATTCACCTAGGTTTTCCTTAAGTATATAGCCCTGAACTGCAATCCTAGCTCAGCTTACACTTAAAGAGTATCCAAGAATGAATCGTTTATGTTTTTAGTGGAAATTGTGAAACTTAACTATGCACAAAAAAGATTTTTGTGGAACACACTGCTGACTTCACCTATTTTGTTATACTACAACTTCCAACCTGTATTCTGCGGAATAAATGCTCTGTTAGATCCAATTTTGGTTGCCCAAGACATAGCTGTAGCACTGCGCACTTGAATGAGATTCCACCAAGTAGTCATATTAAGAGAAAGTTATCCTGGTCACTTTGAATACTAATTCTCTATTTCAAGCTATTTGAAAGTAAATTTGCCTGAGCAAGATCTACACTTCAAGTGTTGTTTCTGTTCTACTATCTCACAACTCAATTACAATTATGATTACACTAAGAAAAACAAAACCAAGATTTAAAATAGACACACAGAAAAGTGGTACACAAAACTCTCCATGTTAGTTCCATCTTTTGAGTAGTGCAAGCCTCATGAGTCTTTCACCACTAAGTAATCACTGACTTTCAGGTTAACTTTTAAAGCAATTTTACTTTTTAGCCACGAATGCTACAATTCCATTAAATCATTAAGCAAAAAGACTTGCCCAAGAAGTACCAAAATAACTTTCTACAGTGCATGCAAACTTAATTGACTTCAAAGATGAAGGAAGGTATAAAACCTTCAGAATCCTTTCAGTTCTTGCCCTGGGAAACAAAGCCTTTATTAAGGAATTCTAATGCATCACTGTCAAAGCTTTAAAAACTACTACTTAAGGCAAGAGATGTCAAAAACAACCAACAGCACCCCTCAACCCTTGAGTTAATGGTTTATTCTTCCTACTGTTGGCAGTTTACAGAAAACAAGTTTCAACTGGCACCTTAACAGACAGCTTATAATTAGATCTTGGGATTGGCATTGCCTTTACAGTAAGGTATACAAGAAGGTCAATACTGTTGAACCTAATGTAGCTAGACTAGACAGCACAGCATCTCCTAACAGTAAAAAGACCTGACCACTGACATTTTGAGCAAGTTAAAAAAAAAAATAATCATGCAACAGACAAAAAAACCATTGGATCTTCAGAGCTCCAAGAGTATATATAAAAATGGCATATGCTTTCATTTATTATACTCCATGTTATCCATCCAAGTTAGAACATAATACAACCGCGTACTTGTATTTCACAAGGGATCACATCATTCAGGATCAAATTCGCTAAAAGATATTTTTAATCATCTTTTCTATTTCAAAATCAGACAGTAAACATCACAATAAAGAAGTTGTCGTACCAATGTGGTCAGAGAATTTCTTTTCATATAAAGTCTCTCCAAGTACTGCAGCCCCTCATCTTTCAGTAACTCCAAAGGAAAATGATGGAGATTTCTGTAATTTAGGAACAAATTCTTGTGCTTTTCCAGCTTTGCCTCAGAGATTGTTTTACACAGTTCTGATGCCATGACTAATTCTGTTCCAAACACCACACCTAGTGCACTGCATCTTCTAAAAACAGGCCCATTTCTAGGAGACAAGAAGAGAGAACAAGACAGCGTCAAGGTTTATGCCATGCAATCTTTTGATGAAAGAGTCAGACTATTAGATATCTATAACTATCAAAACATAGTCATTCCATTCAATACATAAAGTACTCAGAACATTCATGCCATCAGTTATGTTAGAAGCAACTTTTTGACTGCTTTCTGCATAGCGTTCAAGTGTACTCAGATCAGCATTATCAAGATATGAAGGCATACACAATGCAATAACACTTTTCTTTTTCCAAACATTTTCCATTGACCTTTCAGATAGTATTGTCATAGCTGACATCAGCAAAGAGGAAAAAAAAAAAATCTCTCCTACCCACCACTGATATTCCACAACTATTGTGTGGTGCATGCTAAGAATGCACAGATCTTCAGCAAAGTGCAAAATTTATCAGAGGATGCATGTTTGGATGACCTTAAAAACATCTTCATGTAGATTTAAAGCCAACATGACAACAGGCTATATAAGTATGTTAAGTCTTCCCACATAAATTATGAGGAAATGTTATCATTTGTATGAGGTATTGGGATGGACAGCAAGTAAGACCATCTGAAAATAGGATAATTAATGCAAGAGAAACTTGAAATTTTGCAGCATCAGCCAGAGCTATGACAGCAGACTTTCAGCAGTCCTAAAAAAACAGAAACAATGTACCCAGCTTTATGGATGACTTCAAAGCCAGAAAACTGAAGCATGATGATTAATTTTTAATTTATCTGTATGTGAAACCAGGCTTTATTTAGCCTATTTTGTGGGTACAATCAAAATTCTAGTCATCATTACATTGCATAAATTTGGATAATAAAAACAACGCTGCCTTTTTTAAGGTGTCTCAAAACTCAGGAGAACATAATATATTCAGAATATTTATAAAAGTAAAGTTAAAAGTTTGCTACAGCCTTGCGTGTATAAGCTCATTTCCACTAAAAAAAAGGAAAAGGAATTGCAACTGCTTTCCACCAATAACACTTGGCCTGTTAGTTAAATTCTTTACTGATGAACGGATTTCTCTTCTTACGAAGAATTAGAAGTGAAAGTACTGAGCTATCAGTAAGAGTGCCACCTGAGGCAGTCCTTGTGAGTGAAACTCAGCTGCGGATGGAGAACTGGACGATACACGTAGACCAAACCACTATATTAGTTGCAATAATTCTACTGATCTGCAGATAAGCAGCTCTTGCAAATGACCCATGTCCTTCTGGAAGAGTGCAGCATTTATTTTCTTCAAGTGTACTTCTAATCACAACTTGGATGTAACATCCTGCATACCCTCTCTAGCCTTAACTTACACCCAATTCAAGAAATGCTAAGATCAATTCTGTAAGCAAACAATTACCATGTTAAGAAACCTACATGGGATTGGAGAGTACTAGCATAACTCTTTATAATTAGAGTTTTCATAGGAGAAGAAGCATCACTATAAGAAACAGGCACCTCCATCAGTTGCCTTTAGGAGACAGTACAGACGCTGCAGGTCTGTGGCACCAATACAGTAAAGCTCCCTTAGTTCAGCTGAGAGAGGAAGTTAAGCCACTATGAATTCTGCATCAATGATCAGCATTAAAACAATTCAAGGAAAAAACAGGATTTGTAATGCACATCTACACAAGAAGTGGGAAAGGAAAGCTCATCTTTCCCAGATGACAAGTGAAGCAACTCCAGACAGGCAGTGCTTTTTCTTCCCCTTTTGAAAGCATAGCTCTCAGCTTTGAGTTCTTTACATGAAAAACCTACAAGACCAGAAAACAGATACATAAATGTCTGACAGCTTTCCGACTTTTCCAAAGATGACGTTCTGCAGCTCTGCACTTGCAGACTGCTCTTCACAGCTGCACTCCATGAACCAAGCAGATCACACAGGGATACACAGACCCCACGTGCAGCCCACAGACACAAAAGCTCAGTTCTTCTCTCACAGGCACACCCTCCTGCTCACCCCCTATCAACCAAACCCTCTGCTCTCAGCAGACGACAGGGCACCGCCACAAGAACGGGCACCGCCACAAGAACGGGCACCGCCACAAGAACGGGCACCGCCACAAGAACGGGCACCGCCACAAGAACGGGCACCCCCCAGCCGCTGAGGAAAGGAGGGGCACGGTGAGGAGCCGCTGGTGGGGCTCCTAGGAGGGCTGAACCCCTTCTGCTTCACACATCATGAGAAGACAGAAACGAGCCTCACCTATGAGGTGAAGCTGCTCCGAGCCGCCTTGCTCGCGGCAAGGGCTGCCCGGGGAAGCGGCCCGCCACCGGAGCGCGTGAGGGGAGCGTCGCGAAGGCCTGTGGGGACTAAGGGACGGCGCGGTGAGGGGCAGACAGAAAGGGGCCTCTGAGCAGGAAAGCCTCGCAATCCCACCGCGGAAAAGGCACCGTACGCTCTGGAAGGCAGGCAGCGGAGGTACTCCCCTCCCACACCCCGACACGCTCCGCCACACAACGAGAACACTTACCGGACCACTACAGCACCTCACTCCGCGCGGCGCCACCTCCAGCGCCGAACACAGTAGGCGGAGCGGACAGATCTCGCGAGACGCCACGCGGTCGCAGCCCCGCCTTCCCGCCCAAACACAACACTGCCCCCGCGCGCAAGCCTACCAGCCAATCGTTAACCTCTTCGCTGCCGAGCTCCCAAGCACGAGCCGTACCCTCCCACGGCCCTGTGCTCCTTCAGCAGCCAATCAGAAGCCGTTTCACCTCAGAGCTTTGCCCGCCTTTTGTCAAGGAGCCTGTGAGGGCCGAGCCCGGGAAGATTGGTTGCGTTCTAGCGCTGCTGCTCGGGCACTGAGAGAGCTCAGTTTATTGTACTGGGCATTTACACAGCATCTTGTGTATGACCATGAATCAGGAGATACCCTTCAGTTAACTGCTCCCAGTAGGCTAAGGACTAACTCTTAGGCTGCTGGCAGAATGAGCCCAGGTTTGCTGCTGCTGCCTGTCTGAGCTGTTGCTCACAACGCGGTTATCGCTGCTCAACAGCTTTGGAAGGAGAAAATCATTTGCAGGTAAAAATTGTGGTAACCAAAGAACATTTTCCCCTCTGAATTTTGTTGCAGAAAATGGTACTTCTGTGTTGACAGCAGACTGGAGCTCTTCGGGCACCTGCCCACATCCCCAACCTACCATCATGGCCATCTTTTCCTATGATAGTTGGTCCAAGAGAAACAGAGAGGAGTCAAAAAGCACTTCTTTACACATGCAGGTGATGGAGTACTGGCACAGTTTGCCCAGAGTGGTTGTGGAGGTTAATGACAGCAGATTCCCTCACATTCAGTATATTTAACATTACTGGGTATTAAAGATTCTTTGCTGCAGATCAGTCCCATGAGCTACCTAAAAAAATGGATCTCAGGTGGAGAAATCTTCTAATTACAACAGACTAATTAAAATAAGCTTGCCATAAGGTGCATGTCACAGGTCTGCAGGGGTGCCAGGAAGCTGAGTGCATTGCAGAAAGCATTCCTTCTCTCATGTGTACCCACAGGAATCTTATGCGAAGCAAAGCAGTGTGCTGAAGGAGCTTTTCTCCCTGCATTCTCATTTGTCTCTTCAGTTCTAAATATCCTTACTTGTTCATTCTTCATTTTTGTGCCCTTGCAAAGGCAATAACCAATTTTGACAAGTATACTTTCTCAGTCTTACTTGTCACTTGCATTCTCTCTGGAGTTGCTGTCAGGTGTTTTTTTTCAGGTAAATATGTTGAAAAAAATTGTCCTACAAAATTGAACATTCTCCATTTTTATCATATTATACTGCATACATTTTTTTTTTCACTGTGTTCAATAGCACTTGGTTGTTTTTCTCAGCTGGATGTTAAACTCCAGGGAGTGACCTGTGTTTATACCACCAGCACTGTAGGACTGTAAAGACAGCGATTACATCACACTTGTTAATGCCACTTCAGTCCCACATTGTAAGTGTCTGAGAAGGTAAAAGTTGAGCATAACTCAGACCAAAGGATAAGCTTACTGTGATCTCAGTTTGGTATACATTCCTCTGAGGAAATACAGTGGTGGGTCAGCAGAAACCTGACGTTCTTATCCAGGCTATTAAGTCAATGATCAGAACAGAAACTTGTTTCTTCTTTATTTCAGTAAAATGCAAGTGAGAAAGGTAACTCTTCTGTTGGAGACCTTCTCTCACCAGAGCCAGGACACTTAATGTGTTTCTTTACACATATGTTGTAGTGTTAGAATAGTTGTTTGTTTAATGTTTTGTTTTGTTTTCTTGTTTTTGGTGTTTTTTTTTTTAAGTCAATGGTAGGGAGCAGATAAGATTACCACATTCTGATTTTTTTACATCAATTTTTTAGTCTGATCCTTTTTTTCCACTCACACAAAGAAAGAACTACAGAGATCAGAGCAATGCTAAAATGTTTCTGGTTCTGCTCTGTCATAAAAACAAATTCAGCTCTCATAGTGTGTTTTCAGAGATTATAAAACAGTTTCCACAGGGATTCAAAGTAAACAACAGAATGAGTTTAGGATGACTGAAACTATTAAAGCTGTTGATAATATTTACACAGGATTGTGTTTTTCAATATTCCAACCGAGACTTTTAAAGCAGAGGATTTGAAAGAGTTTTTGTTTGTTTGTTTGTTTGTTTTTTAATATCTTTTAATACTTGCAAGAGGAGAATCAATATTTACATGGGTAGATAGTGATAGGACAAGGGGGAATGGTTTTCAACCAAAAGAGGGAAGATTTAACTTAGATGCCAGGGGAGGAAATTTTCTGCTTAGAACGTGGTGAGGTGCTGGCACAGACTGCCCAGAGAAGCTGTGGATACTTCAGATTTGGAGTCTGATTTATTGGTTGGCAACCCTTCCCATGGCAGGGAGGTTGGAACGTGATGATCTCTGAGATCTTTTCCAACCCAAGCCATTCTATGATTCTATGATCTCTTTTGTTTTCTGAGCGAGAGGGTTCCTATTACCAGTACATTAAAATGTCTTCTCCCATTTGACAATAAAAAGGAAAGTGTATGATTCTTACCAGACTGCTCAGTTGGCAAAAGAGTCTTTGTATAAAGAGGTAAACTATTCTTTGCCAAGAGAAACAAACGTCCTCACCCATCTCAACTATATTACATTTTCCTCCTCACTTCCTCACTCTGCTGTGAGTGTTCACATGTCACTATCTCTTTGTCCTTCCTCCTGAAGCAGTCACTTTGGATTATCTGTTGTTTTGCATAGCCTGCAATTGTTATATTCATTCATTCTCAATCTGATTCTTTTTTCCTGTGATCACGGTTTCCCAAGGTTGTGTCATCACATTCTGTGCAGTGGTTATTAAAAGCATTGCTGTCTCAGATCTGCAAGCTGATCTCTGAAGTTCTGATCCTGAACAGCACAGGTGTAAAGTCTTTTCTGTGTAGTCACAAGGCTAAAAATGATGAGCAGAACAGGGAGTGCTGGAATCTGATCTTCCACTAAGGAGGATGCTTGCCTCATTGTTGCCAAGTCATTCCCATCCAACCAGCAAAACTAGTGGGAAACCCTTTGCTAAGTACATGGTTATTCTTTCTTAACCATGGTGTAATTATTAATTTTGTGCTTATGGGAGCAGGTAACAAAGGGTCTTGAAATTCAAATCTTGCTCGGGATGACTGATCTCAATAGTGTCTACATAGAGAAAATACTAAAGCTTGTGTTGAAATACAACAATCTTTGTAGATCTGTGTAAACAGTTTGCAGTTGCCAATGTCATCAGTTGCTTTACTGGAACAAATACAGTAACTGGAGCAAATGAGCACAGCTCCACTCGTGGTCCCCTTTGTGCCAAACCTGTACAAGTGTATGTAATGTGCATAAAAATGGATGACCTTAATATCAGATGTTTTATACAATGTCAGCACTTGAGACGAACAACTCTGGAAAGATGCGATGGGATATATTTTTATGCAGAAAATTTTATGCAGGAAAGTTTTATGCAGAAAAGTCTTATGCAACCATTTTCCTTTATTTTGCCGTAAGACAGGCAGTACGTGAGGAAATTGTTTTTTAATTGAGTTTTTTGTAATAAGATTTCTAGCTCTATTTTGCAGAATTACAAGGTCTAAAATTTCTTAATAAGCCTTTGAACTTGAGTTCTGAACGTTCTGAGGTTCAGCCTTCCTAATGATGATTCCACCTAATGTTGTGACGTATATTGAATTGTTTACATTAAATTAGACTTTGCATATTTGGAAAAAAAAAAAAGATCAAAATATTCACTAAGCAATCTAACAAAGGTCAGTTTTATCAGCAGGAAACTTTACTGCGACTGATTCGCAACAAGAAAAGAGTCAGGTTGTACAATTAGCTGTATGTACAACTGTAATGTTGTACATATTTTCCTAGCTCAGGATATTTGAAATTGTCTAGTAAAATGGCAGGCATTGCAGGTGGCTTTTTCCCTCATTTGTGAAAACCACTGACATATTTTTCTTCTAACAGGAGCTTGACAGCCTCATGTCATCACCAGATACACAAACTGAGCCATTCACAAACTTACTTTCCTACTTTACTGGAGAGACGATATGTGCTCTTTCCTAATTTCAAGTTTATTTTTATGTAGTGTCAAAATTGTTTGATTCGAGTGGAGAACAATTACTGTAACTCATTACAGTACAGCTACCATTAGCTTAAACTCTGCCTTCTGCAACAGTACCAAAATCTGGAAGGCAGAGGGAGCTCCTGCATGCCGAGTGCCAGCATGGCAGTGTTTGCTGCGTACCTTTAGCTGAAGTCTGGTTGTTGTATTTTTTTCTTCGCTGTTCATTCGTTCTTGTATTTGTTAAAGTTTATCTGCTCCTTTCTCACTTTGATTTGTCTCAGTGTGGCAGTAATGCTAACAAAAACAACCTAAGTGCCCAAATTTGAAAGAAATCTGAAAGATACTCACGTGTACTCCCTGCTATGGTTCAAATCAGCTTTCCTGATAATTGAATATTAAAACTGCCTAATTCCAATTTGGGCTACACTCATTAGTTGAGGAAAAAATCTTGATAACTACATTGGCTGTGTTGTGGAAAAGATTCCCTAAGAGGTAGTGGAAAGGACTCACAGCTTGAAACAACCCTAACACAGAATACATGAGCAGTAAGTTTTGGCTCTGATAGTGCAGTCTCTGCTCATTTCTGAATTCCCACTGATACAACTCATCTCAACTGGAAAAAGAAAAATGCTGCACTGACAGCCCTAGGAACTAAATACCTCTGTTAATGCACTAAGCAGATAAAATAATAGGCAGAATGAACGTTTCCTGCCTCTGCTCCACCAGGAAATCTCAATATGGGATCACCACAAAGGTAACAAGTGAGCCAGCCCTCCATTGCTAGACCTTCTTTAATGACTACTAAAGGTGCAAGTAAATAATACAGCAATATTTTATGCTATATTTGTTGACAAGACAACCAAGACATTGAAATTAATTTCAGCTAAGCAAGTATTGTTTTTCACTGATATCACTGTATATCACAAGTATGTTAATGAATAAAATTTTCTTTAAATTTTGGATTTCACTTTATGAAACTTCTTAAACTTGACAGATTTAGTTCAGTTAAACCCACTCACACTCAGAATATTGTCTACAGAGGCCTGCTTGACATTAAACCAGAAAAGTAGCAACAAATTTAGGCAACCTGTGGTTGTTCATTAGTTTCAGGCTGCAAATGGTGTCAAATATTCTTTGGTCTATTTTTATATAACCTCAATAATAATTGTTTTGTTTTGTTTTGTTTTGTTTTGTTGTGTTTTGTTTTGTTTTTTTACTGCTGCCCTCTGCTGTCGTTGAGGTGGTATGGTGGTTATTTCTGTGTTCTTCCAGGCCTGAGATCTGCTCTCCCTCCGCTTTCATCGCACTTCCCCTGAGTACAGCCCACACATCTGCTGAGTTTGCACTTGGTTTCTGGAGTATTTTTAATGATACATAGGATCTAATCCTAGCAAATGCTGTTGTTCATTCACCTGAAATAAGTGGCTTTAAGGTTATTCTGAAGCTGTCCTACTTCCAGTTGTCAGACTCACTCCAATTCTACAATCTGATATAGCTATTGCTACCTAACATTGTTTTCTTTCTCTTAGCTCTTTACTTTTTCTAGGGGGGAAGTCTCATGCTTTTCAGTGTGTCATAACAAAGATATACTTTGAAGAGAGACTCCATATGTTCAGTAAAGATCCATTGTTCCTAAGAACTTACTTCAATTTGGCTAAAATATCGAATCCTTATGTTCTTGTTTGCAGTTCAGTAATTTTAGTACACCCAAGATTCAAATGTAAGTGTGCTGCATTTGTTGGTTGGGTTTTTTTATTACATATAATACACATACTTGAAATAACGTTTTCGTGTGTTTATGAGATGTTTGTATTCCTTATGGAAAAGTTCCAAGTGAGGTGCCAAATATCTTGACTGTGTAAGAGTGATCGTTTTTGTAATTTTATTCTGCCATTTGTATCAGAAGAGTGTTAACTCTGTGACCTGTTACATTATGATAGAAATGAGGCAGGTGGTGAGCTATTTTTCATTCCAAGTGAGTATAAATAGTGAAGGGGGGAAGCGTGGTGTATACACTGCTCTTTGATTTATGCAGGCATACTGTGGAACCTGTTATATTGAAGTCAGATATAGAAATCTGTTCCTGAGCCCAGTGGGAGATTTGCTTGCAGAGAGCTTACAGACTTTCTCCCTTCTGTGTGAGCTATCCCTTTGGTTACAGCTGAGGTCTGACCTATCCTTTTACTGAACACACTAGGAGTAGCTAAACGTATGTCTGGGTGTCCCACATGTTGGGGAGGCACTCAATAGACTGGATTCTGTTAAATGCAGATTTTTTAGTGTTCAAAAGCAAACCAGAAAAGTCAAAGAGAATGCATATTTGTTATTGTTTTGGCCTTTGCATCTTCTCAGAAAAATTCAATGTGAATCCCTGTGCACTTTGTTAGTGAAAAGTCCAGCAGTTAAAAAATGAGCTGAAGCAGGTAGCAGAAAATCGAGGTAATGTGTAAGTGGGCTCGGGGAGGCACTAAGATAGTGCTTAATAACAGTTCTGTAGTGACTGGTGATTAAAAAACAGTTGTGTTCTTTTTATCTCCTTTTATTTTATTTTATTTTATTGGTAACATTTTCAATGTAACTTTGATAAAGTTACTTTGATAAATGTAACTTTGATAACTCTTGGCATAAGAGTGTTTTGGAGAATATGGCATTATCTGGCTCTGCTCCGAGGGAACTTCTGAACCGTGTCCATAACAGCTTAGAATGTTCCGTGTGACAAAAAGAGCTGGTTTGTCTCCACTCAGAATCAGATATGAAGACACAGAGTAACTTCAACTGACTGTGACTAAACCTTCACACTGAAACTATTTTTCGGTTTTACCAATGGCATAGGGAAGAGAGTCATGTGCCCTTAGCTCTCTTCTAGGAATTAATAGCCTATAATTCTGTGACAGTGAAGTAATTAGATCTATTAAACCCTTTTAATGACCTAGTGCTTTTAGAAGTCATACTCAATGAGTTCAAGTTTCTTAAATACACATTGGTATGCTTAGAACAGTTATCCTTTAGTGAGTAGTTGCACTTGTCTAACAATAATCCACAGATACATAGAGATACAAATTGCAGCCAGCCAAACCAATAGAGTTTACAAAAGAAGCACAGCATATATTTGTTTCTTTATAAAATGGAAGCCAGCTAGACAACTACATACAAAGCACTCACAGACTTTGGCTGCTGAAGAATACATGCCTGTCAATGTACCAATGCTACAGTCCTGCTGTGAAACTGAAAACGAATTTTCATAGATGGGCTTTTGGTTCTGTTGCATTTTACTCTGCCTTGAATTGGTGACTCATTGTCTCCTCAGTGAAACGCTGAGGATCTCTAAGAACAGTAGGAAAGAAAACTAATCAGAAATAGGCTTTGACCTCCCAGTTTGTTGCTTTACTGCAAAAATATAATAGTTCTAATTTAATCAAGGCTGCAGTCTATACTTCAACATCAAAAACAACCATTATGTCATTGGAGAAAAAGAAGAAACTAAATAAACATCTTAATTAATCAATACATTTATGAATGTAAATATTTCAGAGCATATGCAGGTTCTGTTTGTTTCTATCATCTTCACCAAATGCGTGCTGAAAATCTCTAAAAGATTTTTAGCCCCTGTATTAATCAAATAACCTTTCTTCTATCCAGTACCACAAACATGTTAAATAGCCTTTTAGACATACAGAAGACATATGCTTCTCAGAATCTGCATTGGTCATTTTCATATCATTGTTTAGACTGATCAGATATCACCAAACTTTGAAACTGCTATAACTTCAGTCATTACTTCAGCATTGTTGGGGGGAAAAAAAAGAAGTAATTCATTAACATTTAAATTTTGAACAACACTGAACATCCAGTATCGGCAGAGAAATTGTAGAGCAGAACTTTTTGTGTGTTTAATGTTGTTTAATATTCTTCAAAAGTGGGCATTGTGTGTCTGTATCCTATCCTTATGATATCCTTATGATGAATGCCACTCACGAACTTCCCTGATTTTGCTCTGGAATTAAAAATGACTGATATTTAGCAGCTTACAGGAAAATACAATCAAGGGTGGAAGAGCCAGAAAAATGAAGAAGAAAATAGTCTCAATGAATGAAATGCAGACTGGAAATTAGATAGAATGAAGCTAACGTTTTCCTCAGTGTTATAATTTTGACCTGAATGACTACTACTGCCATCGTTCTTGTAAAAGATCAGCCTGTTGGGGTGCTGCAATGACTAAGGCAGTAATTGTAGCTATTTCACTCACTGAAGATAGCAGCTCAGATAACACTGGTAATATTAATGGATCACAAATGTTAATGGAAGTGCAAAAAATTTGTGTAGCTTATGTGAAACCTGCTCTGATTTGGATATTGATGTTTTTTCCTATGTCTATTCTATCCATACTAATACAATTTTTTTTTTAATTTGAAATACTTTCCTTATTCTTGTTTGAGGTCACCAGCGCAGCAAAAAATAGTTCAGTCTGGATTTGGAAGACAAGTGGATAAATGCAGCACTGTTTGGCCTCTACCTTAAGTTTTTAAAAATCAGTCTGCATAGTTGTAATACACCCTTCAACAAGTATGGGAAGATAGGAAATTGATAGGCTGCTGTGATATTATGAAGTGAAGAGGGACACTTCCATGAAAGATTTATGTAGTTAAGTATGCCAAACAGCATATATCACATTTGTATGGGTTGATGACAGGATAAGTTTTGTTTTCCCGAAGAGGGGTTCAGCTCCCAAAGATTTGGCCATCCCAGTTGCAGAGAAAGCTCTGTCAGTGATGCAAATATTTCTTTCTTCCACCTGCAGGTGTTCCCTCCCTGACCTTTTTATCACACACATGTGATTTTTCAAAGCAATACGTGGTGCATGGCGAATCCTTTGTGTTTGAAAAATCTCCAAACATTTTCCTTCTGCTCCTTAGGAGAAGGACTGTACTGAAAGGACATGAAATAACTGCTGAAAATATTTTTCCTTGCAGAAAGACAAAGTCAAGTATCAATGCACAACAGCAAATGGAAATATAAGAGAAAAGAGAATAGAGCTAACTTTAGTACGTAAAAGCAACACAGCATAAGTGCTTAGACAAGACTCTGAGTGTTCTGACCTCAGTTGCTGCTCTAAAGTGTTTGAATTTGTTCTACACCTGATGTCAGAGCTCAAAAAACACAAAAGGTACTGGACATAGAGGACCCTGTTGCAGACAGGGTGACAGAGAAGTAAAGGCAGGCCCATATTCTTTAATTTTCCTGCGCACATTGGTGATCCAGTTCAAGCAGATCCATTACACGCAGTGTCTGGGGAGAAGAGAATACTTCTACAGAATGATTTCTGCTCAGTATTTCATTGGATTATGAAAGTGCTGCTAGTAGTTTCATGCATATTTTAAAAGGCTATTTCAAATGACCAGAGACAGGAAGGCCATGTAAGTTTTGTGGATGGCAAATTTATAAAAGGAAAACAAATAGAAGGAAAATAAAACCCCTTACCAGCAGTATTTGACTTTCCCAACCCATCATGTGATAGGCAATAGCAGGCTTGCATGATTTGCTGTTTGTTTTGTTGCTTTTACAACTGGGGTTGCCCCCTTCATCATCAGTTAGCAGCTTCCTCCTTTGGTTTCTGTTCCATTTGAGCAAAGCTGCAGCAATGACGCAATCAGCCATTGGCTCTGTCTGCACTGTAGTCAGAAGAGGGCTCGTATTGACTGCTCCGTATAGCCCTAACTGTTGGCATGAACACAACTCCTATGTTCAGGACCTGGGTACAAGTCCTCCTCTGTGTCTAGCCCTCCCTGGAAGAGCAGCAGCAATCCTTATATAGCCTCTGTGCTCATCAGAGTTTGGGCTTCAGGCTAATACATCAATACGGACAAAGCCTGGATTAGAATGGTAACACTGCCGGGACTCTACAGCTGCACTGAATCTCCAGTGAAAGGACAGTGATAAACATTTCAAAATGACACATAATTTGAAGTCAAATTCACCAGTGCCACTGATAAGGTCAGCAATACTTAATGACTGCAATGCCATATAAATGCTAGCTACAGATTTACAGGCAGCTCTTTTCCCAGCTAACTGCAACTGATCATTTGAGTTATCCACTTGAGAATTTTAAGTGCTTTAATTTCCTAGAGCTATTTACAAATCTTAAAGAACACAGAGAGTACTTCCTTAAAAGGATAAGAAAAGCTACTGCTCTTACTGCAGCCAGAAAAGATTCTTCAGTCAGACTGTCCTTTTATTGTTAGGTCGATTGAAGAAAGAGTGTAAAAAAATTAAAAAATAGATGGGACTCTGCTCTAGAGCACAGAAGTCCTGTGAGCAACCATTCCCAGAGGTGGCAACTTTCTTAAAGACTTTTATTGTCTTTTCCAAAAGACAGTTACAGATGACATTAAAAGGAGGGTCCTGATTTTCACAATTAACATTGCTGATGAGAAAGGATCACACAGGTAAACCAGCTCCCAGAACTTCCAGGGCTTATGCAGTTTTAATTCTCTTGAAGTAAGAGAAAATTAACAGTGCACATCTAGGTAGAACATGCTGGCAATTTCACCCACCTTAAATTTCAATTCATTTCAAAGGATGTTCTAGCACTTATACATGTGTGACTGTTTGGCCTGCATGTGTGAAGGGCATAGATGCCAATTTTGAGGTCACTTTTCAAGGTTCTCATGTTATCACTTTGACTATTTGTAGTACACATTCTAATACATCAAGGACATACAGATCACAAGTGGTTATCTTCCCTAACCCTTTCAAATGTACATTTTCTCTCAATTCCAAGTTTTACATGCTGTTTTGGGTAACTGATCTGGATGGATTTAGACTGTTGAAAGAGTGGTATTACAGAGATTTTGACTTTTTTTCAGTATTGATTTTTTGGATGCACAACAGATTTGTATAAAGATGACAATCTTGTAGTTATTTTCTAATATTCTGGTCTGAAATATAATGATAACCTGAGCTGGGCTGGCCTTGCCAGGGTGGGCAGTGTCAGTCTTTCGTAATAACACTTCTCCTCAGCGCTGAAAAGCATTCAAGACATTTGCCTTTTGTTTATAGCTCTTTCCATAAATGATATTCATCTGAAGTAGCCTGTGAGACAAAGAGTACTTCAGTGTAAACCTTCAAAGGGAGATACCAGAAACAGAGCGGCACACAGGCAGCCTTGTTTGGAATTGTTTCCCTCTTTGCTTTTCAATGCTTGAGCCCCTTCCAGACTGTGTTCTTTAAAGAGCATTTGAAAACAGACTCTGCATAACATAGCAGGCAGCAGGCAGAGAGACATTTATTTAACTCTGCCATCTTCCTCAGGCTGCAATTGTCAGTTCAGTGATGATAATAGTACTGATATTCAACAGTTCAGTTATTTTGGAATCAGTTCTATTTGCTGCAAACTTTCTGATTTTATAGTTTATGTTTATATATGTCATCCCTAATGCTATGTAAAGCACATTAGTACTTACCCTATAACTTATTATATAAAATGTAATAGTACAATTTTATGGCACCTTTAACATGACAATCCCAAAAGAGTTCATAAGCACTACTGTGCTTCATTATCCTGTTGGCTTTTTTTTTTTAAACTCATTTGAGAGATGACTCAACTTGGATTCAAAATGCTCATGTCATTTTGCTCAACTGTTTATAATAAATAAGTGAGAATTTGGGAATAGACCCCCCAATTCTTGCTCGCAGCCTACTTTTCACACTTCTGTCCAGAAACATTGCTGTATAATACCAGTCTGAGCAATGACCAGAAGTCTAACATGGATCATGTTCAATGCTATTGGTTTTCAACATATAATCTCTACCATCAAAATTCAAGCATTAAAAATATAAACTCTCTTTCATGAGAGAACCATCTTTGATGAAAAACTTGTTTGTCACTCAATAAAATATGTATATATTGAGATCAACAAGACTATAATATTTTTATTGGAAGTGCTTATATCATCTTCAAATCAAAGAAGCTCAAAACAACATTAGAGCTATTTCACTTTCAGTGTATAAATATTCCATGTTAATTTCCTAAATTATTACTTAGTCTTCAATTTCTGTATTTGTATTAGCAGTTCTATTATATGATCATCTTATTAAAAACAAAACAACATTTGCACTGCTGAATAGCAGTGTCCATCACTAAGATTTTATTTCAGAGATGTTCAATGTCCAAATCAGTCAAACTGAATTTAATTTAGACAACTAACTCCCTCAGGCCTGGTTTGAAAATAGGTCTGCCTAAAATAGCATGTGCTTGAGTACAACAAATTAGGAAGGGACTTTTTATATATGTATTTGTATGTACAAACTAATATCACAGAGTGCATTGGAACACAGCTATGCTTCTCTTCACTGAGCTGAGTTGCCATTCACAGAATTAAGATAATGGTAAGGAGTTCCTGGAGCAATACTTCTTCCACTTGCATCACATGAGTAAAATGAGAGAAAGAGCTCCTTAAATTAACCAGGTAGTGAACAAGTGATCATAGGAAAGATTAAAATAGCTGCCACTGAGGTACCAGTTATAGACTGGCCCAAATGCCAAGGGTTTAGAAAGTGAGCTAATGCTCTAAACAAGAATATATATATTAGGTAACTCTCATGAGTCAAGAAGAAAATTTAATGCTTCTTAGTAATAGGAACACAGAAGGCAGAAACACTTTATTTACTTCTGAACGGGACCAAGTTGAATGTTTCTTTGCTCTATTTTCAGTTAGGAAAATGTGAAGTCAGAGGTACACACATTAATAATTCAGTGTTGTTTGTAAATCAGCAAATGAAATGCAGAAGTTATATATACATCCTTCAAGGTGTACAAGATCACTCACTATCAATCTCCTACCTTAAATCTGCATTACCATCTTGGATAATGAAAATGTTCAAAATTCAGAAATTCTTAAATAAGTAATTCTAAAGTTGTTCCTAGTGTTATCTATCTATAGATTTATTGTTATAAGCTAAACCTGTAGACTTCCCTTTTTCTTAATGAAATAAGTAATTTAAACTATTTATACTGAAGGATAATAGACTGCTTTATCCTTCACTATTGTAGAGAGCTACAGTATGTCTCAGTCAGACCCCTAGTAAAGCTGGCTTAAAGCAGCATTTGAATTGACAGTTCAGGTATGAATTTAAAATTCAGTTCCAGTTCAGATCCAAATCAAAGAATTCAAAATAAAATTTAAAAACAAATGATTAGGAATGGAATTTTTTTTTTTTTTACCAAAATTTGTTGAAAAGCTGCATTTAAAAAAATCTCAGCATTATAATTAAATCCTGTGATATCTTAGATAATAATTAATGGAATCAGTTTTATATAATTCAATAGACTGCATTTAGTTTTTGTTTGAATGCCTGGAAAATACTTTCAGAATTTTTTCATGGAAGATGAAGGTATATAATAAGGAGAATAAGTCTTCAAAACTGAGAATCATTCCTGATTGTTTCTTACAGCCTCAAAACAAAAAAGACAGAGATCATTACAACAGCTTGACCACCTTTGCACATCAGCACAGTAGACCAGTATCAGTGAGTATCTATGTATTTTTTTTCTATAGCCTTTCCATAAAAATACTGTAATTTTCCACCCAGTTAGCCATGAATAGTGATACAGACAGAAAAGATAAAGAGGAACATATGCAATAATTTGGTCTTCCTTTGACCAAATTAGGTGAATTGCATAATTGATACTGAAATCAAGTACAATTATGATTCTGTGATTATTATTCTTTCCTACGTGATATGTAAACACTATATTTGTGTTGCTTCGTTACTGGTTCGCTCATGTTTTGGTGCTATGAGCAATCTCATGCTGATGCAAGTTGAAGGCAATGGGTTACCTCAGATACACTGAGCTATTGCCATGAACAAGAGAAGGGTCTTGAATACATTGTGCAGATTTTTGATGTGCTAGAAGGGGCATTTCCATCGTGGAAAATTTTCATAAAATTATATTTGCTTTGTTAGCCATAAGTTCTTTCTTTTACCATTATTAACAGAGATCTTTGTTACATTTTACGTGCTGGAGGTTGCAAATATTAACAAAATGAACAGAAAAACTTTACAGACAAAAACTCTGGCAAACATGTTTGGATTACATCTAAGGATAATGATTACGGTACTAAACTAAAGCTCAAGGAAGGCAATGGCAGGACCTGCACTGTTTTCAGAAGGATTTGGATAAGGCTGTTTTGTGCAACTGCCTGAGCCCTCCTACACTCTTAGGAATTTGGCAGGTGTTTCATGGGCACCAATAATCGGAGATTCCTCTCCTCTGCTTTTGCTGGCAGGAAGTGTTTTATTTATGATGTCATAGAATATTTGCTCTGCTTCAAGGCACAGAAAGAGAATTTTTGCTGCTTGCTTTCAAAAAATAATAAGTCTTTCTCTTTTGAAAAAAATCCTAAAAGGGGGCCACCAGTTTGCACTGCTAAGGGTTCTATTATCTCTTGAATTAAATTAATATTCAGCTTTCTCTTTAATGATGTAGAATCAAGGCCCAACTATTAGGCAGACTTTGAAAATCATATCATATTGCCTGTTCTTTTTTTTTTTTTCTTGGCTTGTCTGGTTTTGTTTTTTCCTCACTAAAGCTGGAAAGTATTTGTGTCAGGATGAGAGGTCAGTAAACCATCATTATATTGAATGGCCTGCCAGCAACTGGTGAAGTAATTCTACTTTAATTTAGCAACTCAGTGGGGTGATTTGAATAAAGAGCATGTTCTTTTTAAGTTTCCAGAAAAAAAGGAAAACTAATGCATTTGTTACAGAACACTGTGTTTAACTTTAGTTATGACAGAGTTAGAATCACACAGGAATGCTAGCAAAACAAGTTTTACTTGTTTTTCTTTTTCCTCCTGGTAAAAATGTACAGTAAAAATGTATTCCCATGCCTCAAATGAGGTTTAATCTATTTTCAACTAGAAGTCATCAAAACCATATTTGGTGTCACAGAAAATAAACAGCACTTCTCCAAATAAGACTTCAAAACACCAGTTTAACCCATTTTTATGCTGTTCACTCTTATCTGAACCATGGAGCAAGGTAAGATGTAGAGTTGGTTATCAAAGTAAAAGTAGAATCAGACTGTCACATATCCCCTTAAGGAATTACTATAATAATCTGTATTTTATTTATGTTTTTAATTTTTCTTCTTTAAAAGGAAGAAAGAAATTAGCCTGTTAGCCACCCTACCACACATACTTTGATAAATTGAGCATCTGAAGTAACAATCACTTGTTACAAACATTTCCTTGAAAAAAAGAAAAAATGGAAGTAGCTTTTTTGATTTTATGAAAGTACAGCTATTGACTTTATTTCAAGAATGTCTATAGCAGCCTAACAGAGATCATGGCTTGCTTCAGTAAAAATAATAATAATAATAGAACACAGATTACCATATTTTTTTTCACACATTGCTCAGCAGCTGATCTTTTCTTTCTGCAGGAAAATTCTGCTATTCTACACAGTAGTGTGCTGTGATTGGTCTAATTGGAACAAATTTGTTGAGTTTGAGAATTTTTTAGAGAAAGATTTTTTAGCAAGGATTGTTCAAATTATTCCTTTGAAGTAACTGATCTGGTGTTTCTCATAGCAACATCTAACAATAAGACGAAACTATTAGAACTGATTGCAAGCCACAAATGTTGCCTGATTCAGAATTCAAAAAATGAAACCAATAGTCACTCAGCATAGGCTTTTTTTGTAGTCTATTTTAAATGTTCGTTCTGCATTATAACAGCAGCTGCAGGGGTGGTTTCTAGCATAGCTGTATGGAATTTCTTTGAATAAAAGTTTCTCCAGATGTAGCTTTGAGCGTGCCAGATGGGCTGGCTCTTCAGTATAAAAAGCAAATTGGAAGCTGAGTATATGGTGCTTTAGCAGTAAGCAGATTTAATCAGCACTCACTGAAAAAGTTACAGCTTTTCAATTTGCTCACCTCATCCAGTATTCAGCCTATTTTGTCAAAGGAAGATTCACAGAGAGAGGAATATGTATATTCTTCAATGTTCTGAGGCATATTTTTATAGTGCCAACTTCCAGGACCTCCTTTTCCTCCTCCTACTTCTCTCATCCATTTTCTTTATCCAAAACTGCAGGATTCTTAGATGTATGTTATACCATGAACAGTCAGTCAGATGTTGAAAAAAACAAGTTTTTCAGATGTAGTGGCAATCACCACTTTTTAATGTCTCAGTTATTGGCACACAAAGGTCGTTGAGGTACATGTCAAGAATTTACTTCAAATATACTGAGTACTGAAATTAAATCCTGACATTTAGAACTGGTGAACTGAAGGCATTAAGATTTCCTCCTGCTGGAGGAACAAGGCCCACCTTTGTATGAACTATCACCTGTATTTGAAAGATAAATGTCTGAAAACTCATAAGTTAGTATCTTACTGATAACAGCGATATTAAGGGCTAGTACCTTATAGTATTGCATTTAAAACCAACCATATATCTAGTTATTAAAAATCAGTATCTTGTACTATTTTCTTAAAACGTGAATGAAGCAGGCATTGGATAAATAGCTCCATGTTATCCATAGGTACAGCACCAAGCACATGCTGCATGCAACAGGAAAGTATCACTTACGTGAGAATAAATAATCTTCAAGAACAAGCCATTTGTGAACAGGGGGAAAAAAAGAAAAAAACTTACTTGAAAACATTTCTGTTTTACTTTCTAGCTTCATCAGTTGATCTGCAAAGGTTTGGTTTTCTTTTTGCAATATTTACTTCTTTTTTTTCCAGTATGGTGACCCCAGATTATTCAGTTTATCTAAGCACTTCTTGGCTTGCATAAAATCACCATGATGAATGAGGGAAAAGAATAACATGATGTCATAGGTTCAAAGCAAAGATAAAAACATGAAAATTGAAAACATTTTCAAGGTACTGTCTTAGGGGTTTGGTTGGTGCTCTAAGGATTTTAGAGTAAATTCTCGACTCTAAAAAGCCTAATGCAAATTTCTAAGGCTCTGCAACTCCATTTGCCTGGAACAAAACACCTTATAAAAGTTCTGCCAAGCTCTCATCAAAAACCCCTTTTGAGCGGAACCTGGTCTGCATTATTGACTGCTAAGTAACAACCGGTATTTGTACAGATATACATCATCGTATAATCAAAGGCATCTACAATAAATACTATTCCCAACCTTCAGGTAGCAAATACAGAGTTATCTTAAGCACACATCTCAATTCACATGCCCAGAAGCAATGCTTTTATGAAAGCTGGGAGGTTTAGTGAAATTAGCTGTATCCTTATTCAGTTTAATTGTCACATGGCTAACAGCATTACTCACAATAGCAGTATTTTTCAACATATCTGCATATTCAGGTGGAAAATAGGTGCATTTGAGATTTATTTTTATGTTTACTCCAATGAGGGTCCAAGAAATGTATACTGTTGAACAGTATGTTTCATTACCTTCATTTATAAATCTTATTTTGCATCCACAACAAGAAAGATTGGGAGCAATTCAAGAAACTGCTGACATATTCACAGTGAGTTTTTAATTAGATCTCTTCTTGGCTGAGCATCTTTTTGCATCTTGTTAGAATCTATGTTCCTTTGCGCTTCTCTGAGGTACATAGGAACAAGAGTCACACAAATGCCTGATGGAAAAGACAGATGAGTCAAACTGTTGGAAAGTTCCCAGGGCAGCAGTTCAGATAGCTAACTTTTCAGACTTCTTCCTCTGCTAAATGTCAAATGTGTCACTGGTCTAGCAGCCGTTGCCTGAGATTTGATTGTGTGCCAGAGTCACCGCCTCTATGATTAACCAAAGCAGCAAGTGAAAAATCAGAACAGAATATGTTCATCTTTAGTTTTGTTCCTAATTCACACAAAGAAAATCAGTAATTCTCTTGGTCAAGTCCTGTGCTTAAGTAATAATAGCAAAAAGTTACAGAGGTGGTCATACATCATCTAATTGTTTTGATGAGATGATGCAATGCCATTAAATATCTTGCAGATATACCCTCTCTGCAGCATCTGTAAACGTTACAAAATTAAAGTGGCAAATGGCGTGGACAAAGTAATAAACTATAATTTATACCTCCCCCTGTTTTTCAGGACCACGAAAACGTTGACAAAACAGAGTTCAAATCAGAAAGACCAACACACTGAAAACTCCAACCCTCTGTGAGTCTCCTTCCGACTATTGTCTGAAGGCACAACATTAAGCTCAGGAAACCAGGCCAACATAAAACAGGGTTTTTATTCTTAACAAACATAACGACATTTGTTCAATTTCTCTTACCCATCCTGAAGAACCAGTGTCCTTTCTTTGCATGAAATACTGAATAAAAATAAATTTCTGTGAGGAGAGATTGTTTAGATAAATAAGCACCAGAAAAATTTTCTGCAGATAAGTGTATATCAGTTATACACCGATTGTCTTCAGAGCATTAGCCAATGTTTTTTATCTCCTTTTGTAAAAAGAGGAAAATACACTGAAATTCAGTACAGAAGATGTAAAATCAGGTACTCATGGTTTTTTCTAGTCTATTCAAGGTGTCCCTCCCCCCCCCCCCTTTTTTAACTGTATAATGAACTACAAAACTAAATTTTAGCCTGCCAGAGGCGTTGTGGTTGAAGTGCATCCATTTTCCTACCAGATCTGCAGAATTACGGTTCAGGTTCTCATAACTTTCTCACTTGAAAAAGGGTCTGTAGGCTCAGTTCCAGCCTTAGATTCTTACTACAACAAATTTACATCACGATTTGGTAATAAAAATAAAAACAATACCGTGGTTTGTGATAAACTGAAATAATATTGAAGCTGTGGATAGCATCATTCAAAAAAGTTTATCCTAGCTGGAAAAAAACCTTTGCTTGTCGGGGATGTCATTGTCTACTGTGCTCACATTTCATTGCAGGGATATAACAGAAAACTATAAATAACTGTGGGGTTTTTTTTCCATTTAATTTTAAGTACTTCTTTCTAGAATTTAACAGAGAATCCCCATCTTCACAGTGAACTCACAAGTGTGTCAAAAACAGGAAACTGAAAAATAATATTAAATAGTATATAAACACCAACCCACTATGAGGCCATTCCTTACTATTCAGAGACACGCTTCAAGTTTCAGAGAAATGAGATCTTCAAAACTGACAGTCTAAGCAGCAATAATTCTTAGCTTAGTGGATGAAGGCTGAAAGCATATTTCTGACAGAAGCCAATTTCAGTAGAAACTATTCTGCTGATCATTTAAGCAGCTTCAGAATATGCTGTGTTTTGTCAGTAGCTTCAAATACCTTTCTTCATGTTTTGCAAGAAATTGAGAAATTGTGTTTTTTTCTTCTTTAAAGACATCTGGTTGATGTCTTTAGAAAAATCTTACTGTCACACACACACACCTCATAATGCCAACATTAAAGGCCTGATAATTTACTTCATTACAAATAAGATATGTGGTTAAAGAGAAAAATGAGCTTTATAGCATATAGAGAGGTAAATGGAAAAGGAATTTTTTTTTTTTTTTAGAAAAGGGTAAAAGATAGGACTTGCGTTGGTCAAATGATAATGCTGGCATCTCCAGGAGTTACAACTTCTGTGTTGTTTTATACTCCACCTCTGATGTTACCAGCTGTTGAACTTGAGGCACTGCTCATCCGTGCTTGTTGAATGTAGTTGCAATAAAAAACATTCTGATTTTCCATCATTTCCATCAGGAATGTGAAAGAGGAGTGCCTTTCCTGGTATGAAAAATTATGTTCCTTCTTTGGCCTGAAACAAACTCATCAGTCTGAGAGATCTTAGAACAGGATATTTATACATGCAAATTTCTTTTCCTTTGACAACGCAGCCTTTAAAATATCAGACAGGAAGAAAGAGAAACATTTGCATTGATTTTGATTGTTTAATACTCAAGAGTGAAAAAGTGTAAAATCACAAAGCTTATACCACCACCAAAATGCAGTTTCATTTCAAATAACCAAAATACAAGCTGCCTGCAGTCTCATACAGCTGACATCAACAAACCCAGTTTCAACATTCTTACCATCTTTTTAAACACCTGCTATTCACAAACATCAGTCAATACAGAGTTCCAGGTCTCTCACACAACTTTCTTTATATTCTATATTATATTTGATATCTAGACCAGTGGTTTACACATTTAGAATAGTGCCCGATTTCTTATCCATCTCAGTATATAAATATTTTTTACCCCCCAAAATTAGTAATTATATTTTAAAAGCTTTTTTCTTAATCTAAACTCACCATTAAATTTATTTTTGTTTGTTTTTAAATGAAAAGCACAACTTACACGAATAAGCTTCAGAAGTGCATGCTGCCCAAGGTTATATCATGAATCCTTTCAGCCACGTTGTAATATAATGCTCATGCAGAAAGTTATTACACAGGGTTAGTACATTAGACAACATTTGTTCTTACTAAGAATGCACATACCTATGGCCCTGATTTTGCAAATGCAACTGTAAGGCCTGCAGGATGTGACTGTCCACCTAACTACATTTTGTTGCTTGGAGGTAGTATTATCCAAAAGCCGTCAGTATGTCAAAATGTCTTGGGTTAATGAGAGCTAAGTGGAAAATTGGTGCTTACATAAAGCTTTTTAAAACTTATGCCATCCATACAAAATATTTGTTTTCACAGCCTCAAAGTATTCTTGCAAAGGAATTGTGCATATATTTAAATGTGAACTGTGCATATCTTTAAGCATTATGCTAATGCACATTGCCAATTCCCTAAAATAAACTAACTTTCCAACAGCTGAGTAAAATCCTGATCTTTAATGGAACTAACAAAAATACTCCAAAGAAATGTTTCCTTTCAGACAATCAGAGTAGCACTGTATCTTGATGTAGCCTACAAGAGCTGATTGTGATGTTTACATGAATTTTTAAAGAGGCTCTGTTGCCTCAGTGGAAACAATATTTTCTTTTCTCCTGAATTTCTAAGGATGTTGGTGTTATGTGATTCATTTATGTGAATCCCTACTGATTTTTTTTCTTCAGTTGATATAACCCTCTGAGCAGGTGAAGATAAATATAACAGTGCTGGAATAGTTGTTCCTAAGAACAATGTCTGTTTAAGATTATACAGGTTATCAATAAAAAAGGTTTAACTTTGGAAGTAGCTTTTTACTGATTACAAAATACATTGTCTGCAGATACTTTTAGATCTAATGTAAAGAAAATGTTTAAGTTTCAGGTTAGAATCAAACTTCAAGAAAATTAACAGTGATCACTTCCTTTTAAATACTGCTGCTTTTTACAGATCTGACTCCTTCCTTTACTCAGTTATATAATACTTGAAGTACAGAATTTGACTGTTTGCAGTTAAGTATCTAGCTGGAAAGTTCTGTCTCATACATGATTATTAAAATAAACAAAGACATTACCTTTTTTAAAAGGTAGATGGTCAACTACAGAAACAAAAACAGGATGATATTTGAAGTCTGATGACTAATAACACCCTACTTATTAATGGAAGCAAAAGGTCTTTTATAAGCACCTATGAATAATTCTGAAAAACGTTGTTATCCATTACATGGTGAACAGTCCGGATGAGCACAGCATACATGCCTTTGGTGCTTCCACAAAGCTCAGTTTCCTTTCATCTTCCAGCTGTTGGTTACAATTCCAATTTCAATAAATGATTTCCTAGTACGTAATTAAAAAAATATTCAATCCTGATCAACACTGATACTCACTCTGTTGTACTTATATAAAATCAGGAAAATATACAGAAAGATTTGCAATGCAGACAAACCTCCTGAGTTAATCTTTGGAACATTGATAATAGTTTTAATATAATTTGTACAGTTTCCAACTTAGTTACTAAGGCACACAATGATTAATCTGTTCCATATCTGAAACAGAATGATATGTCAGTCAGCAGGTTACTTCTCTTTAGCTTTGCATTTACATTCATATTATAAAGTAGCAGTCAGTTTTGAAAAATCTAGCTTCTGTTAATATTAAAAGAATCTGAAAATTAAATATCCATGCCAGACTAAAATACTTAAACTGGATTCTAATCTGGGTGAGCACACACAGAACTATGCGTATAGAACCACAGGAGAATAATTCTGTGTCAGAGACTACCAGACCAGCACACGATAGCCATCCAGATACAGGTGTGTTTCTACTCTGCAGAGAAAGCATAGGAGAGTGAGTGAGTGAATGTGTGCATGTGTGTGCATGCATGTGAATATAGCAGCTTATCATTTGTTTATTTTCTTCTTGTATGTGTTTAGTTTCATATCTTCTTACCCCAGTGAAAAAAAAACACTTCAGCTGCTATTATTGTTTCTGCTAGCACTGCATGGTTTAGTACAGTAACTGGTTCTGATTTCTGACCTAGACTTTGAAGTCACTGAATTTTTACTGTAAAGCTGATTTATATCCTTCATTTAACCAATGTGCAATCAAGTGAAATAAATATAGTTTCAAAATGGTTTAGGCAGAAACCAACTTTGGCCACAGAAAAGTTTTATAACCAGAGAAAAGAAATACAAGGGAAAATTAAAATCCCTGGTTAGGTTTGCAGGTCTAGTGATCAGAAAGAGCATCTTCTCATTTGTAAACAAGACGAGAATTATCTGGAAATTATCTGACACAAAATGATCACAGATATAATCTACATCATTTTTACATACTTTTTTCAGAATATAGATAATATTAGCTAATTCCACTGTGTTAAGAAGTTATGCATTATGTAATGTTTGACACTTCACACTTACCATTAGCAATACCTACTGTCAAGGTAAGCAGTATACTGCAAAATGCTGCTGTTACTGTGTATTCACACCGAAGCTGTAGAGTTCCACTCTGGTGGAAGTACTATCTAGCCTATTTTTTAATATCTTTAAAAAGAAATAAAATTTTAAGGTACTACTCCACAATTTCTCACTATGGATACTGCAAGAAATTTTTGCTTCAGTGTTACCCCTTCTTTTTTTTTTTTTTTTTGCACTGCATTCTAACTATACAGATAATAGTACTTTTGTCTATTCTTGCTGTGCATTGTTAAATCCTAAGAAATTGTGTTCAGTTTTCATAGCTGTAATAACTGTATCTTTCTTTAGAATATTTTCATTAGGTATTGCATATAAATACACAGAAATGGAACGGAAAATCAGCTACCTACCACCCTCATTAGTCTTATGACCTCTTATATTTGTGGTTAGTAGCTTTAAAGAGAATTTCTGAATATTTTAGTAGCCAAATACAATACAGTATTTTTTAAAAATGGAAAAATCCTATTCAAATACATACTTGTTAATAAAGTGCTATAAAACAGACAAAAAAATACAATCCTCTGAATTAGCCAGTAGTTAATTTCTGTCTCTATAGGTAGAAAAATCTGAAGTTACTGGAAACAGGCCTCTGAGGGAAAAAAAACATTAATAGCATGATTTCTCCCAAAAATATAATTTCAAATCAAGTAAAAAGTGTACTGAATAGGTAGAAGGTTTCAATACTTCCCAGTTTCTCTCTCTCTCGAAAAACAAAACAAAACCAAAAAACACAGGATAATGAAGAACCTGCATAAACAAATTACCAAGTAGACTTCATTCAAGTGTCCTTTCAGAACCACTGTCCATCATTCTCTTCATCATCTTCTTCCTCATGGTCCAGATAGAGAAGTGCGACTTTCTTGTCATCAGAAATAACTGACCTTTGGTCTACCATTCTTTGCAATTGTACAGTTTTATCAAAATCTGACTTCTCCACTATGTTTTCAACGTGATCTTGGGAAAAACTGGAGTGAATATAACTTCTTTTATTTTCACTGTCCCCACTGTGGTCACTTTCAACTCTAAACTGTGACTGATTAACAGAAGGGTCTTGTTTATTAGATATGACCACTGTTGCTTGTTCTTCACTTTCTGCCATAGATACTCCACCCACATTGGAAACATCCATTTGAAAAGTAAATGACGTCTCACTGGATCCTACTTTAACATGCTTCATGGAGCTACTGCTCTCAGACGACTCTCGTGCTTGTGAATGATCTTCTAGTGTTTCAGAAATGGGTCTTGTAAAGATTATTTGTTCCGTTTGAGTTTCGACAGGAGTTATTCTAACATGCCTGAAAGATGTACTGATATCTGAGCTTCCTTCATTCTCTGAAAGATGTCCTTTGTTAATGAGCTCTGGAGTTTCAGAAAGGGAGCCTTGATATATGATTCTCTCAGTTGTTCTAACTCCTGTTTGGCCTAGCCTAAAATGCTTTACTGAGCTTTCTGAATGGGTTTGGTCTCCCACTTCGCTGATTTCAATATGCTCAGTGATGGGGCCCTGGTAGATGACTTTTTCAGCTGTCATAAACTCCTTAGGACCTAATTGAATGTGTCTTACTGAACTTTCTGTCTGTGAAAAGTCTCTAGAGTCACTGACCTCTACTTTACCAGAGATTGGTCCTTCAAAGATAACTTGCTCAGAGTGAATCTCTTTTGGATGTAATCTAAACTGCCTTACTGATCTGCTGACATCCACAGACCCTTCTGACTGAGAGAGATTCCCTGAGCTATTGAGCTCCAGAGAATCTGAGCCCAGCCCTTCAAAAGACACTTCTTCAATTACTTGCCTTGATCCTACTGTAACATGCCTTGTGGACCTGTTGATGTCTGATGAAAAAGTCTGCTGGGAAAGATTTCCAGAATCAATCTCTTCTACAGTTGTTGTAATGGGGCCTCTATAAATTACTTCTTCTGTTGTTTGGATTTCTTTAGGACCCAGTTTAAAATGCTTCACAGAATGGCTCATCTCTGATGTGCCTTCTGTCTGAACAACATCTTCTGTGGCACTGAGCCCCAGCATTTCAGAACCAGGCCCTTCATATACAATCTGCTCAAACCTCTGGACTTCTGTTGGACCAACCCTAATATGTCTTACAGATTTGCTCTCATCAGTTGATTCTGGTGAGTGAGAGTCTTCTCCAAGATTTGCAGTTTCCAAAATTGAACTATCATAAATGACTTTTTCGGTGGTATGATATCCTGTGCTACCAGTCTTCCTCACTGTGGATGACTTGTAGACTTCTTGATTAGCCACAGGAGTGTATATATCACTGCGTGCAGAAACATCTGTTTCTGTACTGATTTTACCACCAGCAACTCTCTCCAACTTATCTCCTTTCAAGGAGTGTGATGTTGTCTTCTCCTTCTCACCTGCAATTATTTCACCGAGCTGAGCTATATCAAACTCATCAGCATTAATGGTCTGAGACAGATTGACTTCAGCAACAATTGTCAGCAAGCCTCCCTCCTCTGTTTGATGAACTTTTTTGATATCAAATTCCAAGTTACTGGAGTCAGCTTGACTTTCTTTTGTTAATGCAGACAGTTCCTCTTTTACACTTTCTGGCAGACTGCCTCCCAACTGTTCTAAAGCTTCCTTCAGTTGTTGCTTGGGGTCCTTGGTTTCCTTTGATAAAAGCCCCTTTATTGAAGCCTGAAATTCTTGGGGTATTTTAATTTCTTTTTCAATAACAACAGATTCAACATGGGATGTTCCAGCTTTGGGATGCTCTTCTTTTAATATGTGGGCAGCTGCCTCCTCCCCTACCACTCTGTATGTTTCCTCTGGAGAGCTTACACCTTCATCTCTCTTACTCTGTGTGCCTTGCAAAAATTCATCTTGCCAAGAATACTTAATAGTTGATTCTTCTTCTATATGAATTTGCCCATACACTGAGTCATCATCTTTTTCATTAATAATAGGATGATCATCAGGAACAGACACAAAATATTTCTGTTCAATAGGTGAGTCATCTTCCTCAGTTACTTCCTCCACGTGAGTGAAGCTTTCATGGCGTTGTTTCTTCTTTTTAAGGTCTTCATATGTAAGCGTTATGTCCTGCTCATCATCACCATAACGCTTCTCTCTTTCAGGGAATGTGTCTTCCACTTCCTCTACTTCAAAAGGTGTAGAAAAATCAGTTCTTTCATCAGTGGTATAATCTACTGTTTCCTCCACAATCTCAACATTAACGGACATATTCTTTGCAACCCCACTTCCTTTCAGGCCATGACGTACTATATTTTCTATCTCCTGCTTGGAAGGAGTTCCCTCAGCACTCTCTAACACTTTTCTAACATCCTGATTTGAAAGACTTCCTCGGTCAGCTTCAGCAGAAACATCTATGTTTTCTTGTACTCGAGACTGCACTGTAATCTCTGTCCTTATTTTCCCATCATCAGGTTGTTCTTGCTTACTAAAAGAGGTTACTTTAGTGTCTGTTGATACTTCTGAACTAGAAGACGGTGTAAAACTTTTTAAAATGTCAGCAGCAATGTTCTCTGCTATACTTTCAGTTGCCAGAGTCTTCATTTTATGACTTCTGTCACTAGTTTTTTCTTCATCTCTCAGGTCAGATTCTGAAACACTGATTTTGTGAATTTCAGCAGGCTTAGTTACATGGTCACCTGTCTCTCTTCCTCTGGAAGTTTTGAAGTCTTGTGAACTTATATCTTCGTTTTTCTTCTGAGATACTTTATCAGGAGCAGGTCTTTCAAGAGTGATAGGTATCTCAATGACTTCTTTGCTTTTGGATTCAAAGGATACATCTGTATCTTTTTTGCTAGATTCTTTCTTCAAAGTTCTTGCATTAGAAATATCACTCTCTGCTACCTTCTGGCTAATGACTTCCTCCCGGACATATTTTTTCTGCTCTATCCCCATTTTTGCATCAGTCTGCCTTCCAAAATTAACACTTCTTTCTTCTACAAAAGTCTTCTCATCTACCTTCCTTTTCTCCTCCTTTGTTTGCTTCTCTAGTTTATCTTTTTCTTTTGGCAGTGATGTGCCTTCTTCAGTTGGTTTGCTGCCTCCTCTTTTTTCTTTTATTGTGGTCCGAGTTTCAGTTATGGTTTCTTCATATACAGATGGTTTTGAACTGGTATTCAGCTCATAAGTTGGAAATTTAGAGAAGTTTGATTTTGTTCTTAGACTTTCAGAAATCTTAGGCTTTGTATCAGCTTTGTTGTCCTTGTCCGATCTTTCAGCATGTGTTGACTGTTTTGAAAAAGATACTGTAGATGAAGACGTAACTTCTATTTTCTTTCTTTCTGGAATTGTTTTCTGCTGCGTTTCAGTGTGTTTCCAGCTACTGTAGCCTGGAGTATATGTTCTTAATTCTTTGTGGTCTGTCACTATTCTTTCATCCTTTCTAATAGTTGTTGAAGGGCGATATATTGAACCTAGAACACCTTTTCCAAAAGCTGTTCCACTCACTGCTGTCTGTGATCCAGCCTGTGTTGACTGAGCTGAATAGCGTGCAGAACTGCTTGTATTTGTTGCTGGTATTCTATGCCTTGTATCAGTGATCCTGATAGCCGGTGAAGTTTTATTTTGATTTCTTTCTTGATAAGTAGAGTACATATCAGTGTAATTATATGAAGTGTTTATAATATCTGCAAAGAGAGTATAGGTAATCTAATATTAAAATAATGGCTTGTATCTAAAAATTGTACAGAATAAAGAGGTGATGAACTAAGAAGTGTAACACTAAAGTTTGAAAGGAAGCAATGTATCTTTATTTTCAGTAAAGCTCTGGAAATGAATTTCCATAGGTTTGGCATGATAATTAAGTCTATGCATAAATTATATTACGGCTGAAAGCAAAGCTTTTTACTGAGTTGCAAGTTCTTGCTAATTTAACATTTTATGAGCTATTGGATATTATGGCATTTATTTAAGAATTACTCCTTTCATATTTACATTGATGTCCATTCACACTTACAAGTTCTTATTAAATAATGTATGCTAATATCCTAGGCTTGGTTTTGGGGTTTTTTGTTTTGTTTTGTTTTTTGCTTCTTTAGTCAAGTGGTCTGAAGTTTCTCTCTTTCTAGAGTTAATGGCATACCTGCTACCTCATGCTGGAAGTTGACAACATGAATACTGTCATTTATAGCCACAAGGTACAACAAAGGAGAGTAATAAAGAACCTCTTAGGCTGCATCTGTACACGTTAATAAAATGGACCAGGAATAACTGTCCAGCTCCAAGATTAATTCAAATCTTCTATTCCTAAAAAGTTAGCTACATCTACTCTGACTTTTGGTAGTGCTTCCAGGTCTGCAGTAACCACTGAACACACCTGAGCATTGCCTGCAAAAGGACTGGCTAATCCAAATCAAAACTGTGCCAGAGGTAGTGCTAACCACTTAACATTATAGGCAAGTGTATGCACATGTTTCACATATGCTGTAGTCTATTTAATTTACTATTACAGATACAGACTTCCAACCTCTTCTGAGACTAATGTCTGTGATAGCCTGGTGAGTTTAAGATAATATTTAAGACAAAACTCAGGAGCATTATCAAGTCTAATTCTGATATTAATGAGAGTTGCCATAGCAGTCAGATTGTAAATTCATCTCATCTAGTATCCTGTTTACAGTGACCAACAGTAGAATAAGGAAGAGTATAAGAACAGGGAAAGTAAATAGTGATACTTCCCTGGTATACTCTCACAGCCTCCAGAGATTTGCAGCTCCTAAGATAGAAATGGTATCTTTATGTTTAGTATGTCTTTGATTTGTCTTTTCTTACTCTGCTTAAATTTCTCTCTAAACCCATGTACATTTATTAATGCTCACAGTGTCTCATGGTTTTAACTCACAGTGCCACAGTTTTAACTATGTTTTATTAAATATTTCTTGCTTCATACTTCAAAATTCTCTTAAGAACTATGGGCATCCAAAAGTTTTTGCACTGTTGAGCTATGAAACATCACTCCCTGCTTAACTCTTCCACCTGAGTCACGATTTTATAAATTTTCTTAAACACTAGAGCACGATCTTGATTTAAAATATTAAAACTCAAAACCAATTTCACAGTACACTGATGAAAAAGAAACATCGTAATGCACTATTTTTCAATTATATTTAATTCAATTTTCATTTTTTATGTTCATTTTTTACCTTGAGGCAATTTCCCTATAAGCTGATCTCTCCATGTAATAACCCACTGGTTGCTCTTCCCTTCCAACAAAGCCCTGCAAAACACACAAAAAGGCATTCCATTAAAATACTGCAAAGAATAATCATAGTATTTAAAACATGTAAGTCTTAGAACTGGAAAAAATTATCCTGCAATTGGGTCTGATCCCGAATGTTATTCTCATCCCAGAATTTTAACAGTGGCAATTAGAAATCCTTGGCTTAATCTTAGTTCAGAGAGTTCACTTCCTTAGAATAATACAATGATCTTGCAGTAGGTTATAGCATAGAAACCATATAGTTTTAGATTATAACTTCCAAATTAGTCAATATATTGCTTCCTGACATGGACAAGATCCACTGATTTCCATTATGGAATCATAAAAACTGGCATATTTTTCCAGAACAATAGTCTCATAATAGAATTAGGAAAAATGAGCTAAACAAAACTTAGCAGATATTCAGTAAAGCTTTTTCAGAGAAACATGCAGAAATATTTTATAAAGAAATGGGAAAAATGAAATAATACTGGCAAGCAAATAACCAGCAGCTTTCCTGCTTGGTTACGTAGTAATAGAAGTGTTGCAGTGTGATATATAAGGTAACAGTTATTCTAATTTCTATAGAATGTAATTTCTATCCTTTTCAGATGAAAACTGAAGGAAAATATTACTTCTACTGTCAAAGAGTGGCTACTGCTGGAAGTAATTATTCTTAGTTCTTATTCTATCTGAAATCAACACAACATATTATACACCAAAGGACTAAGAAAAATCTTTGTGATTGAAACTTCTGCACTGGTGGCACACATCAACTGTTCTTGGAGACAGCACACCCAGCTGATTGCTCGAGAACACTTGCTACCATACCTTCATGCCAAATTTTGTTCCCTGTATGGCATGCCTGAACATGGACACCTCCTCCTAAGAACAACCAGACAGCAGCCACAGGCTTATTCAGTTCCTAAATAACTTGATAGTCTACATTATTTTTTTTCCCCTACAGTTGTGGAGAATACTCCAGAGGTACATTTCCTACAGATACTAGCAAAGCTGAGGGGCAAAATATTTTCAGCATTAACTGCTCTACATTAATGTAGGCAAATAGCATACTCCTGCCCCTCGGGGGAAAAAAGAACCAAATTGCTCTATAAAAATAAAATTGTTGGCTTCTTCTGTTTACAGAGTACAAAAACTAGATACTAGAGTGACCTCTTATTCAGTCCTAGCATTTTTAGATATGGTGATCCAATAAGATTGGATCCCAAAATTTGTAATAAATTCTCTTGAAATACTTGTGTGATTTCTTCTCTTCTGCTACTCATACGCTTGTACTGTCTGACATGAAGTATATCCAGCTGTCCTTAAAAAAAAGAAGAGAAGAAAAGTAGTCTGCATCTTCTCCACTTTAGCTGGGACACAGTCTATGCTATACTCCAAAAAAAAATGCAGCATTGTGGTTTAACAGCCTAGAAATTCTATGGCAGGTTCTTTAAATATGCAACTGAATGCTATAATCAGTACAGTACTTCGGTGTTTTTATGTTCACTCCTTCTGGTGAGATAATTGTTTCATCACTTCCAGTTTTGGAAATGCCGGATGTTTTGCACTGATAACAGCAGCTGCAACATCAAAGTTGTCAAGGGGGAGGCTGCAGGATTATGATAGCCAAAGCTTCCAGCCTCCCTAGCAGGGAGCTGAAAGCAATTGAAGACTGTGGGATAAACACATTTGCTAGGCCTTTCTAGCAAAATGAACAATGCAGACATTCTAAATATCACCTGTAGATGATGACTACCCAGTTTGGACATTGTATGCTTCTTTTGGTTTCTGACTGCCTCTAGATTCAGTGGGACAATGCTACATGAGCAAAGATCACCTGTAAGTTTTTCTTTGCAACCATGGATTTACCTTGACTCAGAAGAAAAGCCAGATTAGAATTACCTAACATTGTTTACAGGTTACTCACCTCCTTAAACAGGTTCAGATAAACACCTGCAGTTTGTTAGTCAAATTCAACCCTAGAACAACCCTTACTAGGGAAAATGAAAATACAAGCAACTTGTCTTTGTCCACATTTAGTAGCAATGAAATCAATTCAACACTTCTAGAGAGCGTTCCCAAGAGCAAACATCATATCTGATTAACCTGGTGAGCACCAAAGGATTTGCTCCGAAATAAATGCTAGAAAAGCCGGTGACATTACAGGAACATATCAAGGAGCTGGCAATGAAAGTGTTAACCATGATGAAGGAAACTAAGAATGTGGGTAGTTTGACTAAGGATTTCTGGCTGCTATTAAAACAACAGTTGTTCAGTTGCTGCAGCAACGTATGAAGTCACTAAAAATAAGATCCAAGAGGTAACTGTATACGGCAAAGGGCAACAGATCACAGAAAAGCTGGAGCTGAAATATTACTACTGAAAATATGTTGTATTTGAAAATGAAAGGCAAAGCTTCATGAAACCTCTAAAATACTGGACAGTGGATCAGTGTTCTACTGTATACAGTTCGTAATCTATTTCCTCCAGCTATCAGGTAAACAAGAAAATATTAAACCGATACTGGTTTAAATTACCATAAGAAAATGCAGTATAAAGTACTGAGCACTAGTCTGGAAGTCAGCAAAGGCATTTTCTGTTCACTGGCTTCATGTTCACTTCAGCTTATGCAAGTCATTTTGCTTCTCTACTTTTTTTGCATCCCTTCTTAATAACAACTATTTAAGCCATAAACTCTTTATGGTAAAGTCTGCTTTAAATCTGAAACTAAACCACTTGAACAGTGGAGTGTTAATCTCAACTGTATAAACTTTTAAGTATTTATAGAAATGACAAAAAGCATTCCTTCAAGTTGCACTCTTCTAAAAAATAACTGTCAGCGAATTCCTGGAAATCTGACTCCCAGTGACATATATAGACACTGACCTAAGACTTAACTTAAATATTTCCAGAAAATACTACATCTGCACCTTTAACACATTTCATTATTAATGTCATTTATCTAAGGCAAGCAGTTCCATGGTAGCCAACCTGAAGCCTTACTGTGTACTGGATGATAAAAGAAAAAGTAGTCCAGGAGAGCAAATAGATGAGCTAAACTGGTTGGGTGCATAGGGAGAAGATGTCAAAAGCAAAGGAAGTCATGTAAATGTTATTGTGGTCATTTACCACAGCAGTAACTTGATCTGTCTCAATGACAGAAACTGAAAATCTGAGGGGCAGTTAGCCAGCAGCCCATAAAAATTCATCCTCTCCATCCTGAGTATTTGGAAAGAGTTATAAAAAACATGTCTTTGGAGAATGGAATGGGATGCAGGAAGCTTTTCTAGAGGGTAAAGGCCAATCCAGCACAGTTCTTTTCCATTGTGAGATGAGAAGACAAGGACCGTGTGAAGAATAGCAGGTGACTAACTGTACATGAAACAACCTGGACATCAGTGACTCCGAATGTTCTCCAGGAAATAAAACAAAGACAACTATATGAGATATTGGATGGTATAAGCTGTACACAGACAATAATAAAACTGACTGGAAAGGCCATGGTGAACATCTGAGGAGGCCTTAATGCTGGTGATGATTTCTTGAGGGGTAGAATTGGAAAGACTCAGAAGAAATGTTGATGGAGGAAACCAACCTAAGAAGGATTGGAAAGTAGACCTGATAAGTGCATTAGGAGGTTCTGACAACAACTATGACCAAAAACTGCTTTGTAGGCTGCGCTGCTTCAAAACACAGCATAGCAACCTAGAGCAGAACATTTGCATGACAGTAGGATTTCAAAATAAAATATTTTACCCTTAAACAAGAAGACAGTTTAAGGAGGGCAGAAAAATGACTTAACCTATGTAGAGCTCAGGGCAGCCTCTGCTATTTGAAATGAAGCTTCTGATAGCTGAGGAGTCTGGATAGCTGAGGAGCTGGAAAAATATTAAATCTAACCACCAATCTGACCTACCAAGCCCCATCACTAAACTGTATCCTTTTAGTGCTATGTCCAAGTTTCTTAAATTCTGCCTTAAATCTTAAATCTTAGATCTTAAATTGGAGAAAAAGAACTGAGTATTAAGATGTTCATGAGTTATACCTTCATAAAGCCATATAAGATATGTATTTCACTTCCTGAGTAAGCCTTGGATCCCACAGCAGGAAGAATGAGCAGAATTAGAGAGGAAGTACACTTGGTCTTTGGGGAAGGGTGTTCTTTGCAATAATGAACCTTCTTGCCAGTGCCGAAGCAACCAACTAATGGAAAGAACTAGCCTTAGAATGGGACCTGTAGGAGTTGTAAAACAAAGGGAAAACATAGGTGGGAGGTAAAAGAAGACAGCTCCAAGAGGCTGGCCAGACAGCACACCCTTAGCCTTTTGTGCCAAGAGGAGGGGAGGCGCCAAAGCCTTAATGGAAACTTCTCAATGGAAAGTTCAGGTTATTGAAGTGAGGTGCCTTTCATCTCCAATACGCATAACAAGAGTATATGCCAGGATCCTTTGTAGAAATGAAAAGAAGCTGGATTCGTGTGCCATGGTTATCAAAAGACCTGGCAGAAGAACTGGACTGCAAATTATAGATCAGCAGTCCAGAATTCTCTTACTAAGCAGCTTCCTTTACAATAGAAGTAGCATCTATCTCCAGCCTAAGAGTTTATCTTTTTTTTTTCCTTCTGAATCACTTCTATACTATGTGCAAACTGATACATCGTGATTCTCCAGATAGGAGAAATACTCTGGCTTTTCAGCCACACATCTAGCAAGTCTCCAGTTATATACATACAGTACTGAGGATTTTTGAGCCGAAAGACTGTTTGTTGATATCTCACACTTGACCCAAACATATTTCCCTAGCAAACCAAGAATATAAAAAACTGGGATTTATCAAACAGACTTTTCTGTGATTTTCTCAGTATTCTCCAGCTGGAACAAAACAATTGAATACTTGCTATTTACATCAACATTGCAAGAGGCCGCTAAGCAGAATATCTGAATGATGAATTCTGCTATATAACCTGACAGATGGCAGCTATACTGCCTCACATTTATTATTATTATCCTCTGATTAGACAACTGAGTGTGACTGAAATACTTACCTGTAAGTTTCAATTTCAAGGATGAGACCTGCTTTCACCTGCAGTAGTTCTTGATAGTCCCTCAGGTAGTCTGTGATCGACATGGTCAGGAACTGCTTTTCTTCTTCTAGAGCATCGATTATCCGCTAAAAAGGAATACTGATTTTTAGTTTTGAATAAACTTTAAAATCTGTCATACTTGAATGCTCAATAGCTTGAAAGTTTTAATTACAAAAAAAAAAAAAAAAAAAAAATCTGGGTGAGCAGTAAATCAACATATTCTATCACTCCAAAAAAACAGAACAAATCAGCCCTGGGACTTCCCTATATACATTATTACTGAAACAGAGTTTTGTGCTAAGATTTCACTTTATCAAGCTAGTTAAATATTTAAGCAAAACCCATTCAAATCCTGTGTATAAAAGTAATCAAGTGTGCATAGCAAGAAAATACACTGCTTTATAAATGTGACTTGAATGGGATTCATTCTGTCATTTTAAGGGTTTAGATACAGATATCTAAATCATTCTTGAGATCTGAATTTTTTGTAATTTCTTTGCTAAGAGAACCTGGTTGATTTCTCTTTGTTAGTAGTTTGAGGTCTACACATGTGTGGGCCCAAACCACTTTTTGGATTCTAGTGTATTTGGAGATACTCATAGTGTCTAAAAGGTGAAGGAAGAGCCTCCAGAAGTTCCTTCCCACCAAGTTTCCTACAATCTTTGGATACTTGCTTCTAAATCCACCCACTATTCTTCTAACTGCTACTCAGAAGATATACAAAGGAGCGCTTGTCCTCATTTTGATTGCTGAATATAACTTTGCACTTTTGTATGGTGCCTATAAATTACTTGAGAGGAGTGATGACATAATAAGGTCTGTTCAGCTCTTTTTGAAAAGTTTTGAAAATGGAGTTAGAGGCAGATACTGCAAGATACTGAAGTACAAAATGATCTAAAATCAAACATACTTATAAAATACAACATTGAAATTTAAAAGCTGACTAACCATATGCAAGAAGCAACAAAGACTTCTTAAACAGAACACAGATTTAATTTAGACTATAATAACTGTATTCTGCTCCTGAAAAGAACACCACAGAACACAAGTGCTTTAATCACTGGTGTTACTTCTCACAGGAAGGGCAAATCTCCATCTCCAGAAAACAATCCTCTCCCTGATAATTGAAAGGAGTAATTCAGTGCAGACTCAGAACTGAAAGTACAGCATTAGCTATTCAAAGTGATTCTTACTGGTTTTTCTGCTATGGATATCATCTACTAATCCAAAATCAATCCTCCTCAGCCGGCGTGCTGAAGCTAACTAAAATGGTATAGATTACACTTTGTTTCTGAGGGCTAGGGAGAAATGAAACCACAGCAAAGGCTCAGTCCTATTTTGTCCACATTGCTCTGCACTATGCAGGAATCAAACTGTCATTTACAAAGCAAAGTCTCACACACATATATGGAACTGAATAGGAATTTCTGACAGCATATTTTAGATTGCATCTTAACAAATGCTTTGCAATACAGACAGCAAAATCAAGACGGTGGTAGTCTAGTTTTCAAAAATTCAAAATATTTTATTTTTATGCACTATGTGTTCAATTATCACAGTATGAACAATAGCATAAAAGCATACATGCAGCAGGAGACTCCCCAGACTGGTTAGAGCTAGTATGATATGCTGCTGGCAGAAGCAAGGTTTAAGAAGTGCTAGCCTTTCAAACATTAATGGACTTTTTTTTAATGCAAAAGAAAAAAAAAAAAAAACTAAAAAACCAAAAAAACCAAACAGCTTCATGAAGGAAGCTGCCTGTATCTTCATATGCGTGTGGGAATATCTGTCTACCTATTTCTTCAGTTGTATTTGCAGCTGTTGTTCTATGATTATACTGACATTTGGGCATTAACTTTACTTGATGTGACAAATTCTGTCTACAGTCTTCAGCATATATTAAAGCTCATTTTTTTATGGCAGAAAACAAATAATATTTGTGCATCTGAAACAGCACTATCAACCATGCACTAGCCTCATCCACACTGTAGCAAAGGTAACATCCTGTATGGTTCTGCATTGTGGCAAGCAGAACCACTGACCTTTAGAGGCTCTGAGGCAACAGTGCTATTCAAGAACTGACACAATGGAAAATCCCAAGATGAGATGGGAAGAAAAGTGCCAGGCCTTGCTTTTAAAAGGAAAAGGCTGTGAGAAAAGAACAGACAGGGTGTTGCCAGAAGAGTCTGCAAAAGAAACAAAGGGCAAGAAAGACTGGATATCTATGAGACCAATCCCTAAAGGTGGTAAGATACAAAACAAGAAGATTCAGGCATTTGTTGCCTCTTCATTAAATACAGGGACTAAATAAATAAAATTAGTTACAGTGTCCTGATGATTACCATAAGGGGCTACATAACTGGGCCAGCTGTGTAATTGCTCCGAAGGAATTCATTACAACAGGAGGAGACATTCTGTAGACTGGATGGCAGACAACCACTTGCCCAGCCTTCCAGTCACTGATATTTAACAATGGCACAGAGGACAACTGACAACGTTTCCAAGCATGCTAAAAAGGTGTCTAAAGCCCAGGAGATGGGAAACTGACAAACATCAGTTTTGCAAAAAGTAACCTATGTTGTGGCAGCCATGTTTGCTTCACACTCTAAGGGATTAACTTAGAAAGATCTTTCCTCACCCATATCAACCTCTCTCAAAGTCCTGGTGAAGTCCCACTAGAACTGTATGACTGAATAGAAGTGATTTTTTCATCCTTCCGAGGTCTTTTTCCAGTCAGCAGTGGGAAATTTCAGAAGGGTAGTAGGGGGAAAAGAATGTACTTGGGTTGTCCAAACTGTACCTACTGAGGGAATAAAGACAGGACATCAGGCTCCAGCCCTTTCC